>NC_070587.1:12327882-12927882 GCF_027409825.1 Scomber japonicus | reverse complement strand
GTCTGATTGTGCTGCACCTCAAAATGTCAGATTTAAGGCTGTTTTGTTCTTGGGATAGATCAGCTACCTTACACCATCTTCCCCAATCAATTTCTTGATGCCTGCATTCTGTTTAACTTTTAGAGGTGCTGATTATATTCTGCGTTTTGGCTCTCTGGATCCCCTCTAACAGCACCAAATCAGTGTCCCAATTCCACATGAACATGCCGCTTACAATCAAGCTGTCATTTGCTCTATGAAAATTTGGCGGTGCCATTAGCTGATGTGCCAAGAGGAGAAATTCCAGACCTCTGTGTGGTTGTTTTGAAGGAAATGTTGGTTTCACCCCCTGCTGATTGACTCTAATCAGCCACGCCATACCAAGCTCTCTCTGTCCTGAAGCCTGTATACACTGGTGACTGATTAGGTGGGAAGACTGGTGAATTGAAAAGTACATAAATATTTAGTATGCCTTGATGCCCTAAAAACATGAGGATGGCTGTTTTGATATATACACATATGGTCACATGTAGCCCACAGAGCCTGTAGTGAATAAACTTTAATACTATGAGCTTGTGAGAGGATAAATGTGTCTTTTTAAATTCAAATGATCTCCATTGTGTCACAGACAGTTAATACTAAAACTGTTTTGGTGCCAGCAGCAGTGACTGTTGCTGTTGTCAAAAAGAGCTACAGCCAAACACATCTCAAGTATTGGCTTGTGTTTTTATGTGTTGAACAGGTCTGACAAAGAAAACATTGACGCCAGACTCTTGCTGTGCTGTCTGGGTCCACAACAGGTTAAAACACCACAGTGCCGCAGCTCCAGGCTATTCTCATACTACATGCATATTTTAACTATTCTGGATTGGGAAACTCTTTAAGTTGGTCAGTGCATGTACAGTATAAGTCATGAGGGTCTAATACAGTGAAACATAAGCGCAATGTTAAACAAGCTGACATTAAAAAAGCTAGTTCAGGGGCAATATCCAGGGGCTATGACAGACAGATACTTCCTATATCCTGTGGTTGATGGCAAGGGGCCTCACCTGGGCTGTAATCTGGGAGGACTGATCACAAAGAACCAGAGTGAAGTGAATTCCGCCTGTCCTACTTCAAACGCAGCAGGACAGTAAATCAGACAAGTAGACGACACCAGGCGGCTCACTCATCCCTTGTGTTCACAGCTTCTGTCCCCCAGGGCACAGGAAACAAGTATGCCAACAATGTCACCTGACAACACCTTTGGAGCCATTTCACTGCAAAAACCATTTTACAGGACTGGTGAGGATGAGTGCTGTGAAGTTATTGGTCTCCAAAAAACTGTGCTGATCAGTTTTTAACACCAAAGTTACTCATTTACAAAGAATGATTTGCAAGAAAATGCAGTGTTGTAATTGTTGTAATTGTGCTAAAGCTTGACTCAATTTTTTTTTTTTTGCAAATTTATTAAAAAATGGAAAACTGAAATATCACATTGAAACATTTTACTTAGCACCTTTGGCAGTGATTACAGCCTCAAGTCTTCTTGGGGATGAGGTGACAAGCTTTGCACACCTGCTGATCCTCTCAAGCTTGGATGGGGACTGTTGGTAGATGGCCATTTTCAGGTCTCTCCATACATGTTCAATTGGTTTAAATAATGGTTCTGGCTGTGCCACTCAAGGACACTCACAGAGTTGTCCCTAAACCACTCCTGTGTTGTTTTAGCTGTTGGAAGGTGGACCTTTGGCTCAGTCTGAGGTCCTGAGCACTCTGGGCCAGGTTTTCACCAAGGATATGTCTGTGCTTTGCTCTCTACAGCTTTCTCTCAACACAGAGCAGTCCCTGCTACTGAAAAACACCTTCACAGCATGATGCTGCCACCACCATGCATCACCGTTGGGATGGAATTGGGCAGGTGATGAGTGGTGCTTGGTTTCCTCCAGACATGACAATTACAATTGAGGCAAAACTGTTCAAACATGGCTTCATCACAACAGTGAATCACAGTCTGGGAGTCCTTTAGAGCTCTGTAGGAAATTCCTTCTACCTCATGGCTCGGTTCAACTGACTTTACCACAGGTGGACTCCAGCCAAGGTGTAGAAACATCTTGAATACTGTCAAGAGAAATACATTTCAAATGTCATAGCAAAGAGTCTGAATATTAATGTTAATGTGATATTTCAGTTTTTCCTTTTAATAAATTGGCAAATATTTCTAAAATTATGTTTTCACTTTGTCATTATGGGGTATTGAGTTGGGTCTGAATACTTTCTTATCTAAAAAATGAATAAACTTCAAAAAAATATGTACAATCATTCATATCAACAAAGTAAATAAATAACACAAATGGCTTGGTGAAAGATGAGCAATGCTGATTATGGTGGCAGTTCATTGATCCTTGCAAAAACTGCATATCAAAAATTGAATTTATGCTACGTGCAAAGCCTTTGATTATATCAGAAAGGCTGCAAAAAAATCCCAGAAGGCCTCAATGCATAAAAAACACTTGAAATTTGAATTTTTCTTCTCTATTATGAATATGATTCCATCAACATGTATATTTTATGTGCCATCAATGTATATCCTACCTTTACTTTACACAACATACTGTATATTTTGCTTTTTACATCAACAAACATTTAGAAATATGACACTGCAGAAGAACTGAATTATATTCTAAAATTATAGGAAGAGTTACAGTGCAAGTATATTAGTCAGATGTCTAACTGTTCCCATCTGAGGAGAGGGTGTCAGGGAAAAATGAATCAAAAAGGAACACCAAGGTCAGTGTGATATTTCAATGCTTCTACTTTACATGGCCGCATAGCAAATGAAGGCCTTCAATCAAGTCAGATTGGGTGGATGGACTATAGGTACACCAACACTCAGCACTGAGGGTAATGACAAAGGAATAAATCCATCAAATAAAAGGAAATTTCAGGGTCACCACAAACAGTTTCTAGACAACATAGACTATACTGTTTTTGGACAACATATAATTAAAGAAATAGGCTACCATGCTTTTCTAATATAACATACCTAAGTAGTTCTATCTTAAGATTAATTTGCATTATAATCATTTCAAAATGATACAATAATTCAATTTTGCAAATGCACGGAATTGTGTGATCTGAACTAGCTGCTGCATGCTCTTCCCTTATTTTCCCAGTAGTGCCCCACCCTTCATACTTTTCCCTTCTGTTGGGAAATGCAACCTTTCTTGCATGTGGATAGGTATGCATGTCTGACTAATAACACAAATGTTAACTGCTACACTAACTCGTTTGCTCCTTTCTTTATGTAACGTATTTGAATTTACACTGAGGGGATATTGCAAATTATATATATTAAGATCCCTGATGCTTCATATCTTTGCTGCCAAAAATGGAATATATCCATAATATAGAGATTAATCCATCTCCCAAGAATCATTCATCTAAAGTTTGTGCCATCTAAATATGAGCCAGGAACCCAATGCACCAGTGCTTTAACAATCAATACATTATCTTATGTGCGAAGTCTAAATGTTGAGAGGCTTTTTTTCCCTCTAGTGTGTGGAACAAATTAAAAGCCTGGCCAGTCAGTAAAAGACCAATTCATAAAGGTGAAAAAGTGAGGCTGCGGCTGTGATGCGGAGGACCAGTGAAAAATCTCTGCTGACCCTCTCATCCCTCTGCTCATCTATCTCTCACTACTGTCCTCTGATAGATTTCCCCTCGCTGATTTATGGGAGAAAAAAATGTCACAGTGGAATGGGCTTTTGATAAAATTGTTCAAGAGATTCTGGGCAATAAATCCTGATCTTTACATCCAGGTTGCAAGCTACTTTCACATTCTTGTGCCATCAATAAGAGCCGCCAAACATGACAACTAATCAATAACTTTACAATATTCTGGGCAGTTTGGGAAAACAGTAACATTTATATTTAATAGAAAAGAGCAAGTCACTCTTTTATACTCAACAAATTGTGGATAAGAGGAGCTTGACTGTAACTTAGGCTGAATATAAGTCACACTGTGTTTGTGCTGCCTGCTAGAGAGAAATAGCTGTCCTTCACAATAACTTTCAGAAACATCATTTCTGACTAAACTTGTTTTTATACCAAATAAACAAAGGAGAAAAAAAGATTGGAAATGCCAACTGTTCTATTTTTCTACATGTGATCTGATTGTATGTAAATCTGTTAAATTTTCATTTATCCATTTTCAGTCGATTGATAAATAATTTGAGTTTTGCCATATTAAATGATGAGAAAATGGCAATTAGAAATCATCAATCACAGTGAATTTATATAGGAAACACAATGTAATAGCCAAGCAAAATATCCCCAAAATAATGCTACTAACAAGTTACAGGATTTCTTCTTCAACATCACTCATGATGGAGTGTTGACAGGAACTCTTCAGTCAGCCGAGTGGCGCCAGGAAGGATGAGTGATTCAGCAAACCTGCCTGGTGTTGTCTCTCTGGTCTCTCAATCTTTACGATGTACCTAAGAGGAAAACAATGAGCCTGTTGCTCAGTACAGGTGTTTCTCAGAGGAGGTGACTTGTAAAAACAGGTAGATTTCCACAGAGACGAGAATTGACTCACATAAAAGGCTTCTGCTGTTGCAATAACTCACAACTGAGTTTTGGCTGTCTGCCCAGAGACACTGAAATCATAGCAGTGTTTAATTTGCACAAATAACCTTACAGGGGAGGATATAAAAAAAAGTCCTTGTGTGCGAGAGAGGCATCTGACAATGTTTGTGGTAATGTAATCCATTGTTAACCTGGAGATAAACATCAGCACTGTAACCTCAGATTGACAAGGAGACAAACAGTGAGCCACTTAAAAGGACATATTTTAAGTGACCTTTGTGCTCTCGATAAATGGCAAGAAATACTAGAACATGAACTTAAGTCTCTCTAAAGACAAGACTGTCACAAGAGATGAGAGACGAGGAAGCAGAAGACAAATAGAAAGCGGGGCGAGGTATTGGGCTCACTTTGTCTTTCAGATTAAAGCCCGAGCAACAACCAGCAACAAAGACATTTCTGACAGGATGAGGAAATTAAATGTTTACAGTGAGGGAGCTGATCGGTGAGGGCACACAAGACATTCGAAAGCACTTTTTTTTTTTCTGACTGTCACTTTTTGCTACGGATGAGGAGTGGTTATTCTTAAAACAGGTGCCATTACAAGGCAGCAAAAAAATGGCAAGTTGTGCACTCCCCCATTTAATTCACCCCATCTGAATATGTCAAGCAACCCCCTACAATTTAAATTCAATACAGCACTCAGATCAGCAATTTGTTTTGTCTTTACAATGAAATTGAAATACTTACCCACAGCATGCCAGTAATTCTTTCCCACTACTAAAAGACTGAAATTACACATGCTTGACTGTAGAAACATTTCATGTGTGTACTGATTTAACTGGAACCCAATACGAATAGAATAGAATAGAATAAAAAGCCTTTATAGACATTGTACAAGAATATACAACAAGATTTGGATTGCTACATCTGAAACAAATGCTCAGTGGTCAATAGCAACAAACAATAAAAATAACCAATAGGACAGACAACATAAACAATCACACAAGGTGGAATAAACTGTTTCAGAAAAAAGTATTTCACTAATACTGTAGGTTTAACAGCCTGATGGCCCACATGTAAAAACAGTTTTTGAGTCTGTTTTTTAAGAAGCTGTATTGAATGTGAAGACTCAAATCCGAAAGGCTGAGGACATTTGAATTATTTACATCAGTTGTCACAAACTGGCGTGATTTCAAAGAACATGCTCCCAGAGGCCCATTATCCTGCCCTTGTTAGGCTGCTTTTTTGATTCCTGCAGGGAGAAAACTACCATGTTAATTTAATGTGTCCTGGCTCAACACAGTACACCAGCATGGAAAAAGATGCTTGTTCTTATCTTTGTAATCACAGCGGCAGGAGCAGAGGGCACACATCCCCCGTGCCTCATTTCAGGGCTAATCTTTCATTTCCTAGCCCATCTCTCCATATCAAACAACACAAATGGCTCAATTTGCATGACAGGATTTGTAACATGGCGAATCAGATGTCAGACTCGATTAAACATTACACCGGCACACTATCATAATCAGCCGTCTAATGAGTGTGGCCGGTGGTGTGAGAGGCTTGGATAGATCAGCTAGAAGGGCTTCTCCACGCTGCCCAGCGGGGGGTGAGTGACTGAGGGATTAAATCTGAGGTGCGGTCCCCCTGGCCCTGACAGAGGGGCTCCTCTGGGTGGCAAGGCTCGAAGTCCTGTGATGCTGACGAGACAAGGCGACGAAGGCCACACACACATAGGGAGGACTGGATTGGGGAGAGCTGCTCTTACAGCTGAAGCACACAGACCGCCGAGGGGTAGCATCTGAGGACTGCTTACTCCCATGTATCCTCAGCTTTGAATACTAATGTATGGGGCCATTACAGAGGAGAGAAGAGCTGGCAGAGTGACCCCAGCCAGAGATCACATCGCGCTATCACTGAAATGAGGCAACGTGATCATTAAGAAGCAACCAGACATCATTTGTGTGCGAGGGAGCTGTGACAATGCTTTCTAAAGGTGCTTTTTTCTTTCCAGTATACATTTACATACAAATTGTCAGGCTCATTACTCTGGACTCTGGTTTTGGGAGATTACTTAAAAAAACACCTTTTAAGATTGACAATATTTTTAATTAGTAATATTAAGGTTTTTTAAAATGTATTCCTCTGTGGGTTTTTTTTAGCAAGCATAAAAAAATCTTGAAAAGTGTATGAAGTTGTACTTTTTACATCACATCAGATCACATGATGAGTTGATGTCACTCAGCTTCCACAGAGTCGCCCTCCCACTGTTATCTTCACTCCCCACACCCCTTACCCCCCTACTTGTGTACAGTTTGCCCCTCCCATTGTCCAGCCTTTATTGTTATCTGCTGAATATACATTGATGCTAATTCTACTGGCTATGTTGATGTGCAGCTTTTTGGTCCCTGGTCCACAGAGACTTCCCAATTGCCACCATCCTACCACCCTCAGCATCAAGGTCCCCCTCCCCCTTAGTCCTTCCCCCCACCCTCTGCCCTGCTCCCCATTTGGGGTGACCCGGGTGCTGTTCTGAGGGTTCCTCACACCCCAGAAGCTGTCAGTGGCCTCCTTCCTTCCCATGAGCGGAACACACAATAGAGAAAGGGCTCCGGCTGAGAGGTTCAGTAGCCATTAACCCCTACCAGCTGTTCCTGCCGAGGGTATTCTGTGCCACAATACGTGCCCCCGAGGGGGCCCTCACGTCCACTAATCTAGCCATTGTTGGCCAGGAATGCTGACAGAAGAAAAGAAATTTTTCTTGTGTCCATGCAAGCGTGTGTATCCATGTGTGAGAGCCGAGAAACGTAGGGCTAATTTCTATAGTTGCCTGTGAAGAAGGGAGACCATGAAGAATACCCTATTTAGCTGCTTGACAAAATTCTTTTGCTAAAAAATGGAAAGACAATGGCAATTGTTTTCAAGTGGACTCCTTTACACTGTCCAAGTCTCTGAATTTAACTTGAAAATAAACTATTAATGTCTGCTGTGCAAAAAGTTGAAATAACTTCATGAGACTTGAATTATTTAGTTATCTGTGCTTCATTTTTAACGCATGATCAGACAAACATTCTGAAACCATGATCAGTTCCAACGCTATTTCTAAATGGATTCAATTTTGAGAAAATTATTCCATTTTGGTTCTTTGGTCTCAGAATATATTAACAATTAGTCCATTTCAATTAACATGGAAATTAAAACAGCATTTTCCAGTCAATTTAACCATGATGCAGCCATTAGGGGATTCTGGTGTGCCGAGCATGTTTGTTACTCCAGTCTCCAGTCTACATATAAAACAAGATGAGAGAGAGAGTCCTGCTACATATGAGAAAAAGTGATTTTGATATTCCAGTCATTGCACATATTAGTTTATTTATCCTATTCTAAATATACAACAAAATAAATATCCAGACAAAACATTTTTTGCAAAAAGTCGGTCTGTACTTACAAATAAAATCCTTACAATGATTTTGCTTATTGCATGATAGCCAAATATCAAATTCTTGTCCTCAGTTTTTTACAGACTCCCTCATACTATGCAAGGCTAAAGTGAAATCCCTCTACACACCCAAATACAGGTTGTGATATCTTTTTTCCTCTTCCCACTGGGAAGCGTCAATAGATGTGATATCAACAGTGTTGACAGCAATAGGAAGCAGTGCTCCATTGCTGTCAGCAGGCTGGGGGATGCAACATTAGCATGAAGGAAGTAAACACAACAGCACCTAAAGGCAGGGGGAGGGCAACTCTAATGTAAACTGTTAGGTGAGTTTTGAAGAGGAAAGGTATTTTTCTGTATGTGCCCCGTCCCACAGCCTGTGCAGTGTTGTGACAGGCGGGGGATCTGCGTCAGTCAATTATATGTCCCAACAGACCTTTGTGCTAATGAGCTGGTCCAGCCATCGGCAGACTTCCCCTGTCGTCCAGAAAAGATCACTTTCATTGCTTGCAGAACTAATTCAAGGCACAAAAGTGGGAGCTTCACCATTGCAGCCTCTTTTACTGCTCCTTTTGTGGAGGCTTTAGAAGTGCGCTGAAGAGAGGGCCTAGCGCTCAGGCCTCTTCATCTCCAGTCCATTGCCTGTCATTAACATACATATCCATATGAAAAGTGGGGTAAGGCCGGAACAGCTGTCCAGTAAAGAGGCAGTGATTCCCTCTCCCAAATGCTGACAGAAGCCTTTAGCCTTCCTTGGGCAATAATAAACCAAACCATTTAAACAGTCTTTCAGGGACTGAGAAAGAGATTGGGCCATAATGCTACATTCACAGGCATCGGTGGCCCTCATTGGCTTGCAACAGTCTCTAGTAGATTCACAAAAGTTAAGGGACAATCTGGGGGGAAAAAATCACAAAAGCAAAACAAGGTGAAGATCATAATATAACCACAGCACTAGACATTTGTCTTGTTGATTTAGTGAAAAAATACTCCTATTTGAAATTTGGTATCCACCCAAATGGGAGCATTTTTTTAAACATGTTTTTGAGTGGCAATGTTATACTAAAAATAGCTATCTTCATATTTAAATGTTGCATTTCCACAAGGAAAGGTGATCTATTTAACTTCTCATCTGACTTTTCAACTGTTGTCATTGACATTGTAAGAAAAACGGAATATTTGTTTACTCTGAGAGCTTTGCGTTGACAGCTTTTCACCCTGAGCTAAATGATTTGGTCCAAGGGGACTTGAGGAGTGTATGGGGATGGAGCTGAGCAAACCCTTGTTCAAACTTGGGTGGTGGGCATGAAGACAGAGGTTAAGTGACTTGCCCCAGGTCACATGGGAAGTCGTTTACTTAGGGTGGATTTTCTCATCTAAAACCCTCATCCACTCAGGCCAAAAGGGTTTCTGTGACATTCTTTTATTTAAAAAAAAAATATTAAAAAATCACTTATATAATCACTTTATATCTGAATATTATTTATTTATTTACACCATTGCATTTAAGTAATTGTTTGGGGTTTTTAGGAAATAGAAAATAATATTTCGTAAATGATTTAAAAAAACATATCTTTTTGTGAAATTATGGGGATGATTTGTGCATTTATCCGCATCAGTTAGGGACAACTTATGCTTCAGTTTACATAAAATGTGAAAAACTGCTACTAACAGATTGTTGAAGAAAAAAGAAAACATCAGGGGAAGACAGTCAGCTCACAAAGTTTATTTAATTGCACAAAATACACTTAATTTTAATATATGCTTATGAATGTTATTGATAAATAATTAAAATGTGATGGAGTAAATAGTATAGGTGTCTGATGAAAGCAGTTCTTCATACTGCATTAAACAGTATTTATGACTTGTTATGTTTTTCTTTCTCTTTGACAATTAATGAATTTTAATATTTCTCATGTCAGTCAAGATCTATAGGAAATGAAAACAGTTGACACCAAAACAACAATAAGCAACTAGTAACAGTTTTTTTCAAAAACAGATTTTAAATAGTAATTGCTGTCCAATATCTACTTTGCCAAGGTTTTTTTTCTTAGCTTATTGCATATAAACATTTGTAGAATGTATGCTTTAAGTGCTGTATATTGTTACTGCCACAAAATCTTTAATGACAATAATAATTGTCACTGACTCAGTCAGAGAAGGAGACTGCCTATGACGTTATCCTAAATTTAGTTCAGGATCTTTTTGAATTTTGTCTTCTTCCACTGAGTGCTTTTCTATGCTTGAGATGCCTCGTTCTCTAGAGGAGGTAAAGGGAGAAGCCAGAATCCGGATCTAATGAATAAGAAAAGCCTTTGGTTAAAAGGGGACTGGTTTGTCTCTTCATGGGTTGCTTTTTATTCAGCTTTAGAAAGACGAGGAGTCCTGATTGATAAATCCCCTCCCTTGCCCCCCTGGCGCCTGTGACCCCAGAGTCATTAAGTACAATGCACAGCACCGTAAGTTTCTAAATTTGCGATTGAAAAATAGAAGGAGCGAATTTGTGTCCATTGAGGGAGCCTTGACGTGCTTTTACAGCAATGATTATTCAGAGACTGCATGCCCAGCGGGCTACCAGCAGCTAACTGCAGGCAGGATTTATTTTCCACCTGATCCTCCTTCCCCCACCTCCCTGCATCAGCAGCATCCAAAAACTACTGTAATGGCACTTGTTGCAAGCGCTAAAATCCAGCGGAAGTGTTTTTTATAGATAACCAGCCAACACCTCAGGCCCTTACATATCACACTCCCCATCTGGTCTATCCTTTATTTATCACTGCGCTGTTGTTTGTTGTCTCTGTAAAGTTCCACAATTCATTAAAAAAGGAAAAGGGAGTGGGGAGCAGAAGAGAGGGACAGAGTATGGAGAAGCAAAGCTGGGGCTGTTGTGAGGGAGCAGGGGGTAAAGGGGAGGGATTAGGATGACTTCTTGAACACATTTTCTCCCTTTTGCTGCAATTAAACAAAGTAGGCCTGTGATTAGTGCAGCACAGGGAGCAGAGAAAAAGACACCCTTGAATCCCAATGGAGGGACCTGACTGAGCATTATTGCCTGACAATGCCTGAGTTTATTGCTGAAACCTGCTTACCCTCCTGCATGGCAAACCATGGGAACTCCAGTCAGGTGGAAACTTTTTCTCCTTTTCTTTTCCCGCTCCTTGTTTTTCTCCCCCCTCTGACCACGGAAGCCCTCCAGGAGCTCACAGTGTGGTTGAAGCCACACAACTCCCCCCTGGTAACTGAGATGTTTAGGATAAGCTCTGCCTGGTTTTTGTGCATGAGCTCACACTTGTCTGCTGTTGTTCGAACACAGTTAATGATGAGCTTCCTCTGTTTTTTCCACACCCCTTCTCTCTCTCCTGTCCTCCTCCTCCTCCACCTCCTCTCTCCGCTCCTTTTCTCCTTTCTTATTTGAAGCTAAGCGGCTGTTTAAGTGGAGTGCCTCCTCCCTCTGGCTCTTGGGAATGCTCTCAAGGGGCCCTTGCCTGGCACTGTGTGCATGACACATAATGAAAACAATTTTACGCTGCAGAGGGAAGTATGAGGCAATTACGGATGTGACAGCCACCTGCAGACTCACCCCCCTACAGTCTCCAACTGCACTCTCCCAACCACCGCACCATTGCCACAACCACCGCACAGTGTCACCGCACTGGTCCCCCCCTACACACACAAACACACACACACACACACAGCCACCCATCCCTCCCAAATACACACTCCACCAGCCCACAGCTTCATGAATATGTGATGGCTTGATGATGTTGTGAATGGCTGGGGCAGGTGAGGAGGGGGTGAGAAAGACTGGGGCTGTAATAAGTTGCCCAGCTGGAGATGGTGTTGTGGCCCTGTCGCCCTGTGGCAGTCCATAGAGGCATCTCTCCACAAGCACTGACCCTGGGATCGGCCTCCTGAGGGGAGCCAAGAGATGACGTGACAGGGGCGTGCAAAGCGCTCCCCCAAATCTCTTGTTGGCCAATTTTACACATGAAGCCAGGCCCAAAAGCCCAAGTGGCAGGCCTAACAGAGCCCTGATTTAATTTGATAACCTGCTTAGTGAATGTGAATTAAATGAGTATTTCACATACAAATTATCTCCTTTCATTGCTGTGGTTTAAAGAATTACCCTTTTGGTTTGCAAAACACAGATGTCTCTGAACCTCTTGGGTATTTCTGATTTGCTTTGTATACATCCAGATAAATCTGGTCTAGTTAGTCTTCTTCCTTTCAAGTGCAGTCAGAAGAGATATGAATCTTAAAGCAAACACTACACACTGTCTGTTCACAAACGCCTTTAAAAATCCCTAAGGGCTGTAAACTGAAAAAGTTGACCCACACATATGATGTGTGACTGTTTAAGTCTTCAGTCTTCTGTCAAGTCCCTACCCCACAGTGCTTGTTCTAAAGCCCCCAGCTATACTTCATGCCCCTCTGACCTGAAGATTATTCAGAGTGAGGCCAAAGGGTGTTTTTTATGCCTGCCAGTCCCCGAGAGCTGCCTCCTGATAGCCTGATGTGTCCTTAATGGCCCTGCTAAACAGCAGAGACAGCAGCGTGATGAGTGGATCCTCAGCACCAACTGACACATTAGAGACCAGCCGATAAAAGCCACTGAGTAGACACACACACACACACACACACATACACACACACACACACACACATACACAGAGCTCATGCAGCCTTAGACTGTGATGTCCTACATGACACAGAGCACAAGGGTATAAACAAAGACGCTAGCTGGAGATGTGAGCACCAAGCAAATCATGAGCGCTGATCAAATGAAACATAGGTGGGCACATGGTGAAAAATGGCCCACTGAAAGTTGATATTATGCAACGGTTTCTGTAACCATCAATCCAATAAGGCCATGAGGACTATATTCTCACAGTGCTCGGAAGAAGTGTAATATAATAGATGAGAAGATCAAGGTGAAACAGGAATGAATAAGTGAAAACAGCATATCTAAGCATTAAAAATATCATGGGAGACATTGCAGACAGTATACTGAGGACGGAAGAGATGAGAAGTAGTAAATTAATCTTCCTGCAATATCTCGCGGAAGAGAAAAGTGCACCAGTCTTTATTTCTTATAACAAGTCAAGACAAATGACCACCGCTGGCACATTTGTTCTGATGAGGGACATGCAAGAAAGACAATGGCTTTCAATTCTTGATTTAATCAACCCCTGGCATGATGTACTTGTGAAAATAACAAAATAGATTAATCAGGAATCAAGGCATGGAGGAGGTGCAAGGGCAAGTCTCTGCTTTCTTTGCATGAAATACACATAGTATAATGAAGGGCCTGCTGTTGCCAGTGTATCCTGCCACATCGAGGCACCTGTGAGATTGAAGCTTTGGACACAACATTACCAAAATACAGACTGAACTGAATTAATGCAGCCAAAGCTTCAGTGTGTGCACATCCAGCCCGATCTGGGGAGTCTTAATTTATTTTCTCTTTCCAACTCATCCTTTACAAAAATGACAGTGTCTTCTTATCGATTTTACACTCAGAGATCAATCAGCTTTGCCCTGACTCAGAGGAAATTTACAGCCCCCTCCCCAACCCCTCCACATTCCCATTCAGGGAGCTCTGGTCTGGTAAAATGGCAGGAGGTGCTTATATGACCCCCCCTTCCCCTTCTCTCCTTCTCCTCCTGCTCTCACTCACACACCCACCCACATATATAAGCACACTAAACCCAACCTCTGTCTGTGTAAAAGCCTGACTGCAGTTAAAATAAGCTAATCTACAGAAGAGGTGGAGACCACTTCCTTGCGGAGACTGATTTGAGTCCCCCTCCTGCCCCCCACTGCCTTCATTACACTCCCTCATCTCAGGCAAAGACATGAGCACAAAAGAACTGGGGATGAGAGCTGTTGATATACGAGAGCAACAACACACAGAGAGCTGCCAGAGCGGAATATGACTGGACTAAAATAACCTCTGTCATAGCCTCAAAAGTGCAGTGTTTCCTGTTTCTGATAATAAGTTATAATATATCTAAAAGTGTAGAATTGTACATCGATCTGAGACACAAAAGACAAAGTGGGTTTAAAGAGTGTTAAAATATCCATTGGAACAGATGAAAAGAGAAAAAAAGACCTTCAACACCAAACAATTAAAGTATCATTCATGTTCTCCCAAAGGATCCTTTGCCATGCGTGTCAAGATGGAGACAAGGCCAGAGAGCAGCGTTCCTTATGATCCTAGCTTGGGGATGGCATGGTCGCGTATTATCCCTGCCTGGCAGTGGGACACAGATGCCAGCTGTACAGAGATGGCCATGCTGTCATACTGCCCCTCAGATGGAGCAAACTGTGCCAGCGAGAGTCAATGGTACCTGGCATTGGGAACACACAGCCATTAGCCAAGGCCATTACCTTGCACTCAGGCCTGGTGGGTTAATCCAGAGTTAATTCTATTGGCCTGCCTGGCAGAGGAAATGTGAGCAGAGTGACAGCACTTCAGTACATTCAATACAGGGATACTAAGTCTGGAGGCACTTTCTCACCATCATTTGTTTGAGACAGTGATGAAAGAAAATGGAATTTTGCAGCTGACAACTGGTCCAATGAAAAATGTGTAGACTGACACAGAATAATATTAATTTCTCAGTGTTTGGGATATATTATAAATATAATAAAAAAATAATATGAATGGTGTTAGAGCATAGCTAGAAACATAGCCCAAGAATGAAATCTCTGCATCAGAAATCTTTTGTTCAATTCTATTTACTGTCAAACATCATTATTAATGCCACAGCCAATTGCTGTAATGTTTAAAACTGGTAAAAAATATTCAAATCTAAATGGATGCATCCAAAGCTACATAAAGCCTAACCAGTAAATGCACATGATTGA
Source organism: Scomber japonicus (assembly GCF_027409825.1). NCBI lineage: Eukaryota > Metazoa > Chordata > Actinopteri > Scombriformes > Scombridae > Scomber > Scomber japonicus. The sequence goes on along the minus strand of NC_070587.1, from coordinate 12,913,025 downwards.
TAGTGTGACAAAATATTAACAAGTCTTTCACATGGACAAGGTCATTATAGGCTTATTACCGTCACACATGGACAGGGTATAACTAAAACAGTCCATCTTTTTAGCAGTGCTTTCTACAGAAAAAAAAACATGCTCAACAACATCATATCAAACAAATGACACTTTATTCTCTGAAACCAGAAAGTTCATTTACAAAGGACTAGCTGTTGCAATCACAGCTCTAATGTAGTAGTGAGGAGAAAAAAAGGGTAATTGGTTTGGTAAAGATCGTTTTCCATCGCACCATAAAGCACTACACAATAGAAAAGGTCGCCAATTAAGCAATCATGAATACCAAGTACCATAGCTGATGAAAATAGGCCAGTGGTTTAAATAGATTTGCAAGCAATTTACCTTTTCACAATGTTGGCAATCTGATGCAATTTGCTTGCAATTTTGTCTGCTTTCAGTAGCACTCTGAGCTGACACTACACAGTGCAAATGGCAAAGAGGACCGCATAGAAAATGTAAAACTATCTTGGCCACATCAAGGTATCAGAATGGCGCTTCATCAGGAAAATTACAACAATTAGCATAAGTGCTACAAAATCAACACTTTAAATGTCAGCGCCAAAGGTTGGGCCACAGATGAGCAAGGGTGCGCAATGTCCTCCAGGATGGACTTGCCGTGGAACGCAAAGCAATCACCCATCATCTCTTGCCAGTGATGGCCCCACAATTGCTGTGACATTCTCTCAGGCCTGTCATTCTTGGTCACAGACTGTTTTTCCTCTCTGGCTTGATTTGTTCGTAGCAGAATTGCGACAGCCTTGCGTCTTCTTCAAAGACTATTTTTTCCCCCCTCTAACTTTTTCTTCATCATCTTTCCTCTACTCAGCAGATGACGATTATGTATCTCAGTGTCAGGACCAGGTTTGGATATTTTTCCATTTCGATTTGTGTGGATTCACTGATTAAAGATTTTTGACATGAAGTCATTTGAAGCTGAAATAAAGAATTGATAGGAGCAAAGATTGCGGATTCTGCGATGACCTGCCACATTTGGCTTAAATCTGAATACGATATCATATTCTGCAGGACACAGGAGTGCAAAATGCCCAAAAAATGTTGCTGAGTTTCCAACAAAGATGAGTTATCATAAAAGATTTCTTGTCTGTTATTGTAAGGTTTATAGTCATGACATGAAGACCATTTTAAATTCAGCTCTAAGAAAAAATGTATGCTGTGCATTTAATTTATCTAAAAAACATCCTGTATATGACAATATCATTGATGTTAGGAATAGATTTAGAAAAACATGAATTACTCATAAATAAAAAAGTTCTTAAATTATATTCTAAAACTTTTACATATTATTAGCATATTATGAATGTAAAAGTGTAAGATTCACCAAACTATAAAGAAAAATGTGTTAAGTTTATTAAATACTTTACAGCTACTAACAGTACAATGTAGTTAACATACTGATAGGATTAGTCAATCAACAAACTGTCTCAGCATTGACGGGAAGTGGAGTGGTTCAGTGCTTGTTTTAAGAGCACACCTGATGTTATTGACACCTGAGTTACTACTGCTCTTCTGTGCATGACAAGCATACCTGTCAGCTTTCAAATTTACACTTGTAACCATCTGATTTTAAGATGGCATGGTGAGGACATCTCTCAGTTGTGGTTAAGTGTCTATGATAACCCTCTCCACGTTATCTTTGTGTCTCATCTGCTGTCTGAAAGTACCGCTCACGCAGACCTTCTGGCTTTAACCAGCAACCCCTCCCCTTGTCTTCTCTCTTCTCTCCAGTTGAACTTGTCAGAGATTGCTAAAGGGGACAGATATGCTATCTGACTATGTCATGACTGAGCATCAGCCAGACTGAAAGGTTTAGGAATGGAAAGTGGAAGGTCTATTGTGTTTTAGCACTTTGATGATGAACACATATAAGAGTTAATGGAGTAGGTTACATGCTACACACTTTGATACTTTTGACTATAGAAGTGGAAGTGTATAAAGAAGATATTTAGTTTATTTATCTTTATGCACACACAGCGATCAGCCCTCATGGGTTTACAAGTACAAAAAAACAGTTGCAGTGGTCAAACATTTCATTTCATTGCAAAGTTACAGGCCCAGCTGAGTCTTGAACAAAATATTCTGCCTTTTTCCCCAAGCTTGGCTACCCTTCCTAAAGCACAACCCAGGTTTTTCATAATTATCCAGTCCAAAGACATCAATATAATTGAAGGACATTTTACTAAAAGTTCATCCCTTACGTCCTTATAAACAGTACAGTAAAACGAAAAATGAACCTTATTCTCAATTTTACCTAGCTTACACAAGTGGCATTATATCCATTGGTCTCTATAGGGCTAATAGTTACGTTCCTGAGAATTTTTCTCTTTTGTTTACATTATACTTCATATAAAGTTCTTAATCTCCTGAATGACAATTTGTTTAAATAAAAAAAGGATTTCAACTCATTAGCCCAGGGATGACCATGCATCTTTTTAGTGAGTCTCTCGTCAGACATCTTTACAGGTTTATTCCTAAACTGAAGCATTTAACATTTATGTCTGATGTTTGAAGGTTCCCCATCCCATATATCCACTAATGGCTTAAACTGAAGTAAATGTTTGGACTCTGAAAAAAGTTTGAATAGTTCTGTGTTGATAACATTTCCTAAAGCTCTAACATAATATGTTCACAGAAACCCCAAATAGTAAAAGCACAGTCAGACACAGGACACAGCCATGAGTTATAGACTTGTATGGAATCCCAAATGACCACATTGTTTGACTTTGTTGAGTACAGATCACAGTTCTCTACCTACACTGACAGCTTCTTTAAATGTCATGTGTTCATCCTGTGACAAGCTGACATATTTATACTGAATATTTATACTCACTATATGACAGCACTATTAAACCAAAATTAAAAAATGAACTACTCTCCATTGTTTTTTCCTCAAATTACCACTAGTCTCCATTTCCAGTAGCATGCTGCAACAATGTTCATCATAATCTGAAGATATTTTTCATGTTCAGATATATTTCATATTATCTTCATAAAATAATATGCCCACAATCTGATCATCAGATTTAACTCACAGCCAGAAGCTTTAATTTAAAGAGCTAAATCATATGGACATAAATGGAAAACAATGTTGGAGACAAAACCTCTAACCAAACTGTTGGGAAAACCATCCTGTTGAGTATTCATTAACCTGAACACAGGTAACAGGTGTTTGATAAAAAAGACTTAATAGCATAATAAAACTTCCCCAGAATTTAACAACCTATATTGAAGAACTTCCCTATAAATCCAGTCAAGCTCTTTATTGAAATCAATAAAACAAAGAGAGGAAGACCTATTCTCCTTAATTCTTTAGTCTACAAGTCTGCAATGTAAAAATGAAGAATACAATACATAGACACAGCTAAAAAAGACGTATACCTTTATAGCTGAATGGTTGCTTGGGATCTTTTTTTTTTATGATTAAGGAATAGATTTAATAACACTCATGTGCCACTGTGTAGGAATAATGCCACTGTCAAAACAAAACAGAAACAACTCAAATAACACATTAAACAACCTTGGCAAATTCAACATTTCATTGAACATTTTGTCAATTCCAGTAGCTAACACTAACCCTAACCCAGTGGCTTCAGTTCACATTTCTATCCATGTATTTATTTATTTTTTTAATACCTCTTCTGTTGGAAAAAAAAACATTTACTTACATTTCAGCATCAATTTTTCCATGTTTCCATGACCTCTTTTAAACTATTTATTTCCCTGAAACAACTTTTCTCACTTTTGTAATACAATCCCAAAAACAAAGCTGCATTCATAATACTCCAGTTTTACGTCTACGGGTATTTCTTTAGAATTTCCGGTACTCAATCCATTGATTTCATTGCTGAATTATGAGTTTGTAAGTAATCAATTTGCAGACCTTTAAAGACCTTTTTTAAAAAACTAAATTAATTTTAGTTTGCCTTTTCTTAAATTCTATCTTCAGTCCTTTGCCCTTGTTTCTGTTTTTACATATTTTTTTCTCTTCTGTGTTTAAATTGTTCCACAAAGTCCACAAAGCTCAATTCCAGTAGGGTATGTAAAATTTTCTAAAACCTTTATGGTTATTATATTTCCTCCTAACATATTTATTTAATGCTGTATGGACACAGCCACGCAATCTATCTATACCAAGCATCCCAATAAATTTGGCCTTTTTGAAAATACATCCTAACTGCTCAATAAAGTCCAACAATATGGCGTTACATTGGCTTGATGACAAAAATGAATTAGGTAGTCACATTTGTGGTGCAATTTTCCTAGTATACTGTTAATGTAAATCTTTAACAAAATGAGGTCTTACTCAAACCTTTAACAGAACAGAGAAAGTAAAGAGAAGCCCTCTCTCCCAATCTCTCCATCAACTCATTCAGGGTGAAAACACAGAACAGAACACAATTATTAAAGCCTTCATGTGGAACAATAATATAGTCTACTACTTATTTAGTTTCAGTTAAAGGAAATGTAAATGTTCTCATACATGGAAGGTTTATCTATTATCTACCCAGATATAAAGTATGTTTGTCCTGGCAGTGTGTAAAACAGACACCGTATTTCCTTTTCTGCTAAAGCAATTCAAATACCTGCAATGTAAACAAGACTATTTTGATTAACATGAAACAAAGTGTTCATATTTTAGTTAAGTTTAAAATGACAAAACTCAAGTTGTAGTGTGACTCCTTTTCAGTGGGGGTGTTGGTTGGTGAGTTCAAGTCAGTTTTAAAAGATCTGAAAAATAGCACTTAATTCACGTGTTTGCTCCTAAATGTACTTTATTTTAGATTTTTATGCAACAGTTTTATCAACTAATATCTGTCCATGCATCTTAGCTGTATATAGTACATATATTTTAAGGCAGGCAACAGATGTCTTAGCCTCTAGCTGTTGGTATTTCATTAAGATGTTTTAATGCTTTCCTGGCCAGGCCTCTTTTGAAAATGTTTTCTTCTTATGACACATTTACCTGCTTAAATAAAGGAAAAAGGAAAATGAAATAAGATATTTTAGACAATAAAAGAAAAAAAAAGAAAAGATAAAAATGTATTTGTCAAACCTGTGTGATTTCATTGGAAGATGCAAACAAGAACTATTGACCAGCTGCTGAAATGAACAACCTGACAGATATTCTGATGACTAGTATGATAGTTGACCTATAGCAGTGGCATATTGTGTACACAGTTAGTAATGACTGAAATGAAACTGATATAATCTGGAAGGTTAATAAGATAAAAAAGAACGTGCATATGCCATCATATTATATATATTTTTAACATTCTGCTAAATATCAGTTATCAGAGAAGGAAATTGGCTTTGATGCTAAAATGTTAAAGATATATGTTTTTCAAACAACAAGGGACGAAGTGGGTATAAACACCATCAGTCGTGAGTGTCTCTTTGAGGCTCCTGTGTTTGTTAATTTGTCCATATGGATTTCAGCTCATTCCATCCCTCTAATGCTGCATTTTGTCAATAGCTGGTCACAGTGTTGTCTGTTCCTCACTGTAGTGTACTTAATATTTACCAGCATCTGAGCCTTATTAAAGCAAGATGAATTAGCCAGGTTTGCGATAGATTTTCTTTCAGTACAGAGTGAAAGAGAGCAAAGTGGAAAAGAAAGAAAAGGCCAGGGAGGAGGGGGAGCAGAGGAAGAAAGTTTGTGTGCTCAGATGATCAGCATACTGGGGCCCCGGCTCGGGAGCGGCCCCCAGCGTTGGAGGAGTTGTGAGCTTGCTGATGATGGGGTTGCACAGATGGGCTTGAGCCTGGCTCCCAGCTCGCTCCTTTGTATGGACCCTGCTCTCTAATTACAGCTGATGAGTGTGTATGTGAGGGAGAGTAAAGGGGAGAGGGGGAGGGAAGGGGAACTAGAGTGGGGGGAGAAGGGTGGGGTTGTAGAGCGGGGTATGGGGGGGGGGGGGCACATGAGCAGGTGACAGGATGAGGAGAGGAACCTGTGGCAGATTCTCAGCACCATCAGGCACAACGTAGCCGCAGCCTGACAGCTAATTAGAAACGACACGGATTTCTCCCAATGTAACAGATGTTGCCTAATCAGTCCAGCTCGGGAGAACCCTGCGCCAGCAACATTTCATGCACAATTTAACCATCTAAAAGGGATGAAATACTTAATGCATTGTAAGGCCAGCACAGCTGTTTCTCTCGTCAGAAAATTTCCCAGTCAAAAATATGCATGTTTTATGTAACTCTAACCGAGTGTTTATAATGCCATAATAGCTGAGAAAAAATTGCTGCCACACATCTGCCAAAGATTTCAGCTCTATTGGTTACCATAATATTGATGGAGCAAAAGACCAAATGCAGATTTGACTTTTTTGAGACTTGAAAAGGTTGTCGCTCTCTGATAAATTATCAATACATTTTCATACAACAGAAAAGATTCAGAAAGATATCATTTTAAATATATTTGAAATGAAACATATTTATATATTGTTGTATATTTCTTAAAGATAAAATCTCAATATTGTGCTTCATAAATAAAGACATCTTTTTATTCAAAGCACCGGAAGTTTTAAACCATATGTTTTCATACTGTTTTGTGTTTTACTGTGAGTTGAAATCGAAGCTTGAAGGTAAAAAGATAAAAGGCCAATTTGGGCAGTGACATGTTTTTTTTTCTGTAAACTGCTGATCATGTGCGAATGTGGCATGTACGCCATTTAAAATCACATAATATAAATCACAAATCTCTATGCCAAGAGGAAACTATTTGTGATTGTGATGGTAATAATATGTTTTATTTGCCACACTATCAGATAAATGTAAATTTGTGTCCTCACTCTTCCTTTTACATCCAACATTCTCCGTCAAGATCTTTTTCTTTCTATCCGCTCCAGTATTGGCTATATCTCCTCAACTCTGCATTTTTATCTGATGCACTGGATGACAGGTAATCTAGCTGAAAGTTCCAACAATTGCACACAAAGGAAAAAAGCCATGGCTGATGAAATCTGAGCAGTTATCACACTAACCATTACCTGTCAAGCCCTCAGCTTCAATTTAAGGGTGCATCAATTTTCTGAAGAGGAAATCAAGGGCGAAGAAGAAAAGCAGTCCAGATAAACAGTGACAAAGGCCTCTTTTCTGCTGCTTTTATTTATGATGGGATGTTGCTGTGCGGGGACCAGGGCAAAGGCTTTATCAGACCAGCTGATACATCTGTGATAGTCAGGGAGTCTTCACCCTTGATGAAGTGTTGCACTTGCCAAAGAAGATTTCAAACTCAAATGACTTTCCCTTGAAAACCTGTGGAGATAGGGGAGTCCCAGAACAGCCACACACGGCTGTGTGAAGTGACAGACTGAACAAACAAAGACATAAGCTTGTGTGTGACTCTGCTTGTGTGTCGTTTTGTGTGTGGGCGACATATATAGCTTGTTTTGCAGTGCGTGTGAGAAAGTGTGAATTCTAAGGAAAATAAATAATCCCTGAAAATGGGGCACTGATGTGTTCCTACTGGGTCACTCTGTATTTGGTTGGGGCTGTGCCCCTTGCACTATGTCATCATTGCTTAAATAAGTCTTTATGAGAATTGTTTCTCTTTTACACCTCAGAAGTGTAAACAAAGTGCATTTGCAGTAGGTCTGATGTTTTTGAGAAATCAGAAATCAAGATAATCCATTGACTGGGGGTGAAAAAAGTACATTGAAGCAATACAAAAATAGAAGAACACAGAAACAAATGTCCCACTTCTGTAACTGCCCATCTAAACTGAATAATGTTTACTTTTAGAGAATGGTCTGTCACATTTCTCCGTAAGAAAGACATTTTTGTCAGTCAAAATCATATGTGTGTTCTGTCTTTAATTGGCAAATTGTCTATAAGTGAGATAGAAGATCCACCTCAGGGCTTCCTTTTAATGAATGTGTTAAATCTAAGGGATCAAAACATCCTGTGTTGCATCTACACTAACACAACCTGAGCGCTAGCCTCATAGTAAATTCATCTTTAGAGCATTGATGATGTGTAAAAAAAGGTGGTTTTGGATTTGCACCATGGATAAACTGATAACAATGTTGATTCTGTTGTTATAATGAAACCTGAAAACACAAACAATACAGAATAATTGACTAACATACAATGTACGATATGTAGCTTATCACAAGCCATCATAACTGCCTCTGCATTGGGACCAGTGTTAGAGCTTTATGGTAGGATGTTAAGGAATTAGGTGGGAGTCTAAGCCAACTGTCCTAATGTTGTGATAGCAGTGTGTGTGTGTGTGTGTGTGTGTGTGTGTGTGTGTGTGTGTGTGTGTGTGTGTGTGTGTGTGTGTGTGTGTACGTGTAGACTGAACAGACAGGCTAAGGGCTCCCATGCTGACAGTTAACTGAGTAGACAGAGAGGAACCATAATTAGATTCATCTACTGTTATTGACAGACACAACGAGACTCAAGTCAGATCAATACACACACTCACCATAGTGTTCCAAATACCAATAACTGTGAATATCCTTCTTAGCCACATTAGTTACAGTCAAATGTGCCCATTTAGATGCAGATAATTCTATGAGTCAGAGAGCCTTTAAATCAATCTACTCTCAGTTCATACACTTCCTGAAAAATATCACTTTTTTATTGTAATTCTTGATTATGATAAACAATCTCATAAATCTAAAAACATTCTTCAACAAACAGATTGCACATTTTCAGCTCAATTAATTCTCACCAGTTTAATTACATACTTATTAAAAGATAAACATTACAATTTTGAATGATTCAGGACAACAACTAGTTAAAAAAGGCTGATTGTGATCGGTGTTTCTGCAACCCCTGAACTGATGTGGAGCTGGTGATATTTACAAGGGGGAAAAAAAACATTAAAAATCAGATTTTAAAAGATTTTTTTGTAAATGAAACAGACAGACATCACATTTTCCTTTTACATTGCTCAATCTCACAGAGGGAAGGAAGATGGTATATACTCAATCTTAATCATGTGTTTGCTCTGCTTTATCAGTATATACATGATATAGTGTTCTTGCATGAATGACTTTGGGCCACCACATCCCGCCCACCAAAAGCTTTTTCTCTGTGAATATCCCACCCCCGAAAAGAGAATCCATTATTGACAATACCAAACACTCTCCTACTCCCTGCCATTGACGTTTGACCTCAGTATTTTTTTTTTCTCAATTCAGAATCACTGATAGCTTTTTGTTTGCCATAACTGCCCCACTTATATTTCCACAGACGTAGTCCTGCATTGACTGCCTGCCCGGGAGCCATGTAGATAGCCTAGCAGCACATAATAGCCACCATCTTTTTTAGCCTTTAACAATGCTGTTAAAATCAGCTCAATGGTGACATCTTAGCAGCTGTCAAGGATGTCAATACATATTTTGTGCAACTCAAAGAAGAACTTAAGCTAATTGTTGTACACTGAAATGAGAGACACGTGATAATTGATACCAATTAACCAATGACAAGTAGTGTCCCTCCAAGCCCTGTTGGACATGTTGCTATTTATTCTTAGTGATTATTCATGCTCTAACTAATGACTAAGATCCACAGCATCACATGAACCTGACAAACCCGATTTTGTTGAGGGGATCTCTCATATTCCTGCATATTGATTGAGCCACTTCCAGCTGTCAAACAATAAGCAGTTTGAAAACTACTTCATAAACAAAATATATAACATGTGACAGTAGAGATAGTCATGAATAATTCTGCACCTATTTGCAATAGCATACAAGTTGAAAATGCAAAAATAGAAAAATCAGTGAGAAGAGAACTGATTAAAAGTAAGATATTAAACAAGTGGTTCAAGAGAAAAGATGGGTGAATGTGATCCCTGCTAACAAACTTGCAGCTTGAAAGTTGTGACAGGTAATTACTCACACTAAGCGGCTGCAGAAAACAGGAGAGACGCTCATATTTGATGAATGATTCACATGTATTTTAATTTCATCTGTCCTTTGACCTCTAGGGCAGGCTAATGTCTTTTGGGGTCACCCCCTGCACACACAGACACTGTCTCTTTCCCTTGGTGCTCTCTCACACACACAGGGAGAGAGGGCTACAGGAGTCACAGTTAATGGGATTACCCCAGCAGTCCTGAGCTATCCCTAACCTCACCTCCAGGTCCCACTGTGGCAATCAGAGGCATCAGCATCCTTAACGCATCATGGAGAGTGCTTGTGATACCACGCTGTGGGGACCTCTGCTCTCTAACCTCTTAACACAGCAGCACTCTAACTGAAGTGACCTCTGTTGCTTTATAGAGCTACCCCCAGAGGAGACCTAAACGCAGCATCCGCCAGGTCACAGTATAAGACACCATTAACCCGAACCTCTAGGCTGGGCTCAGTATGTTTAAATATCTCTCCTCGGGCAATCACAGCAGCATCAACACCTTGTAGGTTGACCCTGTCACGCAGCAGTCCAGACACTTGATCTTTAATATGAGGGTCACATCTCTAATGGATATGTACTCGTGCTTCTGTGATACGTGTAGCTGACAATAAAAAGAAATGCTAATTTTTATGCTGCTTTGATACTGAAAACACGGGAACGGGTACACATTCCTTCCTATCCACACTCCCAACGCGATTACTTAGAAATGAAGCGGAAAATGGAAGCGATTTATTAACGAGACATTAGAGGCACTTTTAATAACCTTCCCATCCTGCTCAGCAGGGAGCTGCGGATTACACCACACAGGTTTCGGTGACACCAGAAAGGAAGTCCCCCGCCGGGTGTGTGAAGAGCGCAGAGGGACACAATACCCAGCCTGGGGTTCTCACATCCCGCTCTGGGCCCTCACCCCGGGGGGAAGGACAATGGGTTAAAAAGGCATGAATGTCCTGCCTATCCAGGATATAATGTAGGTGGCTGCCACTGGGTCTGAATGGCCTGACAGAGCAGCGGAGGGAGAGGCACAAAGAGCCCATAATAAAAGAGATTCCTCGGGTCAGTAAAGCATTGCATTCACTTTGGCCTCCACAGCTCACAGCCTCTCCTCTCATATTCACCTTTAGTCTAAACTGCAACAGCTTGCTATGCAATATATCTAAAATGAAGTATCAGTCTTACTTGGTTTTGTGATTAGGATTTATGTTTAATCTGATTTGTAGAAAAATAAATGTAAATACAAATTACAAAACTTTTAAGGCATTATTTATCCCTTTTTCAAATAGAGAAAAGAAATAAGTTTTTTTGTGTTTATTTTGTTTTTAAAAAAGCACAAATGAATGCTTTTGTTGTCATTCTTACTAATGGTAGAAGCTGTCCTGGTACAAATTGTCGATTATATATTTAAGAAGAAAGTGTAAGGTGTTCATCTGAGCTTGTTTAAAAGCACTTATGATAAAGGGATCCGGTTAAAAAGGAAAAGAGTCACTCCCTCTAAAAGTAGGGGAAGGATTAGAGGAATTCCTCAGTATCAGGTGACATAAGTTCGTGCAGAAGTGTGAGAAATCGACAGCTTATTTCCTTCTAAATGTCTGTGTGTTCACAATTTGTCTAAGCTGCACATTTGGCATATGCTCAGTTTCACTTTTTTAAACATACTAATAAATGCACAAAATAAAAACACCTCTCCAATATATGCAAGTGTCTCCCTTGACTGCATCGAGTGAACAATCATTAAAATGCACAACCATTGTCCAATTCACTGGCTGGGACAATCAGATAATGCAAGGAGACAAGACATGATGCCCACACAGACACATGCCTTTACTGCACCCTTAATCTAATTAAAGTAAATAAACTTATAACTGATCTCCTTTTGTGACAAAACACTGCTGAGGTAGCTAATTTGCTTCGCTGTTGTTGCTCCAGAAACAGATAATACTGTTTTATTACACAAAGGTCACCAGGGAAATTAACTTCTGGGCCAGCAAATAAAAGAAAGGCCCGGCACTCAGAATAACAAGTACATACTGATTACATTCAATCATGAGAGTCCCAGTTGGATAGGACACTGACCTTTCTGCTGTCTTGTCGGGAAATAAGATATGTAAACGCAGGATGGGCCACTTACACAGCACCATCTCTATGTTGTATTGTGGAAACGATCTACCGAGGCAGCCACTACAAGGCAGATTGTGCAAGTTATCCATTTTGGAAAAAAAAACAAAAAAAAAACGTTTAATTTTAACAGTTGAATAGAAATTCATGGGGTTTTTTTCAGACTCCGAGAGCACTAAATTGGATTAAGAGCACACCACTGAATTAACAATGAGAGAACAAAAAAAGTTTCAGTTTCTTTGTCTCCTCTTTAATACAGCCAGAGCCTAGGGGTGTTATTAGTCATCCTCTATTAAACTGATAAGACAATTCAAGTTCTTTCTATTTATATGAGATAATTTACAATAAATGCACAATCAAGTAATCATTGCTGCTCATTTGATGATTATCTTGATTTGTTTTTTTTGTGTTATTTATTTCAGTTTCTCCAGCAAACAACATGTTGGATGTTTCTTTTATTGTACACTTTCATTTCATTTTGTCCCTCTGCTGCTGGTGCAGTTAGTCACTGTCTCCCTCTTTCTCCATGATTGATGTTTACAGGTCATAGCAATACTCTTAACTCATTAGTTAGAAAGGGAAAGATGGGAGCACTTGCTGGAGTGAGATATTGCAGAGGAACAGAGGGAGCTATTTCAATAGGGAGACAGAGAAACTTAGCGTCAGTGTGATAATAGCCCCTGAACTATTGCATGTTTCAATCAATGGAGACAGAAGTAAATAAAAACCAGAGGGGAAGATTCACCGGCATCGATCCCAGCTCAACACAGACCTTGCTGACAATCTATGGTCTGGGCCAGTAATGCTCCCAGTCATCCACAAAATCAATGAAACTCATCCTTTCAATAGCATCCAATTATTAGCACAAAGTAAAGGCAGCTTTCCACAATAAATCAGAAAACTTTATTGAAAAGCACCACAGACAAGATAAATGCTAATTGGAATGTGAATAATGTGCAATACTAAAAAACAATACCATTACAACAGTCAACTTAAGGTGAATTTCAGAGGATCAAAAACAGCTACAATCAACATTGCTGCTGTTTATGTTTATTCCACCTTCATCATCAGGATCTATTTGAAACTGCCATAGATTTAATACAATGTTCATTTCAGTTTCATTGATACTCTTATTACCAAAAACAACTATCCAACCACATGGACAGTTTAGTTTTATTTGCCTAGATTTTGACATCCGACATCAGACACCCATTTCTGAGATGTCTGCTTCCACTGCAATACAATGGAGCTCCATAGATGTTCCTTTTGGGTACTCACAGCATTGAAAAAGAATATTTAAGAAATTTAGCAGGACCTTCTTTTTCCAGAAACAGCACTCCTCTTATTGCAAATCATGCACGCTATGTGGATAGTTTTCATTGGAGCTGCTTTCTGCTCAAGAAATAGTCCCTATTTAAGTTGTTGACAACATGTTATGTGCATTATCTACTTGAAGCAGGTGATTATCCACAGGAACACTGTTTTTTTGGAGAAACAAGATCCTGCTGAATATTTTAAACATCTTTTTTTCAATGCCAAGAGCATCACAAACTAAATTTCATTCACCTCAACTATACTGGAGTAGAGGCACAGATGGATGTCACAAAACAATGAAAAACTAAACAAAATGACAAGAGAAAAAGAACAGATATAAGTGACGAAATATGTTTTTAGAAATGTGGGTGAACTGACCCTTTAATAATCATCAAGTCCAGTTCTATGTGGACTATCAGATAAGATTTATAAGATAAGAGATAATGGGATTTATCCAATGTATTTGTCTTGAAAAACTGCACCAAGTCTACAATGAATATTGTAATATATCCATACCACTAAGCAAGCAAATATGTATTTTGTAATTTGGATCAATTGACCCATTAAACTTGACATCATGACTATCTGCATGGGTACCTTTCAGGACAGTCCTGTTTTTTTTGTTTTTGTTTTTTGCACTTGCTCAGTGTGGATTGCATTAGATAAGGGGATAACCAATGTTCCCCTCTGCTGGCTCCCAAGTAATAACCATTAATTTCCCATCATAGTTTGTGTTAATTAAAAAAGCTACAAGTTTAATTGCCGTTAAATGTAATGATGTTAGATCTCATGTTCATGTGTTCAGCTCCACCCATCACCAGCTCGTTACTCAGACTTGCTGGATTTAATCAGATAGAGAAGAAGAAGTCTTGTCTCTAATTATCTGCTTCGCTTCATCATTTAATCTTACAAAAACAGCTCCTCGCATGTGCTGTGGCCTCAACTTATATTTCTTTGCTAAGACGAGCGTTAATGAAACAATGCCATAAAGCATTCTGCCAGTGCAATTAATTGTTTACATACAGTTCATTGTGCATGTGTATATTAAGTGTACTTCCTGTACAGTATGTATTTGATAAGCTCCTTATTGTCTTTCACATTTTTTTAAAGAACTGAAAATTCTGTGTAAAGTGGAATGGGAAAATGCAAAATTGAATATGATATAATAATAATAATAATAATAACAATACTTTTTATTTATAGAGCACTTTTCAGCATTACTCAAAGTATCACAACAATGATATGATCACTGATTATAAAAAAATTCTTAACGTCAGAGTCAGAAGTCATGCTACTGTAACAGGTTTTGGGGTATGAGCCATCACATTCTTTGTGGCTTTGATGCTGACCCAAACTCATAAAGCATTACAGGTATTAAAAAACAATTATCTGCCATTCTTCCAAAATAGCCTCCTGGTGGTACGTTCTACATTGTAATTTAGTTTGTGCTGTGGCTGTGTATAAAACCAGCTGTTGTGCAAAAGTACACAGAACAGGACAGTTCCTGTGTGGGAGGATCATGGGTATTACTGCGCTAATTTACGAGCCTTCTCCAAATGTCATAAATCTGCTCTGTTCAGCAGCTCATCAACACCACTGCTGATACAGAACAGTATCTGGTAACTGCGCTCACAAAATCAATCAGCTCCTATTCATCCAAAAATGCTTTTAAGTGATGTCACCATTCATAAGTATCAGAGATAGATTTGTTAAAATTGTAAATGTCAATAATAATGGCAGTGCAATATTTAAGTTTGTTGCTTGCGTGCTTCAAAAGTCAGATTCCCTTATGATTTCAGTTGAGTCGAATGTCACATTAAATATTATGGTAAAATGCATGTATATGTGCTTTTCATGTAGATGCATAAAAGGATTATGTTTTGGTTTAGAAGCACAATCGCTGTCTTAGTTGTGCAGTATTTAAGGAGATTTCATAACTAGATGTCTAGTTTTTCAATCATCTCTGGCCCCTTCACCAATCTCATATCAAGTGTGTGGGCTTCTTTCACTGCATTGTTGGATGAAGTGCTGGTGGAACACACTTGCTAGCTATGGAGGGGAAGAAAATCTGATTAAACAATTAGTGTCAATTAGCCCCGACCAAATCATTCTACAAACAATTGGTCTCTAGTGCCCGGCTTAATTACAGGCGACTTTCAGCTCCTTATCATGAGCCATGTCGCCCGTGATTCATGTCCGACTCACGCCTGTCCCTCAAGCACCATCAATTATTCACCAGTAAACAAATCCACCAGGCAAAAAAAAAAAAAAACACAGCTCCAGGTCCCAGGCCTGATTAGCATACCTCTATGTATGCTTGTCAGCTGCTGAGCAACTACAAGTGATCAAAGCAGCTCCATGATGAGATGAACAGTACGCTGATGAAATGATAAGAAGCGATGATGATCAGGATGGGCCTTGTTAAAGTCTGATTTGAGTTTATATAACATAATATTTTTGGAAGGAATTGTCCTCATTCTTCAGGAGTTCCCCTCCAGGCTGAAGCTTGATTGAACACTGGCACATAGATGAAAATCTATCATGTTTATACTATAACCTCACACACCACAAATGATTCATTTTTTTTTTGGCAGTCTCTGGAGATACGCTGTCTCATTTACAGACATAACTGGGTTTTTTGAGGTTTGATCATGTAAACACAAAGGCATGAAGGCAAAACTGATTTAATAAACACACACATACACACACAAACACACACAAACACACATGTATACACAGAACATACACTATGGACAAAACGTGTGAAGGGAAGCGACAGCAGGCACGATGACATGTTAAATTACCCCGGTGATGTATAGCTTAATGAACCCCTTGTGTTGATCACGCTTCACATTAATCAACAGCCATGAACAGATTCCCTTATTTTCTCAATGCTGCCTTGATAAACTGCAATTTCATTTAACCTTGGACAGCAACTTTAATAGCTTCCACAGGACAACTGTCAATACTTCCCTGGGTATACAGTGATTAAATTGCAAGGCGAGAAGTGTGTGTCCCTGCTTCCTCCTCATGCTCATCCTACACACCCGCACCCCCCACCCCCACCACCCCCAATCCCCCACCTCTTCTTTACTTCAAATATCACAATTTGTACTTTCACACTTGCACAGTCTGCACTTAAAAGCCAAAGTCAAAACAGACATTTTACACTCTACTGTGCAATCACCGGAATAATCTGTTGCTGTGTTTTGTGGGGGGGGCGGGGGGGGGGGGTTCTTTCTTTCACACAGGCATTCATTTCAGAAACTCACTTTATTATATTATTGCTTATTATTGCTTTTTTAAGTCACAAGAATAACCTGTTGATGCTTATGATATGTCTGTTTTTTTGCAAATTCACATTTTTATCTTTTTCAATTATAATTATTATAAATATATTTGTGTTTGTGTTGTTTATTTGTATTATTTATGAACATATGACTTCACTACTCTAACTGCAACTCTGAGTGAACCCAAGAGTTTCACACGCTGTGTTAAATATTCTCATATTTCTATTCAAAATGATTATTTTGAAGATAGGAGATGAGCAGTCTCAGAAGGGTTTTTTTCTCCATCCCATTCATTTGCCATTTTTGAATTTTGTTGTCATCCATGAGCTGAATGGACAGGATAAAACAAAATGGAGACAAGCAGTGACCTGAGCCCTGTCATAATGATTTTCTGTGATATCCTCCACCCTTGTCAATTTAGCATAAATTATCAACCATGAAAGGCCTGCTGGCTGATTAAAACCAATTGTCTGGGTAGGGAAGGACAAGGCAACCTCTTTATTATATGATAAACTAAGTTAATGGAAGAAGACAATCTCCCCTCTGGGAAATCGGACTGACTCTTAATTAAAGCATTGTGTTTTCTCAGCTGGATAGAAGGACCTTTCTATTATTGCAACATGAGTAAAACTTTAAGGATGAAGTAATAGATAAACTGAGGTAAAACATCAGGATTGGGCGAAAAAATGGTTAATCTTCTTCTGTAAATATGTGAGGGGGGGGGGGCACATATTTATACAGCCTGTAAATGCAATCAACGCCAATGAGATGGTACTCATTCTCAGTAAATAATGCAACTGTGTGCTTTAACAGATTTGTTTATCACAAACACATGCCTGACACTTGGTAATTACACCTGATCTCAAAACACATTATCACCTTTGGAGAACATGTTTCATTATCACATCCGCAGCTGAAAAGATTCCAAGTTGTGTGTCACATGTTAAGAAAATCTGTGTTGTTGACTGTTTCTTCGCCTGGTGAACAATACAAGTTTGCCTTACTCTTGTGCCCCTTGGATGACATAACAGAAAAGCAAACATTTCTCTGTCTTGCGCCTCTCGTAGGCTTCCTCCACCCACACTTGAGAGGTGACAGGCGTACACCCGGACTTCCATTATTATCCAACACAGCAAGAATGCCTCCAGGAGGATAATTACTGAAACTTGAAGAGCCAGGGCTAATCCTAAGTACTTCACTTTGTATGACTGCCTCGCCCGCCTGTCTCTTAGACTGCCGCTCACACTGACAAAGTGCAATGTTGGGCTCAGTGAAAGTCAATAAGAAGACCTCATGGCCCACAGATGTAGCATGCAGTCAAGCCAAATGGCAGCAAAATACACTGTTATCTCTGTTTATCATAAACAGCCTGTGTTTGAAACACTGTAATCTATCACCTCCGCCAAGCAAACAAGTGGCCTGGGAAATGCAACAATAACACCCAACAAGGCTACCCAACAAATGCCCAAATAAATTATCCATCTAATTTCATTCTGATAATAGATGAGCAATATTTTGGTGAGAAAAGAGCAAATAATCCAGGCAGACTGTGGTGGGCTCTTAAAGTAGCAGGAAGGCAGCACTGACAGCTGCTATATAACCTGGACTATAAAATCCCGGCCAGAGAATTTCACTGATGGTGTCAAGCATGCTTTGATTGACAAGTGCTGAGACAGATCATTAGCACCCTGTCTTGACATATTTGCGTGACAAGACCCATCATATGACACCCACTGCAAATCTGAGGATGTTCGTTATTTAACATACAATTATCTTAATATAGGGAGACAAATTATGCCCGTCCAAATTACCATTTACACGTTTCCATGCAAACCAACAACATGGCAACAGTGAACAAAGAAGCCAAAGCTTTGGGTTGTTAAATATAATAAGCAACTTTAAATTAAAGCTTTTAAACAGCCTGAAGAGATGATTTTACCAATTTATTTTATGAGAGTGTAATAAATATATATATTTTGAGCTACTAGAGATGAGGAGCTGCTTCTGGTTTAGATTTTCTTTTCAGACAAACAACTTGAAAGGAAGAAGAAAGTTTTTGGCGGCTCTCTCCATTCATCCCAGAAGGAACCAGAGGCTCCCGTCCTGCCAGACAAAGCCAGGAACAGCTGGCTGATCGATACCCGACAAAGGCTCAGAGGTTAGAGCAGTCAGATTGTTAACTAGCCATTTTATTTGCCAGACATTTATATCATTGTTTATGGTTCAGTGCACCCCTTCAGTGCAGGCCATGCGGCACACCTGTGCTTGGAACACTTTCAGGGCCTCTTCACCCACTTTTCATGACCTCATGTGCAAAAATGACACAATGTCTCCCTGTTAGACAGACAGACAGATAGATAGACAGATAGACAGATAGATAGATAGATAGACAGATAGACAGATAGACAGATAGATAGATAGATAGATAGATGTTTTGTTTTAAGGCAAGTAAAAATGTGCAGGTGTGTGTGTGCATTGATGCTGATATAAGATGAGACTGGCCTATATTTGTGCATTCCTGCACATGCATGTGTATTCACACCTATCAGCCATAACGTTAAAATCACATGCCTAATATTATGCAGGTCCCCCTCAAGCCCCAAAAACAACTCCGACTTGTCCATGCATGTATTTCAAAAGACCTCTGGTGTCCACTGGTACATGGCACCAAGACATTAGCAACAGATCCTTTAAGCTCTGTAAGTTGCGAGGTGGGGTCTCCATGGATCTCACTTGTTTTTCCAGCACATCCCACAGATACTTGATCAGATTGAGATCTAAGGAATTTGGAGGCCAGGGCAACACCTTGAACTTTTTGTCATGTTCCTCAAACCATTCCTGAGCATTTTTTGCAGTGTAGCATTATCCTGCTGAAAGAGGCCACTGCAAGCAGGGAATACTGTTGACATGTAAGTGTGTACTTGGTCTGCAACAATATTTAGGTAGGTGGTGCGTATCAAAGTAACATCCACATGAATGCCAGGTTTCCCAGCAGAACATTATACCATAAGCGCATTACACAGCCTCCGCCAGCTTTCCTTGTAAATAATGCACATGCACCCAGTCACCCACATGATGTAAAAGAAAACATGATTAATCAGGCCAGGCCACCTTCTTCCATTGCTCCATTGTGCCGTTCTGACGCTCACGTTGTAGGTGCTTTTGGCAGTGGACAGGGGTCAGCATGGGCACTTTGACTGCTCTCAATTTGTGCTATAGTAGCTTATCTGTGACATTAGACCAGATGGGCCAGCCTTTGCTCCCCACATACATCAATGAGCCTTGGGTGCCCATGACCCGGATAACAGTGCACCGGTTGTCTTTCCTTGGACCACTTTTGGTAGGTAGCTACTAACCACTGCATACCAGGAACACCCGGACCAGCATTTTAGAGACATTCTGATCTGGTGATCTAGACATCACAATTTGGCCCTTGTCAAAGTCGCTTTCCAACACATCAACTTAAAGAACTGTCTGTCGCTGCCTAATATATCCCACCTCTTGACAGGTGCCATTGTAACAAGATAATCAATGTTATTCACTTCACCTGTCAGCAGTTTCAATGTTGTGGCTAGCCGGTGTATGTTTGTGTGAATATGAGTGTTAGTGTACCATGCGTCCCAGCCAGTAACACATGGCTTTGTTGCCATCACTCTGGCTCGTGTTGAGAGTGTCCCTGCAGGCTGGCAGAGAGGGAGACCCTCTCTGTGGCTCACCCAGGCGGAGAGGGGCTTCCTGCACATCTTTTGTCACACCATTTGGGCCCTTGTGTCTGTGGCTGCCCTGCTCCGGACCCACTTGGCAGCTCACAGTGCAGACGGACATCTGCTCTTTCCAACCTCCTGGTGAATAGAGAAAACAACAACCAACAGACCCTGCTCTCTAACTCTCTGCTCTGCATACTTTGCTGCATATAGTTGCACATTTTGTAGAGAAAGTCACATCTATCTATTTCATGTAATATGATAACAGTGCACTAAATTAACTAAAGGATCATCTGCCTCTTAATTATTACAAGTTAATACCAGTGTCTTCATAATGTCCCCTATATATTTATATTTTTTAAAATAACTGTGCAGAAACATAGAGTAATTATGGCTATACTGCCTGAGCCACAGCGGTCCTCTAATTGCTGTGGAAAACCACAAGTGATTACATTCGGTTTTCCTCCTGAAAGATCATTTATAGGAACCTCTAGATTATGGAGTTGCTTTGTAAATCTTCACATTAAAGTATAGTTGTGCATCTATGGCTTGACTTCTTTCTCCGGGTGCTCTAAGCGGAGTGATTCTGGAGCACGCAATATTGAACACACTTTGTTCGTGCTCAGCGGCCCAGAATAACTCGGTCATTATGGTGGCGAAAGGGACAGGTTTTGAGTTTGATTTCATGATGGTAATATAGCCCATGTGTGTAGGAGAAGAAAGCCTTCAATGGGGACATCTGTTCAATGCGGCTTACAGTTACAGCCGTGCGATAAGAACAACCTGTGCACACCATCTGAACTAGGACCGACCCCTCTAGCTGCTGAACGCAACAGGCAACAAAATACTTTTTTTTTTTTTTTTTTTTTTTTTTTGGAGAAGTGCTGCTTTAAGAATACATTAGACTGTGTACCTGGATTAAATATCTCGTGTAGCATCAGCAGCAAGATGTTTCCTGTCGAGGACTTATCACACTGACCTCTGACATCAGTCTTGCTGGTATGATCACTTGGTAATTTGTCACCAGAGGCCAACATGTCCCCCTGTAGCTGCAGTCCATATCTTGCTCTCCAAATGCGTAAAATCACTATTGCGCATAATATTATGAACGGCCATCCCCTCTAAGAGGAAGAAGAAGAGAGGGGGAAACCAATTTCACCACAAGTTTACAAGCTGTTTTATACTAATATCAAGTTGAATTATGCTGAAAAATATATATATATATTTGTGTCGTTATATAGCTGTTAGGGATTTGGGAGCGTGTTAGGAAACAGGAGCTCCCAAGTTATGCCTAACTGTATTATCAGTGTAAGATTTATCTGGCATGCTCCACAGTCACTCCGGCTGCAGGAGATGTTGTGTTTTACTCTGCTGAGAGCATACGTCGAGGGTCAATCAATGCACTGCGGAGCGGAGCTGCACGGTATGTAGGTTTTATTTCTCGCCATTACTTTGTCACATTTTATTCGCATCAAACACTGCTGCATCATGCTCGCTCTTGTTATGGTTCTCGGTAGCTTTGTATGATTGGTTTGTTTGACGGAAATAAAATAATGAATGAGCAGCAAACAGATCGATACAGTTTCTTTCTTATCTCCAGCGTCAATAAGCTAAGTGAATGTGTGTGTGCGTGTGTGCGTGTGTGTGTGTGTGTGTTTGTTTTTGCCCCGAATGAAAATCTGTCCTTGCTTTAAAATATATTTTTCACTAAAATAATTAAATTGGTACTTTGGGACTTTATGCTGAGAAAAAGCGCACAGTCATTTAAAGAATAACTTAGATATATAGATAGATGTTAAATTACACCTGTAATACATGTCAGATAAATTGTTAGAATTGTATCTAAATATTGGTATATATTGGCAACTAAATAACACACATGTGATAAGATGAATAATTGAGATGCAACAAAAATAACTGCATGCATAACGTTGATGCGTCTGTTTGAGTCTTTTAAAGTCTGCAACAATATAAATAATTTAGGCTGTTTTAGTTTTTTTCAGTCCTTCATTTTTTTATTTTTTTTATTTTTACACCTGGGGGTAAAGTAGTGTAAATTAATCCCAAAAAAGCTGTTGTCCAATCCTAGAAACACAAGAATTAATCAGATAGTCCATCTATCATGCTGTGTAATAAAGGAAGCGACATCGGTTAGGCAGATGATGTGATGAATAATCCCTGGTCGTTTTAATTAACTTTTCCCTGTCCTGTAATGACCAAGCTGGTCAACAGACCCGGTCAATAAGCATGTTAATATCAAACAAATAAAACTGAGGATGATTAAAAACCTCCTGCGTTATTAAATTTGAAATTCAAATGAAATGTATGCTTCCAGTGCGTACTGCATGCTAATAGCGCCCACAGAGAGAGCCAGGGTTCAACACACGTTTTTCCCTCACAAGTTCTTATTATGTAACAGCAGCTTCCTTTATAGATTTAACCAAAATGTCAATGAGCAAAAGGGATGAACTTATTCAATATTACCAGTTTATCATTTTATTCTCAGTTTGACATAGAGTCCAATCACTTACTTAAATAAACCCAGTTAAATAACCAACATTATCTATATTGCCAATAACCTCTGTAGGAAGGTAGGAAATTTTAGCATTTTTGAATTTTATAATTTCAAGGCAGAACATTTTTAAAGTCAACCACATCGACCTCTCATCTTCATCTCCTTCATCTCGTGTTTTAGACTAATACAGCGCATAATAAAATGAATAATCCTCCCCCGGAATGCATCATCTGCCTACCAGCTTTAATCAAAACTGTCAAGATAATTGAGCACAATTACAGTAATGTGAAAGTTTGAGACGGTGTAATATAGGTCCACGACTAGAACAATGCAGTCTCTATGTCTTCTGTAATAGTTTGTGTATATTAACTCTTAAGAAGTTAAAACATGCAAAAATCACGCGAGGTAATTTATGCCAGAGCCAGAAATGTCTAATACGAAGAAGATGAAGGAAAAAAAGTCTCTTTTAAAATAACCCAAAATACCCGAAAACGTCTTTAAGCATAAATGTAGAGGAGCGGATGTACTTAAACTTTAACTTAGTTTATATTTGTGGAAAAGAGTTTACATGAAACTTTTTCAAGATTAGATCATTTCTAGTGGAGTAAAGAGCACCATGAAGTGGGTCAAAAATAAGGGGAGAAAAAAAGAAGTTTAAATTCACTGTCAGAATCACAGTGGCTGTTTAGTTGTTTTGGTGATAGTTTTAGTGACCCTTTTTATTTACCAGCACAGCTCACATCTCCTCACACAGGTCGCCGTCGTCTTATTTTTAATTTATGGAATGTGATGTTCTGTAAAAATTTCAATAAGTGGCCCCCTAATTCCTCCTTCCTAATTCACTCTCATTTAACTTTACCTTCCTTCCGCTGTCTTTTATTATTATGGAGGGGGCGGTGGGTGGATGGATGGTAAGGTGGGGGGGTGGAGGTGGAGGGGGGGAGAGGGTGGGAGGGTGGGGGGGCTGAGGCGCTCTATTGATGACCTCACGGTAGTATGTGGCAGTGCGGCAGGACGCAGCCGCTGATTGGTCGCCCGTGTCACAGCGGCACTTCAAAGCCGGAGAGGAGCCTACAATTGTGGAAGAATGGGCGGAACACATCATTGTATTGCACACCTCTAAAAAAACAGTGCTCTGATTCATAAATATAAAAAGATCCTCTGAGGAGGGCAGTGTTTTTGTGTGATGGCAACTTCACTTCTAGGGGTGAGTCTAAAAAGGACTTTCTTACTGGTTTAATTAGTTCTTGTCATTGTCCGGCGGAGGGGGATTAAACTTACATCGGGGTCGCAAAGTAGCAGCAAAGGCAGTGCGTTGGATATATTTTCAGCAAGCGGTTCGTATGAGAAAGCTGAAGCTCTGTAGACGGGATAGAAGTTTGTACTGGTGCTCAAAACACGCATGTTTCCCTTGGTGTCCTGTGTGGCATGCATGTGTAAACGCTGTCTGTCGCATTTGTCTGCTTTCAGTTTGTCCAGGTAGGAAGTTGATAATACTGACGTTATTTACAAACTTACAAAAAATAAACAAAGATTATTAGACATTTGTTTAATGTGGGAAAACTATTTACTACTGTGAATTTCTCTTTCTAGTTGAACTGCATGTTAAAAACCCTGTGCGTAATGAACCTGTTAAACTTGTTAGAGTGACTAGTCACTTACAGCCTTTCTTGTCTTTTCAGGAGGAGCCGAGGTTAGGATCGACTCCTTTAGCCATGTTAGCTGCAACATGTAACAAAATAGGGAGTCCGAGCCCTTCACCGTCCACAGTTTCGGATAATTCCTCGTCATTTGGGAAAGGTTTCCACCCGTGGAAAAGAGCCGCTGCGAGCAGCTGTAGCCTGGGATCGGGTCTGTCCGGCTTCGGGGTGTCCCGTAATGGATCCGGCATCTCGGACTCTTTCGGCACCAACAGCTCCCCCGGATCCAGTGCTTTTTCCCTCACGTCTGGTACCTCATCTAGTTCACACTTTGGAAACGATTATTCTGTTTTCCAAGCCTCGGTTTCGAACAGCTCCCAAGAGTCCAGCCACCAGCCGGTTTTCATCTCAAAGGTGCACACCTCAGTGGACAGTTTACAGGGCATCTATCCCAGGATGAGCGTTGCGCATCCCTACGAGTCCTGGTTCAAATCGTCTCATCCCGGTATCCCCACAGGAGAGGTTGGAACCACCGGAGCCTCTGCGTGGTGGGATGTGGGAGCGGGATGGATTGATGTTCAAAACCCTAATGGAGCAGCACTACAAACGTCCTTACATTCCGGTGGACTCCAGACGTCCTTGCACTCTCCTCTTGGCGGATATAATTCTGATTACTCGAGTTTAAGTCACTCTGCGTTCAGTACAAGCCCCTCTCCACACCTGTTGACAACCGGCCAACACCTGATGGACGGCTTCAAGCCGGTGTTATCCTCTTATCCGGACACAAGCCCCTCTCCATTAACCGGGGCAGGGGGGACTATGCTCTCCGGGGGTCCTCCTACATCTTTAGCGGGGTCCCCGAGGTCATCAGCCCGGCGGTACTCGGGCAGAGCCACCTGCGACTGTCCAAACTGCCAGGAGGCGGAGAGACTAGGACCGGCGGGCGCCAGCCTCCGGAGAAAAGGTCTCCACAGCTGTCACATCCCCGGCTGTGGGAAGGTTTACGGGAAAACGTCGCACCTAAAGGCTCATTTGAGGTGGCACACCGGCGAGAGACCGTTTGTGTGCAACTGGCTATTTTGCGGAAAGAGGTTCACGCGTTCCGACGAGCTCCAGCGACATTTACGCACACACACCGGGGAGAAAAGATTCGCCTGTCCGGTGTGCAACAAGAGATTTATGCGTAGCGACCACCTGAGTAAACACGTAAAAACTCACAGCGCCGGGGGATCCGCCGGCTCTGGCTCCGGGGGCAGCGGAGGAAAGAGGGGGAGTGATACCGACAGCGAGCACAGCGCACCGGGAAGCCCTCCGTGCCATTCCCCCGACCTGTTGCACCCACCTGAGTCCACCCAGGGAGTAGGCATGAACGGCCTCTAATTGGCTCAGCCAAGCTAAAACTGTGAACAACAACAGCAAAGTGTTGTAAGGGAATTGTCCGGTGAGGACATGAAAGTGGACATACTTCAGTGTATGCGCAATGCTTCATCACGAGTGTTGTCATTTAATGAGAAAATAGGCCTGTAGGCTACATTTCTTTGACTTTTTCAAGTGTTTAAGACTACTAATTGCATAATTTCATAGCTGTACCATCAGAAACCTCTCATTAATACATCTGCGGTGTGAACGTGTAATCAAGTTATTGTGGGCACACTGGAACCGGGCAAACTTTTTTGCAGCCTGATCCCGAATACCCTTAATGTTTTATTTCCCAGGGTATCACACGTAAAAGATAGTGAACACTGCTGTGAAAAATTAGGGCCTGCAAAGTTGTGCTACTGCTGTCATACATATTGTTCACGACCAAACTCTGGCACTTTATTATCGAGCAGGAGAAATTGTTGATTTTTGGATGGACTACTCAGTAGGAACAAATACTTGTAGAGTATGGTAAGATATGGGATGGAGTTTCGTTATATCTGTTTGATCCCATCAACCGTGTGTTAATGGAGGTGCAGTTGTAGGTTTATATCACATATTGCTATTCACTCCACAGCACAGTATGTACCGCCAAGCCAAGTTTGTAAGTAGGCCAGTCGAGAGGTTGCTTACACTTCACTTCGCTGTGTTGTAAATAACGAGAAATGTAGGTTAGAATAATTACAGCCCAATGTAAAGGTGAGTAATGTATTTGTCCAGGAGACGATTTTGTATAGGTATTTCTAGTTGTATATGGACTCTAGTAAATATTTGAAAATATACGGAAATGTACTTGGATTTTTCTTTGACATGATATGAAATGTATTGTGGGGAGTTATATTTAACCACCAGTTTTCTTGTATTTAGGGGGTCTATGATTAGGCGCACTTTGGATTTATTTGTAAGGTTTTGAAATCATTTACTGTTCATCCACTCATTTAATTTAAGTACGCATGTTGTAAAAGTGATTTTAATTTTACAATGATATTTTTCCCCCCCTCTCCGAGAATGGCTTTTTATGTAAGCCACTCAATAAAGTCAGTATGAATTCAGAAGCAGTTGATCGACTCAGTTTGTTTGATTGTTGAGTCGATATTCTTTTTGAACGGTAGACCAGAATGTTTGAAATTATTAAACTGCGTAAAATGGATTATTGTATATCATAATAACATTTTTATCATAATGTGAAATAATGCAGACATGATCTCAGTGGGACTGTTGGTGGTTTTTCTTCAGGGCAGACTGAGAAAATGGCCTGCAGCATCACCCAGGCCTCACCCAGAAAGTATCCTACAGTACAATAATTAAATTGAACAGTAAAAAAAAAAATATGTTGTGTATACTTTTAAAAATAACAAAAGGAAAAACAGTGAGTGTTACACGAATTTAAATCCAGGCAGACTTACATTTTTCTCCCTCTGTGTTTTACTCTTGAACATGAAAATGAAAACTTTTGAGGCCGAGCAGGCTTATTGTGTTAAACCACCATTATTTGTACTTAATAGCCACTCGGATGGTAAATATGAAGTAATTAACTACATTTCCAAACGTATATGCTGTACATTTTATGTTTTGTATTTATTAATTAATTTATGAAAATACAAAAAACATATTTGAGAAGTTTTTCTTCTTTGTAAGCTTCTTGCGCTCTGCGGACATTCTGCCAAAACACACACAACTTTTGTTCCTTTCTAATACTGCTCTTGATAAATGCGCAGTAGGCGAAGTACAGAAAAATGCTCACATTATCGGCAGTAGTCTGTTAATATATAAATAAGTAATAATTTAATAAAAGAGAAGTCTGTTGTTCTTGTTCTGCTTTCGGCTGGGCTCAAGTTGATTTGATATGAAGTTGAAGTATAGACTAAATCTTCTTACTATTATTAAAATTCAAAATTATCAGTAGGCTTTAGGAGCAAATTTAAATGCATTTATTTAATAACAGTTAATTGAAAATGACAATCTTTTGAAATAATGTGTATTTGTTATTGGATTTAATATTATATTCTGTGGATAAAAAGTCATAATTTGGCATTTTTCCTTTACGCACGTAGATTGGAAACACTGTATTTTCTGTCAATTACAACTAATAATCAGGATAACCACAGTTTTCTTCTGTTGTCCTCTATTTTTAAAATAGTTTTATGTGGTGTTACCGCACATGTTGACGCAGTCAGTTTTACATGGTACTGATAGTGTGCAGACTGTCACACAATTTATCATTTTAACTATGTTCGAAAGAAAATATAAGAATGGATAAAATCATCTCCATCATTTAACATATTTTTCATTTATTTTCTGGATCTTTGGATCACTGTGAAGTAAAAACTGCAGCCAGCAGTCTCAAAACTTCTGCTTTCATATACAGCTTCGTAGCGCCATCTAGCGCCTCTCCATTAAACCATCAGATATATTAAGCACAACATTGATTCAATCTACAGTCTGAACACTTTGGAACTTGAAGTTTTGACGTTTCAGTTTTGAGTACTGAGAAGAATTATTATAAATCATTTTAGCACACTTTCTTTCAGTAACGTTGCCTCAAATCAATTTGACTGCAGCAGTTAAGAAAATGCGAGTCAGAGATGAACATGTAAGACTATCCCTGCTGTGTGTTTTCACATCATAAGATAGATCATAAGTGCATCAATAAGGGACATTTATAAGGTTATATAGAGTCAGTTCACCCATCTGGCCTTCTTGAGTCACATCTATTTTCGGAGAGTAGAGACAATGTGCTGTAATGCAGGTTGGGGTTTGATGGACATCATTTCAGGCTGCTGCACAATCTGGAAATACAAATTCATGAAAGCTAAGAAACCTGATCTGCTGCATTACGGATGATGTGTTCCAACAAGTTTTTAAAAAAAAAATTAGCAAATTAGCCATTAAAGTAAAAATAGTCACAAATCACTCGTCTTATCACTTCATATCGGTGGCCTCTTCAGTGGGAGTACATTAGATCTCATCAGAGCTCTCTGCCTCCGTCACACACAGTCTCCAACCACTGTATTGACCTGAAAAAATACCCACTATGATATACTGAACATTTAATTACATTTGATGTCTATTTTGCAATTCCATGCTCTTAATATGTTTCTTACAATCACTGAAATGTACAAGTGCACAAACACTTGCAGGGGCATGAAGTGGTGGTTTGCTCCTTCTTTTTAGGCTATTCTGTCTTCCCCTGAAAGGACAGGAGAGGAAGTTCAGAGTGAAGCCAAACCTTCAGGTTTGTAATATCTAAACCCACCAACAAAATGTAACCATCTGCAGAGGGACTTTGACAGAACTACAGGACTCTTACATTTAGGATCGGGATACATTTAAATTGCAACACAGTCCTTAAAATGCTGCCAGAAAAACAATAATTTCTCAGATAAAATAAACTTCTTCACCTTTAATATCCACCATATATTGATGACACCTTAATATTGAGCTCAAGGGTTTTGTATTTATATGGTTTATGCACTCACATATTTTTTATTTGTTGTACCTCTTTGGTTGCCACAAGATAAAGTTCAAAGTTTTCTGTTGCTGTATTTTTTTTTTTTGTGAATTCAGGGACAAAAAAAGAGCATCAGATCAACTGTGATAAACAAAACTAGATTTTTCTCTTTTGCATGAAGTTTGGCATACAAGGTACTGTATTTCCTACAGTTTTATTAAAGATTTAGCCCA
This sequence comes from Scomber japonicus, assembly GCF_027409825.1. Classification (NCBI taxonomy): domain Eukaryota; kingdom Metazoa; phylum Chordata; class Actinopteri; order Scombriformes; family Scombridae; genus Scomber; species Scomber japonicus. Next base: position 12,883,399 of record NC_070587.1, on the reverse strand, counting down.
AAAAAAAAAAAATCAAAATCTGTTAAAGAGTGAACGAGGAACTGGATGGAAGAAGACTGTATTAGTGAAAGTGTGGGATAAATTAAGAAATGGAAAACACAGACCTACAGTTTTTGGGTTAATTTGATGTTACTCAGTTAACCATAATGTGTGTGCAGTGATATGTCTTTTACTGATGTGGTGTATTCAAACTAGCCACAAACCATTGAAAGAAGGTAAGACATACCTTTTAGTAATCATTAAAATGGAGCAGTGTCCGGATGTCTCTGAGTGTACATTCAGATTTTTAACACCTTCCCAGAGTGTTGCAGCATCACCTGGTCCCCAGAGGAATGTCCTGCCGCTGGCTGCATTTGAATGAAGTTGGCCTCAGTGAGGAAACACACAAACGCCAGGATGAGAAGGGTGAACTGCCAACCATGGATAAAGGCCACAATAACAGGTAACATCCGAGACTGGGTCCAGTAACCTAGACATCAGGAAAAAGAAATGTTATCCTACATTGGGTGATAGAAACATCAAAGCAAAGCCTTGGAAAATCATAGTTTTGGGAGTGATTTCAAATTTGTATTCTAATTTACTTGAGTTTAAGCAGAATCACAGTCTTGACTGAGGCTGCATGGAAATGCCAGCCTCTATTGATCTGATGAGATATATCAGGTTTTCAAGCTCAACCAGCAAATCACAGCGTGGTCCTCTCGTCAATGATGCATCTGTGGCCCATTTTGTGGTTAAAGCCACCAACCACACTGTCATTGTCATCAAACCAACCAATCTCCCGGGAAAGGCAATTTGATGGGACTCAGAGGTTAGTCAAAATAATTAACAGTAATTGCTGTGACACTGACAGGGGTGCCCTTATACAATGCTTTTAGCAATTTACATTCATTTATGTCACAGGTGGTGTTTCACCTGTCTAACTGAGTGGAATACCTACAGATTAAACTTAACATGAGAAGCTCTGCTGGTTTTACAGACTTATAGCCACTATCAAATCATGAATAACCGATGAAATACATAAGCGTACAGGATTGAAATGAACTACTTCTCTATCTGAAAACAACCATGTTAGGGAGCTCTTTTAACAAAAGACACACAAAAAACAGTGTTCTCCTTTGGCAGCATGCCACCACACTCTGTGATGCAACCCATCCAAATGGTTTCCACACACATGATGGCAGCAAAGTGACCTACCAGCAGGTAAGCACTAAAAACCCATCCTAGTAAAGCAGGATGGTGTTATTTGTGACCAAATATCTAAAGATCCACAAACAGATTTAGCCAACCTTTTCAACCACTATGAATGACATTGACATGGCAACAACTTTACAATATGTTTCTGCTGCATAATAAAAGAGACACAGACCTATTTGGTCATCAAAATGTCCCATTGCTACTGAGGCTGAGCTTGTGCCTGTCTTCTACCTTCTGGTGTGTGTTTGGCAGCTTATAACTTTATTCTGGCTTTTTAAAAACAACCACAGTTCAAATAGCCACCCAGGTTTCCCAATAATTGCTTCTCAATAATCCTGTTTTGTTGTAAACAGACAGGTCCTCACTTGCTACATTGTTGAAAATTGAAATACACAGATACAACATCAACTCACCTTCTCATTTTAGAATGGACATGTCTGATCACATGAATGGTAGAGAAATGGCTCCACCAAGTGGTTAAAAAATGTACGATACCCATCTTTAACATTTGCCTGCTTAATGCCTAAAACACATATCTACAAAATGCCAGCTTCCCAGAGAAGCAGTTCTTTACTTGATGATGATGCATTTTAATATTCAGGGGAGTTTAAAAGTTTTTTACTCAATATGTGCACAGCCTAAAAAAGGAACATAATAGCCTTCAAATCACATGAAAACCACCAAAATGTGAGACATTGCTTGTCATGGAACAACTCAAATTGGCAGGCTTTGTAAAAAGTTTTTTTTTTTTTTTTTTTTTAGGAAAATGTACATTGTTATATTATTGTTGCATCAATTGCAATATGTATTAATAGAGCTTAATAATTGCTTTATTACCGTGAAATAAAAATAATGATAAGGATCTTTCTTGTTCACAGGCAGTCTATACTGGCATTGTTACTTTCACCTGAATCAAACATAAAAGTATTGTATGTGCAGTAAATTGAAAACTGTGCATCATATACATCTTAACATTGGTAATAGACCTTTCTCACAGCAGACATTTTTACTTGTCACAGCAGGAAATGCACAGGTGCAATTAATAACGACGGCTATGTTCTATTCATATCATGACAATATAATTCAGCCTTTGTTACCCTTATTGTTAAAACCTGTACTTTTCCTACCATGAACTGTCAAAATGAGCCTGGATTTACTTGACTTTCCCTGTCTGTGGAACCTCAATCCAAATCTATGGGTTCCCAGTGAAGTTGTAAATCTTTTTCTTCTTTTTTTTAAAAAAAAGGCTCAATAATTTCCTGAAACAGCTGGACACCACTAATCTTTAGCACACATTAGTCAAACAGGAGTAAATGCACCATGTATGTGTTTTTAATTATAAAATAACAGTGGAATTAAGGTACAGAGGAATAAGCTACATCAAGGTTTGGATACACAACTAATACTTTTTAGTAGTATCAACTCACTGTTGCTAGCTGTATCATTGATTTTCTCAAAAACAGCCACAAGGGAGCAGAATTTGCTTACAAAACTAAAGCTTCATCTGTTTCAGATACTTAATACATCAGACTCAGTGCCAAGAGTAAAATTGCTGCAATTGTGTTCTGTTGGAATATAGAGGGTAAGCACATTAGCTTTGTTTCATAACACCAATATGCACAGCTCAGGATCACAACAAATGATAAAAGGCAAAAGAGTGAGACAGGACAGGAACTACAAAACACAACAGAATACATTTAAACATTTAACAGGTTTTATGCTCAATTACATGTTAAAAAGAGACTTTTAACCTCGACAGAAGTGAATGTTTTCTTACCCCAGGCTGCTGCAGCCAAAGGCCACATTTGGTACATAAAAATCAACATTCATAATCTACTCAAGAGTACTTAACTGCATTCCTTGAACACTCTGGTGTTGGATGCCAAAGTCTGCAGAACTGTGCTGACAACAAAACTGAAGGGACATTTCAACTGCACAGACCTTCATCAGCAAAGAAAAGCTACCATAGGCACTTGTTAATTTGTTACTTGTAGTGGTCTATATCTATATATTTGTATATTAATTTACTTAAAATAACAATCCAACAGTCTAAATTGGTGATGTATTCAGTGACTCATCACAGCAAAATGTGTATAACCTGTTCAATGAGATAACATGATTTGTGTCCTTGATGAGATTAACCTCTTAGCCATGATGACTTTGATCTATAATCAAAACGGTAGTGATAATGGCACAAAGTAAACTCAATACAACATTGTTTCCCACTGTAAAAAGCAGCTTTTACCAAATTAATGACAATATGAGAAACAGTGCTCGGGGACACACTGGCCTTATTTTCATCATTTCCATCTTAGTAACGTCCTGCATACACATCACTGCAGCACCTGAGTCAGGGCTGAAATATTAGAGCAATTATCAGAAAATTAATTAATGAATCGTATTGATTCAGAAAAATGTTTCAACAATCGGATTCCAGCTTCCTGAATGTGAATATTTTCTGGTTTCTTTAGTCTTCTAAAGCTGTTTATTTTTGGATTGTGAAATGTTGCTTGGCAAAGAAGAAAGACAAAAAGACATTTGGACATTTGGACTTCGATGACAGGATGTGTTTGTAGCCTTTAACATGCTTATCGGTCCTGTCGAAAACGCAGGTATCGCTCAGTTTCAGGTGTTGTAAGTCTCATGCGTAAATACAGAGCTGCATTGTGGGAATTGTAGTGACCTAACCATCTACAGGCCACTCCTCCGCTGGCGGTCCTGGATCGTTTTAAACTTCTAGTCCCAAAATGCTCCGTGTCTGAGAGCAAACAGAATAAAGAGCTGTAATATGAGAGGACCAGCGCTCACAGATACGCCCTAGAAAATACTCGTAAATGATAACAGAGGTTTAGCCGGAGCAAAACTACAAACATCTCATGCCAACGGTGAGATCAAACTTTTCTTTGTCGCGTATTTGATTGTTTTTCTTTTTGATTTGTAATAATAGGAATTGGTCTGTATAGGTAATGCGTTATTAATATGTAACTACTGCTGCCTACCCACCTGTTGAGACGGTGACACTGATACCTGTCAGTAAGGTTGTTGTAGCCCTGGTTAATGAAGCTGAAGCTGTGAGATTTTATATCTCAAATCTGCGCTGTTGGGTGTTAATTGTGTAATCTGGATTATTAATGAATGCCGGATTTATTTAAGTATTTCATCTACACATAGAAACAGAAACATGGACAAGATTACTGTCAGAATGGTGTATTTGGTAAAGTAACTTTAGTACAGGAAATTCAGTACACTGTATTCAAAGTAAGCCTGCCATACAGTATCTCATCAGAATAGACATTTTTACTTTGTGGCACTGCACTTTGATCATAGCAAGAAGCGCTGAGAGAGACGACTACTGTGTCATTGGCCTGACAAGACCAACCTGTTTTTGTGCAGTGGCGTAAAGAAAACACATAATTAATGACTGACTCACTGTGACAAGTCATGAATGGGTAGTGTGTTTTTACGCAAACAAGTGACTGTCTGAAGAGTTCAGGCTTTATTCCACATTTTGGAACAGTTTGCTGTAACAGACTGAAGCCTTGCACAAAGCCTGAGGCTCACTGTGCTGAAAAAAAGCTGGTTGAGGCAGAACAGTAGCTTTACTTGCAGGCCATTTATTGTGTTTGGAGCTGTCATTTCACAGTGGTAAACACTGTAACATGTATCTGTTAATAAAGAAGTTAAGGGCTATAGGTAAGGACTATTTTTGTTGATCAATCTGCTGATTCTTTTCTCAAATAAGGTTTAATAAAATGTGAAATGTGAGCAAATAAAGGAAAATGCTCATCACAATCTTGAAAAACATATTAACATTTTCAGATTGCTTCTTTTGTCCAAATCCAAATTGTGAGAGAAATTAGAGAAAAATGACCAATATTTAAGCTGGATCCAGTTGATATGTGACATTTGGTCTTAAAAATGACTTAAACAATGAATACATTAACTAATCAGTTAATCGGCTTAAAATTTCCTCTTTAGATAATGTGAGTGACATCAATAAGCTGGATATCTTGTATACAGGACCCCTGATTGCATTGTTTAAGGCGTAATGCCTTTTTCTATCAGCCATAGTGAGAGGAAAAGATACAAGAAATTTAAAAAATATCTTTTTTATGTTTAACAGATGAAAATATGGCAGCCGGAAGAGAAAGGTCCTTCCGTCGCGTTGGGAGTCTCATGCGGAGCAGATCTGAAGGGACACTGATTGACCTGGACGATAATGCCTCAACCAGCAACAACCTGAACGGTAAAATCCTCTTATAGAAACATAAGCAATCTGTTCAAATTTGAAAACATGCTTATTAAATAGACATCCTGAGAAATGTCTACTATCTTCTAGGTGGATACGTGTCAAGAATCCCACAGAACTCCGAGTGGCCACTTTTACAGCCAGAAGTTGCACATGAGTCTCAGACTAAAAATCCCTTTTGGAACAAACTGTCTGGATCTAATCCTTTTCTAGATGACATTGTACACAGCAGCACAGACAAACATATTTCCAACACATCTAATACAAAACAAGACAATGAGAAACATCTGGGCACAAATAACGATGACACCAGTAGCACATCTTCAGATGAAGGCAATGTGAGCAACTTTTTGGAAAAAAAACACAAAGTCAGCAACAGATCCGGGAGATGGAGGAGTGCTTCAGACATTCTGGATGATCTGGAGAGAAAGGTGCCAAAACGGGAGAACAGCTTCAGACCACCCCAGCCAGTCCTGAACCCAGATTTTGAGTGGCTAAAAGATGACAGAGAGGCCTATAAGATGGCCTGGCTGAGCCACAGGCAGTTAACCCGCTCATGCCTGGACTTAAATCTGATGAGCCAGAGCCCTGGGTGGGCTCAGACTCAAGCTACTGACTTTCATGTCATCTGCAAAATCGGCAATAGTGGAGGGTCTGTTCAGTTACCAGAGTCAGAAATCAGCATCCACATCCCTGAAGGCCATGTTGTTCCTGGGGACGTCCAGGAAATTACTCTGAAAGCAATGCTAGACCCTCCTCCTGGACTCAACAACAACTACATGACAACCATGAGTCCACTTGTGGAAGTGGTCCTCAGCAACATCAACATAAAGGAATGCATCTCTATGGAGATGAAACTGTCAGGAGAAGTGAAGAGTGACCCTTTAAGTCAGGTGATGACCACTGTGGTCGGGCTGGTGTCCAACAAAAGAGAGGGACCATATCTCAGAGTGAACGACTGTTACATTTACAAAAACATGATGCAAATGAAGCTCCTGGACCTGAAGACACATTTTTATGTGATTGCAGTTGCAGAGGCATCTGCCATCCAGGCCCCTGCTACATCAGTCTGGGATTACCTTGACCGCCAAATCACAGTAGCAGTTTATGGTCCCAGGTACATCCATCCATCTTTTAAGGTCGTAATAGTGGTCTGCTGTCATGAGAACGTTCCACCAAAGCTTCCTTTTTCAGATATCTGCAGAGGAAACAAAAACCTGCCTCCACTTGTGCTGCAGCTCTGGGGAACACATCAGTTTAAATGTGGTGAAGTGAATGACCTGCATGTCGCTATCAGCGTTGTAGGTGCCATGTTTAAAATCAAACCTGAGGACAAACTGAAAGAAGTGAGGAAAAGTCAACTCAAAATAGGGACAGTTTTGCATTTACCGGTTGCATTGTCTTGTGCTGGCAATGCAGAGATGACTCCTTTTAAATTAGACCTACAAGTGCGGGAATCTAAAACTGCAACTGTCACATATTTCCAGGTGTCTTCCCCTCCTGCAGCACCCATTAGATCTGAAAAGCGAGTGCCAAGGCAGATAGAAAAGCGAATTGAAAAGGCAAGAAACTCACCAATTCCTGAGGAAAGTGTTCCAGGCTTACTCAAATTTATGGACAGACCTGTGAATACACCGTGGTACGGCGTAGCCCTAAAGTCAGTTCTCCGTCAGCCACGTGTGGAATATCTCCTGGAGTACTTCAAAGGAGATACAGTGGCTCTCCTATCCAGGGAGACTGTCAGGTCAGTGGGCAATTCAAAGGTAAAGGAGTGGTATATCGGATTCCTCCGTGGCAGGACTGGTTTGGTTCACTGCAAAAACATCAAGGTCATAACCAGAGACCAGGTGATTGACTTCACCGGTATTCAGATCACCACAGAGGTGCTCTTGGACAACATGACACTGCCCTTCAAGAAGCTTACGTACATGTACTCCGCCATCCAGACACGTGTCACTGAGCACATAACCAGCTGGAGAGGTTTTGCTGATGCCTTAGGCTACCGCAACCTATCAACGGACAACATAACACGGCGGTACGCTGAAACTGAAGCTGATAAGGTGGCCTGTGTGCTGGAGAAGCTGAAGGAAGACTGCCACACTGAGAAGAGCAGAAAGAAGTTTCTACATGAACTCATGGTTGTAAGTTGAGAAACTACATGTTTGAATTCTGATACAGTTTTAATGTTAGATTTCAGGGAGACTGTAAACATTTGGAAAATGCTTTGTGGTAATTTGGTAATTTTTTTCAGTGTAGATATCTCCACACACAACCTCACACATACACAATGCTTTGCTTCTTGTCTTCTTGTGCTTTCAATGGTTATGTGACAGTCTATCTATGTGCTCATCCTCTAAGGGTCTGTTAAAGATGGACTCTGTGAATCTTGTGGCCCAGCTGATTCAGACCACAGTCATCCTGTCCACTGCTGTGGAGCTGGGGATTCGATGGCGGGAGCTTGCTGAGAAGACTGGAAAACTCACCAGCACACAGATAGCTGGCTATGAGGCGCCACACCGAGGAAAGAGTGGAGAAGTGGGTGCTCAGGTATGTTTACTTTAATTTCACTAACATTATGGGCCCCTTTTTAACTATCTATAGCACATGGCGTGAAATGCGATGGGGCCCTATGAATTTTTACAGGAAGTGTTTTATGAACACTTTATTCTAAAAAATTAACACTGTATTTCCTCTGTTGTTTCAGTCAATGTGGAAACCTGCCTATGACTTCCTGTACTCCTGGAGTCTGCGTTATGGAGACAGCTACAGGGACATGATCCAGGATCTCCACCTGATTCTAGACAAAATGAAAAACCCCACCACAAGACAGTGGAGGCATCTGACTGGTGCCCTCATCACTGTGAACTGTCTCGATATCTTCCGAGCCTCTGCATACCCAAAAACCTAGACGCTTCGCACTCTAGTGATGAAAACAGCCTTCATGCACTTGGGGAAACAGAGTGGCAGGTTTTGGTACAGTTTTGATGAAGATGTGACTTAGCTCTTTATTGTTGTCCTATAGCTCTGATTTGTTGCTCATACTTTATACAAAGGATTAGAAGAAAATGACATCTGGTACTTGCACTGTACCATATGTTTTCACCATTCTCGAGATATGAAGGAATTACATTTCATCTTGAAAACAGAGGAAAAGAAGTGCAGTTTGTCATTTGTCATCTTAAAACACGAGTCAGGCGCCAATAAGAGCCAAGAAACAGGTTTTCCTTGTTTCAATCATTCCTTTTGTTCAAACTACAAGATTCCCACCAAAATTCACAGTCCTCATTCTGAGCTAAAGTGTTTTTAAAAGTTTATCTGAAGATAATATGAAGCGTCAGCTGTCCGAGTCGGTTAAATAAAGTGCATATAACAGTTACAGTCTTCCAAAAATATTCCCTCTTTGTGTCTCGATGGACAGTGTTTTCCTCTTCAGCTGCAGTGGAAGGATTGCAACAAAAAAAGAGAATTTGGCACTAAAAAGACAAACGTTGATTTTTAAGGTATCTCTTAATTGCTAGTATGAACAGGAACGATCACATCAAGAAAAACATGTGTCACTGTTCATTTGGACACCTGGCTCGTGTTTTAGGACAATTTTGAAAAATTGTGAAACTATCTTTTAAAGCAAAATTTCATTTTGGTAGATCATTTTCAGCTTTTGAAGATGCTAATTAAAACCTAAACTTACAGTACAGTAAGAAACTGGGTATCAATAATCTAAAGCTTTGTATCTTTTGTTAAAAACATCTCTTTACATTTTTAAAGTAGGCTAATATTAATGATTAATACCCATCACATTAAATGTTCTCTTTCTGATTTTTCATGTATCGACATAGATTTTTAATTATTTGGCTGCAAACTTACACTTAGACTATATTCAGTTTCTTTTATTATGAACCTCATCACCATTTAATCTTATTATGATTGCATCAGTGGGAGTGGGAAGTTTTCTGTATCTGTAGGCAGGTGAGTGGTGTGTTCAAGAAACCAATAAATGTGAACACTGCTGCAGACTTAACAAGGGTTGCAGTGCATTAACTTATGTGTAGATTTGTGTGCTGAAAATGAGAATGCTCTACCAAAGTAAAATAAGGTTTATAAGTGTCTTGATGCCAGCAAAATGTAGATATATTACAACTAATGTTATAAACTATTGTTGCCTTGAATATTAGTGTATTTCATATTTTTATACCGTTGTGACATTTTAGATGTGTACAAACTAGATATATTTGTGACGTATACAATTTTAATCATTGAATATTCACTGTAATGTCATTTGATCATGTTTTTATTTGCCAATGGAACAATTACTCTTCTGTTACCTAAATATACGATTGACACCTTTGATACTAAAACAGAGATGTGTTGCACGATATATGAATAAATATTAGCTCCAGTAAAACTTAATAACATGTTTACTTTTTAGTAAAATGGCAAATAACTAGAAGCCAATTCAACAGCAGCCAATGAAAAAAAACGGCTGTATTGGTCATTTGAAGTGTCTGATACTACGTCCCATTACATTAATATGACAGTTTGCATTTTGCAATTTTCCCATTTTGGTAGAATTAAATCAGACCTTGACTGGTCTGATTTAATTCTATGACTTTCCCTGAGGTGGTTTCCCTCTGATTTTCTCTGACTGTTTGCATTTCCCTCTCTCTGTTTGCTTAAGCTAGTTTCAGTTGAGAGCATTGTGTGCTGGTTCACTATCAAACAGACTGCTGAGCTGACTTTACTTTGGCTGACTGAATGCACCCTGGGAAAAGTAAATCAAGTCAGGAAAACGGTATCAGGCAAAAGAGTGAGCTGATTCAATCTCCAACCTGAGTGTGATTGTGTAAAGTTACTTAAAGGCCTAAAACTATTCTGAAGGCCACTGATAAACAGTGAAGGATTTCTTTTTTCTTTTTTTTTTGTATGAAAGACATTAGAAGGAATGTCAAGGTCAAAATGTGATATGAAACATTGTGTTTGATGTGAATATGTTGACTAAGTATCCTTTAAGAAGACAGACATCTGCAGTATAATGAGAAGATAAAGTTATTTGCACATAACTCACGAGTTGTTATATTTTTTCTCAATGAAATAAATTTTGTATAAACATTCATGAGGCAGAGTGGTCACATCCCTCTTTCTTTTATTACAAGTTAATACCTCGTTTACATCCCGGTCAGCCAGAATTGTGTCATTTCTTTGGCAGTAAGTAAAGAAAAATCTGGGAACAGTACCTCATAATTTGGTGCAATACAACAATTTCAGATTACAGCAAAAACCTTTAAGATGAATGTGATTTTGTCATTTTTCCTGAAATGTAAAGGAAGTCCAGCTGCTGAAATATGAAATGGAAACAAATTACAGTAATATATCCAAAGCCTTTAATAGAGCAGAAACCCACCACATCAATGAACTCTCTCTGACATGAAGTGAGTTGCTCTGGGCACCCTCCATCCTCTATGACAGAGAGACAGGACAAAGGTGAAGGTTATTTCAGAGGATGCATGCTCTGTTCAGAGTCCATCACTACCCAGACAATGCTCTGACACAGACTTATGACTCATGACAGACAAACACGCCTTTACATGGATGAACAAACATTACTCATTAAATACTTAACATTGTCATAGCTTTCAACATACAGTATTACACAAAAAAAAAATCCTCTTTTTCAAGTATTGTCAGTGATAGAAAAATGGCATGGTGTAGTTGTGTATATTATTAGGCTATATAAAGAATTATAAGTAAACTTTGATTTTACCATAGCAGGAAAGGGCTGAAGCAGTAATGTTACAGTGAAATGAGAGAAACAAATGAGTCTGACTGAGGCACCCAATTTAAAAATGGACACTGCCTTATTAGGTCCCCCTTTTTTCAGATGCAGCGAGGCGTTTAACTGTGTGACTAATGAAATGTGACCACTTTTGTTTTGGGAGCCTTTTATAGCAGCAGTATGTGAGTGCAGATAGCAGTTTATTATTATGAATATTGCTGCCTTTCAGGAGCTCTACACTTTTGTAAGATAGAAAATATTCCACCTCCTGCTATTTATGTTGTTTATAGATCATTTAAAGCCATACTGGGAGTTTATGTGCCGAGTGATGAGATTATAGATTTTACACTTAATTCATAGGGATGTTGTAAATGCGTTTTATGCTTGTACAGCTTTGTGGCAAAGTGGATGAGACCACACCATTTGTCCCTGTTACACTTTGATGTTTCTTACCATACTTAGTATTTGTTTGTTTAGCCAGTAAAACATTTCTTTCTATAGCACTGCTTTGACAAACTACGAGATTTTTGTGTTGTTGTTTTTTGGGGGTTTTTTTTTTTAGTTTTTTTTGTGTGCGTGTGTTATATTTACATCTGCATTTCTGGTTAATCAAGACAAGTATTTAAGTTTACTTATTGTTTAGTGAAGTCTTGAGTTTAATGAGTTGTATGTTAGCTTGCATTGCTACTTACCATAGCCACCTGTCCTCAGGAGATTAAAAGAAGAGGCACCCAACCACTTCCTGGTTTTAAGCGCTCACTGACATCACCTGTGATGTCATGGGCTGGACCAAGTATGGAGGGATGTATTTTTATCAACAAAAAAAAGAAGTTTATTTTTATCAAGTAAAATGTGTGGTTTAATATTTCTGTGACTTGAACTTATTTCTTATTAACCTTTTCACTCTTAATGATTAGTTGAGTTTACCACTACAAGTGACATTATCACATACTAGTTGTTGATATAAAGGAAGAGACACCCCTGTGAGAAATATGGCTCTGCCTAGATGGATTGGCGGTCCTATTTAACGGGAGAGAGAAAGGTCATCTATGTAGTTGTGTGTGCGATTATGCCAAAGTTTGAGTTTTCCTAAATTGAACCAGTTAAGATAAGTTTGATTTACTTTTTATTTGTTTTGGTTACACTGGTTGGAGTAAATAATACATCACATTGAAAAGGCCTGGCTGCCTCCTATCAACTTCTTTTTATTTCTTTTTAGAATGACTTGAAATGACTTTTTGTATCTGATCTGGGTGGTTTAAATGAAGTTTTCAGATTGAATTGAGCTTGTTTTAGTGTTAGCATTTATGCAGGATAAAAAAAAAACTTTGTTCAAGACATTACAGCCCTCCACCTGGTGGCTAGATAGTCCTGATGCTAAATGCTGATCTTTGTTCGTGTGATTCACCTGTCAGCTAACCTCTACTGACAGGAGAGGGTGTACTTGACCACAAAATGAATAAAATGAAAAGCTCAAAATAGTCCAGATTTCTCAGATCTGATTTTTTCTGGATACTCTTACAAGTTCTATATTGTCTCACTTGACAGAGACACACCATGAGCACAGTATTTTTTGCACACAAAACCTCTGCATGTTGATTTTAAAAACTCAAAGGCTTGAAGAGGGAAAGTCGTCATGTCTTACCTGCATTTTGAGTGCAAAACTGGGCTTCCAAATTCGAAGGATAGTGTGCAAATCGGGCTTCCAAATTCGAAGGATAGTGTGCAAATGTTACATGACATAACTTTTGGTGTCATTATTATTAAGTACTTCTGATCAGTGTAAAATTGCTGTTCACTTTCTATAAAGAAAATTCATTTTTGTACTGTAAAACTATTCTAACATGTTATTTTCCATCAGGTGTTTATTATGGTTATCAGGGAGATGTTTTTCTTTTGTCATTGGCTTTTGTGACAATTGTGGACATTTTTGTTCTGAAAGATTCAATTGCACATGAGGAGAGAATTCATTTGCTTTCATGGAGTTTTCCGGTCTTTACCCCATTTGTGAACCAGAAAGTGTGCACCACAAAAATGAACCCTGTACCACAACACTTGTAGACTTATTCACACATCCTTCTTTAATACTTGTTTGCCACAAATTTTCTTCATACACTGGGTTTTAGTTATAACAAGGGCTCACTGTAGCATCTTTCTTTGCAGCTCTTGACAGATTGAACCAATGTGGTCAAACCAGTAAATAAACATCACAGTCATCTCATGTGATTATGTCCACAGCTTCTCCACATTCACTTAGAGCTCTGTGCCAACATGAGCCACTGCTGCTCCTTGTAACACATTAACACATTATTCCTTGTCAGTGATGCTGCATCAACACTGAGCTCTGCCTCTAGGTTAGTGAATATTTTACTGTATTATGTTAAAGTGCCTTTGGTCTCCTGTGGATTCTTTGCAGGATAAAATGTGACACTGAAAATGTTCTCAGACCTGCACACTCTCAAGAACGTCCCTTGACTGCAGCATTAAAATTCCAATAAAGAGACTGAAGCAGGCACTCATCCAAGATGCTGAGGTTTGTTCTGCTAAGTACAAAGATTGGCCATGTTTGTTTAACATTTGCTTCACTTATATTATCTGGCTTCTCCTTACACAAATATTTCTCACCACAGATGTAATTTCTAAAAGTGCACAGGGGTCTCTGTAAGGTGAACTATATTTGTCCTCATCTTCATCACAACAGTGGACAAGGTGAGACCTCACAAACAAAGCTCATCTCAGTTGCTCAGTCTGCTGTGGTGATCCAGGTGGGATTAAGGAGAGGTTGGCAGGATTTTATTTTCTCTATGAGGGGAAAAACACTGAAATTGTCCTTATCCTGCCAAAGAAAACTTTGTCGATTACTGAAATTTGGATGATGTTGACCATACTTCATCCTATTACAGTGATGCATACGCTTCCCGTCCTCCTAAAACAGCCTACCGTGATGTTTTCCCAGTAACACTGACACAAATTGATAACATGATTTGTGTTACTACACATGGCTGCTCTTCTCTGGTTAACTCCTTAACATATCATCAAGATAATCACACTTAGATAACACAATATTTTCAATGCAAAAGTCTTTGTTTTCACTTTGCCTGAATTCCTAGTTATTTAATCAGCATGTACAGCTATTTTGACCAAAAATCCTTAATATACAAAACCCTCAAAGTTCTGTAATATCATACCAAGTATTTTTAATTGCAGACCAGCAGAAAAGCATCACAGACATTATGACATGTTTAATCCAATGGGTGGCGCCATTGCATTGGTGTTGAGTGCTTTCCCATCTTGCCAATTAAGTTAATGCTCATGTGTTGCTGCCAGCAAGCACCAACACAGTGAAGAGATAGCTTAAAAGTCTTGTCCTCATGCTGTTGTTCTTTAAATAATGAAATGATTGAATAGAACAGAAACAAGCAATGTTTTTCTTGAAACTCTGAGTGTCACATATCATAAATGCTGTAAATTAAGTAAATTACCACATAGCTAAATTTCTCAGGAGCATTTTGGTATATGATTAGAGTATACTGTAGTAATCTCTAGTAAAATTAATGGAGTAGATTAAGATAACTGTGATATTTTGGATGCTTTTATTTAGTTTTTTTTCCCTAATAAAAGTGCTAATATAAGTCTGATATATAAACACAATCCAGTCCAAACTGTTTGACTGTGATTTCTGAAGCCAACAGCTATGAGAGCCATCCACAAATCATTGTTATGAACAGAAGCATTCCTCTGTCCTCCAGGGTATATAAGGCTTCATTTGGTTTGCCTCTGTGATATATGTTGAGGGCAAGAAGTCATTTAGCTTTCAATTTATTAGCTTGGTGATTTATGAATGCTGCAAAAGGTAGTGGTGGTGACTCCTACCAACCCCCACCCATCCCCCTTTCATATTGCACCCTAATAATTTAGTAATAGATGATGTGAAAGCAGAGAAGGTTAAGCAATTAGAAAAGTCACAGGGAAAAAAGAACACGAGTTTACAGTTTTTATGGCTGCACTTCATTCATCAGCGCTGTTTTAGTCACTCAGTAAAGGATTAAATGCTGAAAGTGGTAACCTGCAATGAAGTTTTTCATTCCATATATGTTAAGAAAAGTAAAGTAAAAGTCAACCACAAGAGCACACCTAGAGCAAAATGCTGGCTCTAAGTCAAATATTTCTTGACTCGGTTCAGGTCCAACAACTGCAATAAATCGAATGTCTTTCTACACTGAAACAGGTTTTTCAATCATTTACAGACTATGCTAATGCGTGATGCAGCAATGAAATCAGACAACAAAATTGTTGGGATACTGGAAGTTACTTTTCTCCCTGTCTGCAAATTCATATGACAAAAAATACATATATTGTTGTAGTTTTACTACTGTTTTTTGGGTTGTATTTTTGCAGTTTTAGTAGATAGCATTTGTGGTGTATGTTACAACAAGGTGTTGATTGTTGCCCAGAGTTCAATGCCTTTCTCCTGACTAACAGCCTGCTTGGAGCCTCTTCTCATGACCACCACTGGGAAGGAGGAAGCTCTGTTACCAAATGACTCAGAGTGGGGGAAAAAAACAACCTGAAATGTTTGGCAGCGTCTGGACCGACTTTGTGAGTAATCACCATCCACATCCCTGACACCTCACTTTGCTCTGACTCTCACTTTTTCCATTGACAAACCTTAAAGAAGCTGAGTTTCGTCATGGCAGAACACTGTGATAAAAGAAGATTGGAGCACACAAATAAACCCAGTGCTTTTTGATAAACACTCGCATCTGCATCTCAAACCACAACAGAGGCCCTGATTTACTGAGATTACTTTGCTGTCTTTAATTCCATTCTGTTTGTAGATGGGTTTATCTTTGTTAATGTGACCACATCCTATCTTGGCGTAAAAAGTTTTGTCAGGTGTGCCATGATGGCGTGGAGGAGTGGAAAAGAGCATGTCTGCTGACAGAGCTGATGTACCAACCGTGACAGTCAATAATCTAAAAACCAGGTGGAGGGGGGTTGTGAATGAGAGATAGGAATGTTAAAAATTGTAGCACAACATTGTGATAATGAGCACTTCAGTATTTGATCTCTAGTAATCACTTTAGTTCTTGAGAAGTGTTTGCACCATTCTTACAACAAAAAACTGCATTCATCTTTGGCTTACGTCTTCTGGATAAAATATTCAATCTGAATGCCTTTAGAAGTACCAAACATAAGGGGAACATTTAGATAATACTTAGTTTTCACTGCAACTACTGCTGCTTTATTCATAAAATACAGACACATTCCTGTTAACTGCCATTACTTTCAGAATGGCCAACAGATGGTGAGAACATCCGTAAGCTGCAGGTGTCTACACTTCACAACAGCAAGTAATGTCTTTGACAGACTTGAGCTCTTGGTGTCTGAATTCACCTTCACTTTGTCATGACTGCGCTGAGAGAGAGATTCTTAAATGATGATTATATTGATAAAAAATGTGTGAAAATGGAAGCGAAAAATGGACTCTAAGTAACTATAGACTTCTTTTTGCTCATGCTCTTCCAACTTTGAAGGTGATAATCAAGCGGAATGACTTCACATCTTGAGGAGATCCCCAGCTGGGTGACCATGATCACACAACTTCCTCAATGATGAGTAAAAGTAAACAGTGGGCCTACCCCAAGAGCACTAGCGCAAAAGTCTACAGTCAGCTGAGCTCAGGGAGGGGAGATAAATCCGTCAAAGAGTGTCTTCTTGGCTAATTTCTGTCGACCAAGAGGGAGAACAAGCGGGGCTGAAGGGTTCCCATTCCAAAAACAACATAACTGGAGAGGTAGCCTATTGTGTCCTGACAGATTGGTCTGACTGAGGAGGAGGAGGAGGTCGCCTCTAACTGACACACAAGGAGGAACAGAGGTGAGCAGAAATCTGGGGGAGATGGGAACACAGCTGCAGTTCAGAGGAGAGTTAGTGTCGTTACTACCTCACAAAATTGCCTGCAAAGGTTGTTTGAGTGTCTTTGAATTTATTGTGGGCCGTGCTTGTTGGCCCGAAAGCCACCTGAATAAAATTTGATAGGACGAGTGTGGAATGGCAAAGTTATGAAATGTCTTAATATCTATCTCCAAGCTAACATAAGCAGCTGGCATGATCCTCCACACTGCTCCTGTGTTGTTTTTGGCGGAGGATCGGAGACCCTCCTCTGTCCTGATCTCTCCCCAGGTCCTCGCACCCCGCCCCCACACCTCTGCCCATCATCCCCCTGTACGCTATTCATCCTCATGTGCAGCTGGAGCACTCTGTTTGACCTCCTCTCTCCTCACAGAGTCCTTATTAACAGGGACTGTGGTGGGACTCCTCGCTGCACTTGTAGTTAGAAATAAGTCCCACGCACCGGGGCCACTGACATAATGCTCATCACTTGCATGAGTCTATGTGACATGGCATGTTACACTGCTCTCCAACATGTGCTAGTTCACTGGGCTTTTAACCACAGATAAGGATCAACCCTGCTCTCATGTTCCCAAATGTTTGTTCTTTTTGAATATATCATATTGTGAACATGAAATTCAAACCAAATGGTGGTATTTATCAAGTTATCCTGTTAATTGCACTCTACACATTTAACAATAATAAGTGACAACATAACAGTAGTGTATGAGAATACTTATTTTTTTCATGTGTTTGTGATTGTATGCAAATGCAAAACACTTTGTAACTGTAAAGAGTTTACTTGTTTGAACACATGTACTATAATGCATGAAATCTTTGAAATACTCAATTAAAAGGTAAAATGATCTACTACGCAGTACAGTCATAAATTATCGACACATTGGGTTTGAAATAAAACAGTAACTCTGAGGCTAAGGTGCTGGTTTTCAGCTTTAAAGGACAAGTTCACCATTTTTCAAATCCATCTTAGAAACAAGTCAGGCACCCAAATGAATATTGGAAGACATTTAGCTCACTGTAATAATTCCTCCTGTGATGGGGGAAAAACTTCATTCTTTGCAATAATGTATTTTAAAAGTTTAGTTGAAGTTTCAGGCATCCAAATTAATCTAATGAATATATATTTTCAATGTATTGTCTTTGTAGTGACTTACCAAAAAGACTGAAACTTTTGAACATATCCACTTTATTTTAATATAGTTTACTAACATTGACTGCTGAAGCTTTTGAATGCATTTTTGCAATGAAAAAGGAATGTGGAGTTTTGTCTCCCGTCACTCACAACATATGCTCATTAGGAAGGGATTTTACATCATTGGAACAGGAGGAATTATTACGGCAAGAAAAACCTGTTTTAATGCTCATATGGACATCTGACTGTTGTTTCAAGATTTCAAAAACTGTGAACTTGTGTGGGCATTTACTGTACATCCACAAGTTAAACTATATAGAATCTGTAACTCTTTTTACATTTTATATATATGGCAGGAAATTTTCATTGGGACTGTTTCATCAGAAAATATGCATTTCATAAATGTTATTTATCAGTGTTGTCAGCACCACAGACAATAGTCCACTGTATTGATGGTGATGGCAGAAATCACCTTCATGGAGGATATTGCAGGATTGTTGTCTTAACTGCATTAGTTCTGGTTTGTTGCTCACCCAAAACAAACACATGTCCTTATAAGCTATACATAAACACAGTACTCTAACCTCAATAGCTCCTGTCCAGCCAAAATATGATAAAGCTACTGTAACTCTCTGACCTCACATTTTCATTGCATGGGTCAGTGCACTGGTCTTCATGCAGCAGCAGCTTGGGTGAATGTGTGTGTGGTCTGCTGGATGGCAGCACGCTTGGCTGAATGGTCTTGAGGTTTAAGTTCTAGCAGCAGCAAGGGGACAAAACAAATGAGCTGACACTGATCTTATGGTTGTCACAGCAACAGATGAGTGAATCTTGTTATTGTTAAATGCAAAAATCAATGATACCCCATGCTTATGTTTTTCATCAATATGTGTTGTTGCTCTGTGAGCAAAGTCAGACCCATGAAACTCTTTCCCTGTGTTTGTTTGTGTGTGTGTGTGTGTGTGTGTGTGTGTGTGTGTGTGTGTGTGTGTGTGTGTGTGTGTGTGTGTGTGTGTGTGTGTGTGTGTGTGTGTGTGTGTTAAACACAGATTATACTGCTGGGATGCCAGTTCTTCCACAGACCCCACATCACCCCGAGCTTCCAAGCTGTGAAAACATACTGAAGGTTTGTTGGTTCTTAGTGGCTAATAAGGTGTCATTGTGCGGTAGAACTGTCTGACATCCCACAGAGTCATTAGGATGACATGAATAGTTTTAACAGAACATCTATTACACACACACACACGTGCATTTATTCATAGACAATAGCAGCATCTAACATTTAATAAAAACCAACATGTTTTGTCAGATAAGATCTTACGTGACTGCAGGAATAGGCAAGTCAGTTTTCTCAGACAAAGTTAAATTGTGCTCTGCTACAAGAATACTTGACTTGAACCATGATTAAAACCCACAACATCAAAGGCTTTCTTTTACAGCTAAGTTCAGGAATCCTGGCTCTTATATTTCCAGACAGCTTCTAAAGGCCTGTTTTCATCCTCACCTCCCGATTCAACACCCCAAATCCTCTCTCACCACCACTAGACCACCGTTATCAGAACCACCCGCTTGATATGATGTCTGGATTTCTCCCCTGAATGGGACATATTGAGACTATTGCTTAGGAAAAATGCTATCATCCAACCATGCTGTTTGACCTTGTTAGTCCCGAGGGTTGATTAGAGGCTATCTGCTCTTTGAAGAAACTCATTCCTGTCTTTTCTCATCCCGTGCAGTTGATCCATCTTGGCGGAGCTGGCATTGGACCCGTTGCGGTCGCAGCTTTTAATGGAGTGAACATGAATATCACTGTCAATTGTGGGAGCCTCGTACATGTGGAGGACTGTGGTTTGTTATTTCAATAGATATGAGTAGGCTGATAGAGAAACACTGCCTTCCAAAGCTCGAGCAGAGAAAATAGACAGGTCTCTGTGGATCTGGCTCTGGCTCAGACTTAGTGAGTGAGAGCCTGAGTTGTGTCTGCCTTGATGTGACCTTTGGGAGGGGTGCTTAATGACGCTCTGGGGTCACTCATGACCGGTGTGTCAAGTTGCATGAGTCAGTAATATACACTTGACTTTATCAAAACACCCACTCACTGCTCATTGATAAGGACAAAGGCTTTCTTCATCTGGATTTGCCATCACTGCAGGCCTAGTGGACAGCACAGTACAGTGAATCACACCGAAAAACAATCTGTTTATCTCCTCCTCATGCACTGGTAATTTTCCGGTCCTGACAGTCTGTAACTGACTGATGAAGGTTTTGTCTTTATTAAAGATCAACACTGGAGGAGATGTCCTGCCATGACATCATATTCCCGAGAAGCAGCTGTGTTTTCTCAGAGTCACTTCAGCAGCAAAGAGCTGAACTCTACAGAGCAATCTGCCAAGAAATGTAAATGTAGAGTGGGTCTAAATTCTGTATATATATATGTTTTTTTTTTTTAAATAGAATATCATAATAGTGTCCTGGTGAATTAGATCAGATCTAAAATGCTGGCCATGCAATAACAACCTCACTGGTTCAAATCTAGCTGGATTAGATACTTTTTTACTGTTTTTATTTGCACAATCAAAAAAAATTAGGCTATCTTAAAAAAAAAATTATCTCTTATATTGCTACCTAGTGATGACAAGAATACACCAAAAATACTAAATACTATGTATGTGGAAAGTTAATCATTTATTTAAACACTGCATGAAATGTAAAACACATCCTGTTTTACCTGTGAGGGGAAGCAGGTAGAAAGTGTATACGCAGGGATCAGTACCATGGACAGGGCCGCCACACAGGTACACTCACCTTGAAAAGGTTTGAGCTGCTCTCTCTGGTGACAAACATCATTATCTTTAGTTCTAAACTTTTATATTTACTTTGTAGGATATTTTTTTAGTTGGAAAATATAATAAATGTGTCCATCTCTTCAGTTGAATCTGAAACTTTTAAATGAAATAGAAACATCTCACATCACACTTAAACAACCCTGTGTATTGTTGGTACCCTGAGGTTTCCCCTGGAACAATACTTCACTCTCAGGCCTCCATGAAGATGTAAATGGATGTTCACTGGTGTTGTGACCTATGACCCTGACTGCCCCCCCTATTTCCTGAACCAGATGCTGCTCCTGTGGACCACAAGCCTTCTAAACCTAAACAAAGTAATCCTCCACTAAACAAGATGGATATTGTATCACAATCCTTGTAAATACCAGAGGGCCTTCTGCACAGAGCTGCCTTCACTTCATCCTGGACTGGACTCAACAGGGGCTCTGATCAATCAACCAAATTCACAGGAATAATTTCTTATATTGTTTTATGGATGAACAAAGATATTTAAAGTAGTACATACATACAAACATACATACATACATACATACATACATACATACATACATACATACATACATACTTTTGTGGTATATTAGAGTACAAAAAAACATGCTGTCTTGTGGGGAATATAATTAGAGCATACAGCAGTCTTTCAAGGAAAAGTTTGAAAATTTGCAGTACTGGATGAATGTCAAAAATGCCAGATTGGGATCATATGGTGCCTATATGAAAGTCCTTTGATCTAACTTGGTTTAAGTAAGACTGGATGGAAACATAAATCCAAAATCCATGTGGGTTAAAGCTACAAAGATGTGCCAAGGTTACATAATACGTTTTTCAAGCCTATACAATTACTGGAGATTATAGAAAACATGGCCTATAGCAGCGGTGATATGAAGTGACAAAGTGTTTTATTTATACCCCAATGGATGGATAAATGCGTAAAAAGACGCAGTTTGCAGGGAAAACACAGTTATTAGAATATATTAATTCAAATTATATTTGCTTGTTATTTCAATGTGATTTCCTTTCAACGTCCTTTTTTGCATATAATGAGGTAATTTACTTATAGTTTTCCCTTCACTTGAATTAACCTATTAGATGGACACTGGAATAGTATCTAATCTAAAGAAAAGTGATCATATTAACATAAAGACTAGTTTGCTTTTATAATAATAGTGACGTGAAATAGCAGCACTTCACTGACTTTCTATGAAGAGCTTTTGTGATTGCTCCCACCCCTCGCCTCACGTAATTCATCTTCTTGGCCAATCCTGTCCCTCCCCAAAAAGTTTGCGCCATGCAGCCTATAAGAACTGTTTCTCAAGTATCAGAGAAGGCTTGTCCTCCCAGAGACCCATCTATGGATACTTTGGTGTCTTCAGAGCCAGAGAGACCTACAGGTGGACTTATCTGTTGACTTCATGAGAGGGAAATCATTTTTTGGACACTTTCTGGGTGCCATCTACTCAAGTGGAGATGTCTGAGGAAAATATGGGGGAAGAGTCGAGCAGCCCCCCTGGCTCTCCTGTGGACAGCCTGAGCAACAGCGAGGGGGAGCTGGATAGACAGCCGAAGAGATGTGGGAGGAAGAGGAGACCGAGCAGGAAAAACGGGGAGGACTCAGATAGCCCTACCCCTGGGAAAAGAGGGAAGAAGTCCAGCAGCAGCAGCCCCCAGTCTTTCGAGGATCTCCAGACGCAGCGGGTCATGGCCAACGTCCGGGAGCGCCAGAGGACCCAATCTCTCAACGAGGCGTTCGCATCTTTGCGGAAAATTATTCCCACTTTGCCCTCGGACAAACTCAGCAAAATACAGACCCTAAAACTTGCATCCAGATACATCGACTTCCTCTACCAGGTGCTGCAGAGCGACGAGCTGGACTCCAAAATGTCAAGTTGTAGTTATGTGGCTCATGAGAGGCTGAGCTATGCCTTCTCTGTGTGGAGGATGGAGGGCGCTTGGTCCATGTCAACATCTCACTAACATCTGGAGAAATTATGCCCAAAATGGTACGCTTACTTTTCCAACGAAAATGCATGATCCAAGACTTAAAATGTGGAAAAACAACACAATAGGAAATGTTTTTCATGGCTGTCCTGATCTCTAGTACAACCAAAATAGTCCCACAACACTAAACCTGTTTTATTTTTTTCTGCTTCTGTACATTTTCTGCACAATTTAGTGACAATTTACTCCTTGTCTGACCTACAGGTGACTGCTGATTATCAAATTCGGACGGGACAAATCTGGAGTCCAATGCTGGATACATGGGATCACTATATTTAAACCTAAGACAACAGAGGCTCTGGGGATCTTTCTTTTTTTTCTTTTTGTATTTTGCAAAGGCCCGATGGGGACTTGCATCCGTGTGTTATCTTCACACACACTCACACACACACCCCATTCTGATGTGGTTTCATGTTGTTGACGAAGAATGTTGAAAATATCATGTTTTCTTTGATTTTTTTTATTTTTGATTACATGCTTTGGACTTATTTCATGGGAGGTCAAAGTGCATGGAAGTCTCAGTTGTCTGTATGTGTGTGTGTGTGTGTGTGTGTGTGTGTGTGTGTGTGTGTGAGACTCAACTGGTGGTGAAGCTCACATTATTACTGCAGGCTGACTTTGTGGATCAAACCTGTGCATAAAAAATATTTTCAGAATACATTTATTTATTTATTGGTGAAACGTGTTACATTGAAGAATAGATCCTGTGTCTGAAATACAAATACATTCCTATTTTTTATTATCATTTTTTTTGTAAATGTTTGTATATTTTTTTTGCATTAAAGAAAATGACAATGGACAATTTGCCTGTGACTTTCCTTTAAAAAAGTTGTTAATCTATTGTAAAGACATTTCTAAAAAGGTCAGCAACAGCTGAATATTAAAATACTGTTATGGCTGGAAAACTTAAATTCCGTATTGGAATGACAACAAACAGCTGCATGCATGTATTAAGTGAACTATAGTTCACATCAGATTTAATGATAAAAGCTTCCACTATCGCTTCAGTCACTTGGGAAAACAAACGGAGTTATTATTGGCTGCAGTGAAAGTTTTAGAGAAAATGCACTTTGTGGTTTTTTTTCAAAATCACACATCCAAAAAGTAAGAAAAGTATTTGATAAATCCCTCGCGCCATTTAAAAGTACAACTATTTCAAAAGAAAGCAAGTGTTCACACATCACTTAAACGAGAAAAAGAAAGAAAAAAAAATCACGTGTGGAGTTAAAATTCAACTTTAATTAAAATAACAGAATCTTACCCTCTAGTGTGTTTTTCTCTCACACTTTCTCTTTCCCTGGATGTGTGTACAGTCAGTTGGATTAAGGACTGAACTCACCACTAAAAGTAAATAAATTACACCGAGCTCATATCAACCTGCTATTAGACCCATGTTACAGTCTCGCTCCAGATGTCAGATACTTTAGGGTATACTTAGGATTTTTTGTCAATGCAGACACCAAACTGATTTTTTTTTTAAATATTTTTTATTGCGGTACAAACAAGCCTGCAATGTGAATTTATGATCATGAAATACAACACAACAACCAAAACACAATTGGGGGAGATTTGACTTGCTATATTAGCAATAATCCCTCGAGATCTTGCTATTCTCCAACTCAACCCTAAAATATTAGATAATGCGTTAGCGTCCATGAGAGGTAGACCTATTCCCGATTATTGTCGCTAAATAAATCTTTCATACTGTTATCGGTGTGTGTGATTGATCACAGTGATCTGGGAAAGTGTTTCTCACTGTCCAAATCAAAGCGTGAGCCCGTTTGAAGGTGTATAATTGGCTTGCAAGGCATGTATGGAATTCCCAGATGTCTATGAAATTTAAGGAGGCCGCAGGTATGAGCTGTAGCTCCACAATTTAAGGGTTTTCATTTAATGCAGCTAAATAGACATAGGCCTACTACTTGCAAGTTGTAGTATTTTCATGACATGTATGTCACAAAAGTTCAGGTCTTTAAAACAATTTCCAAATCTTACGCAATGCAATAGCCTTAAAAAAGTTTCCTCTCCCTTTTTTTCAGAAGAGAGGAGTTGGCAATTGACACGATGCAGAGGCACAGAATGAAACCTATTTAGAACAGATGTTAGTATTTTTTAAAAAGTCACGTGAAATGAGCAGATGTTCAGACTGTGCAGAGACTCGCCGTGCAGTGCATTGCTCTGCAGAGAGAGAGAGCTCGGAGCAGCTTTCCTTCTCACACAGACCCGAACTAAGTCTGCCTGTGTCCAAATCATCCGGTAGGTTTGATTAAAACATTTATTTTTACAAAGGGGTCACCTGCTTTTCTTCTATTGAAGACATTGAATGACAGCACCGAGAGAAAAAAGGAAAAAGGTAGGCAATCAGGAAAGTGAGTCAGTCTGCATGTATGTACTTACAGCTGTGTAAAACCTGCTCATTGAAAACTGGATTATTTGGCTGTGAGATGATGTGTGAAGATCAGGATGTTTTTAAGTGTCCCAATTGTAAAGGGCCTACTGCAGTCAAAATTTCGCATAGTGTGTGTGTGTGTGTGTGTGTGTGTGTGTGTGTGTGTGTGTGTGTGTGTGTGTGTGTGTGTGTGTGTGTGTGTGTGTGTGTGTTCTTGAATGTGTATGTTTTGGGGAGAAGGAGGAGGCTCAAAATAGGCGAGCAACTGACGAGAATTGATCATCCTGCTATTTGGAGAGAGAAGAATAGAAATGCATGACAGATAAAAACCCTCCGACTGAGCTCTGGACCGTTGTGTTAGACATACAACATACATGAATAATAAGATCGATTTAAAAATGTACTTCAACAAACTTCATTCTTAGTTTCGTTATTAAATATTTCCATATGAGGAAACGACGAATTTGCTCTAAAATATTTGAGCGGCTTATACCTACAACTTATCTTATTATGTAATATAAAACCAACATTATTATTATTATTATTATTATTATGTTACATTGACTACTACTTGACTTATAATGTAATATTGGACAAAATAATAAAATTACAATATTCTACTTGTTTTTAAAGTGTTTTACAACCTAATCTCTCGGTTTTATAACTGGACATTGCAGTTCATTTACGTTATTAATATAATATAAAATAGATTACGATGACATATTTATTATTATTGCCCTCTTATTTAACTATTTTTAATTATTTCAAGTTGTGTCCTGGTTGAAGAACAGTCTATTGCTATCATTTATTTGCATTTGTAAAATCTGTACTTTATTCGTTTTTTTCCCAAAGTGAAGATCACATGACAAAACCGAAGTAGTGCAACTGATCATTTATGTCAGTTGAGCTAATTAGAATATATGAAACATTATAAAATTTCTACTTGAGAAATCATAAGTTTGTTATGCTTTCTGGTGTCAACCTGTTTATCAGGAAAGAGCAGGTGCAGATTTTGCCGCCATATGATTTTTAAGTGGAAACTCCAGATTTTCCAGTTTGAGTCTCAATGAAAAACGAAAAGTCTTCTGGTGTGAGATTAAACTTTTTCAGGCCCACACACAGTTTCATCCACACCGGCTTTAACAATGGCCACAGAAAGTGAATATTAAGTCCAGGAGTAGCTGAGCTGCATGGAGACTAGAGCCTAGAGTGGAGGACTGTACTTCAGAGGGGAGGCTAAACAGAAACAGACGGCATACAGTGCATACCTCCTGCATCTGGAGTCTGCTGATTGTTTGAATATATTAACATCTATAATGCAGCTCTTTGTTGAGAGGGTATTTTATTTAATAAACATGTGAGAAGTCAGATCAGTCACTGTCCTAAAAAAAACACTTGATTGAAAGCAGTACAACAGAAACTTCAAATGCATCTGTGACATATGTGATAAAAATGTCTTAAAATCTGAACTTTTGGTGCAGTATGAAACATACTGTGTGATTGTCTTTATTATAGCAACTGTAGTCACTGCCAGTAATTATAATCAATAATATTTGATTGGAAGTGGGACAGTAATATGAAGAAATATATTATAATCAATGATTTTTGTTCACCCTCCTCCCCCACTGCAGCTGTCAGTATCTCTTGGGTCCACTGGCCCTTATATCGCTGCTGAAAATGAACAGCTATACCTGTAGCTTTTTCACTTGACAGTAGAGAGCTAGCATCAAATTATGAATAATTGCATATCAAAGAATAAGAGATTTCCACAGGGTTTCATCTGCTCACTGTAGATTGAGGTTGTCTTACAGTCTTAACCTAATTTGATTTAACATTTTTAAACTGATCAGAAAAAAAAACAACCGATTTAGGAGAAAAATGCTTTGTCACCAGATGTCTATAGTGCTGGAGCGTAAAGTGTGCTGCTGCAACATGATGAATTAGTTTCCATGTGAATTAGAGTGAAAATGTAGTTGTAGATGTAAAAGTTAACTTCAAGTCCAGGATGAGAATCCTCACTTAAATCAAAGGAATGCAACCATGGACAGCTGTATTTATTTTATGTACAAGTGCAGGTGTATCTCTGATCATTTATTGCACAGAGTTGAAGACCCAACTCAAATTCAACAGGACCAAATATGTTACTTTCACTGTTCTGATGAATGGAAAGTCATTTATACAAAGTTCAAAAAGTTATGAAAGTTTTACAGACTTCAGTATCTCAATACCAATACCAATATCAAGCAATGTCAAAATCCATATTGCTTATAAAAAGGCAAATTACACTATTGATAGTCTACTGCACAATCTTATATTGAGAGAGTTGTTGAATTTTAACACATTAATCAAGCTGATCAGTATCACTGCAGCAATACTGTGTGAATTTAAAGACATCTTAAATCAGTTTGATGCTTAACAGCTAACTAACCTGGCATGAGGGTTTAAGGAGTTTCATGCCAAAAAACCCCATTTCTATGCAGCCTCAGCAGCTTTTGATGTTTAAATAACGCACACACCTGCAGTACACTTACTTGATTATGTAAACATATGAGAACAAAACAGTCAGAGGAATGACAGGGTTGATGATCTGGCTGCAAAGATATTTGGCAAAATTATTGACTGAAAGTACTTTTTTGTTGATTTACTGATTTCTGCTCGAGCTTTCAAGCAAAATTAAACTGAATTATTTACTTCTTAGTTTCCTAATTTGTTTAGATTTTGTACTTTTGTGTTTAAGAATGAATGTGGACTTGCAGGGAATCTGTAAAAATGAGACCAAAAACCTCAGTGTTGAATAAACTTTTTTTTCCTTCCTTTGCCAGACAGAGATTTTTATCCTGAGATCACATAACAATATAAAGTTTTTGTCTGCAAATCTGTGTGGCTTTAGAGGTAAATGATCTATGTCCGAGTTGAAACATTATTTTTTGATATATTTAGATAGAAGCAGACTTGTACGCCTCTGGCAGTTTGAGAAAATGTTAAATGGATGCTTGTTTAAATCTGGTTGAAGGCTTGTGGACACACACCATGTTTAAGTTGGCAAATTACAGATTTCAACTCAAAATGTGAAGCCATAACAGGTCAGCGTTTCATCACAGTGAAAGGCACACTGGTCATGAGGAATGACGCCATAATTTAGGCATGCAATCATGATTGCATAGACGACCAGAAATGTCCTTTCATACACGTCCAAAGGGCACAATCCGAACGTGTGCACCTTGTGTTTAACCTTTGTTGCGTGTGATGTGTGCCACCCAGGCTGCGGACAAGACACGGATCAGTGTTTTTTAGGGGAATACACAATGATGTCA
The DNA here is from genome assembly GCF_027409825.1 of Scomber japonicus. Taxonomy (NCBI): domain Eukaryota; kingdom Metazoa; phylum Chordata; class Actinopteri; order Scombriformes; family Scombridae; genus Scomber; species Scomber japonicus. The sequence continues at coordinate 12,854,594 of NC_070587.1, read as the reverse complement.
CAGACAGGAAAAGGCTGGAAAAGGCTTGGTACCTTTTGGAATTGGCTGGATCCCCATTAGCTCAGCAGAAAAGCTGTAATAATAAACAGGCAATCAGAAGGCAGCATGAGCGTACACAAAGACATTGCAAAACTTTGCAGATAATAAAAGCAGATTTTTCACTAGAGGGGGATGATTATTTGTGTTCTTCAGTTGTCCATAAATAGAGGGCCTCTCACAGGAAGTATAAACATACAGATGAAGTGGAGGGCAGTTGTAGTCCAACGCAGTGATTTCAAACATTCCTGTTTATGTTCAATCAAGATGGAGTATGACTGTAGCCCTGGTTTGAGCATGAAATACAAAGGATTATTTTCTGAGGGAAGAGGGTAAAAGAATCCCTCACTGCAGAATGTAAACTGTTTGATGAGTGTTTCACTCATTTTGGAAACTGAGCCACACATCTAGTAAAGCTCATAAAGCACATATGTTAGTTCCCTGAGTACAGTCCTAAAACAAAGAAAAATAGCAATCTTTTCAAAATATTACAAATATATATCATATTAAATATAATATAGCACAATGAACATGAGTGTGATGTGATATAAAAGTTTCGGAAAACCTCAACTGAAGCAACCTCCTCCTGCATGTGAATAGAGGCAGAAAACAATTTGTCCCTTATTGAGGCCCAGAGTAAAACCTGCAGTCCTGTTGTTTTGCCTGGGGGGTCAACAAGGCTCTAATGATGCAGCGTCTCCTGCTCCTGTTCCTGAGGGCGCTCCATTCCCTGGGTATTAATCCCATTGCCTTCATTAACCTGGTGGCCCACCAGTTGCACCAACACTGAACACCAGGACCCTAATGTCACACTGATAATTGATGTGTTGTTACCTAGAGTTACAATGATCTCCTTATTCCTCCTGCACCACGTCAAACACTTTATTCTTATCCACTTAAGTGAATTCTTAGCTGGCAGCAGCTTTAGGTGGAAGCAGAAAATCAAATTGACCATCACAGGAAACCCTTGTTCTTGTTCTTACAGACTGTGGCAGTCTTTTCTTTCAGTCAAATAAAGAGGAATATGTACAACACACAAGCTCTTTGCAGTTTTCAACAGCTACAATATTAAGTGATCCACAAAAATGCAGAACCAATCTGCACTGATTTAAGTCATGTCATTCATCAAGATATTATGATGCCAACTCAAATTTTCATCATCCCTGCAAATGTTTCTCAGTGGAAATGAAGAATGCATTTGTGTCGTTGTTCTTGAATTGCTCATACAAAAAATAAATAATATATAATGATTTAAAAACTGATATAATCTGCTGTTTATTCCCAAATATTATAAATGCAACCTAACACTTCTTTATTTGCAGAAAAGGAAATAATGTGGTTGAACTGCTGATGGAGAACAGTGTGAATGAAATCTGTATTCTGTTATGTACTGTATAAAGAATTCATTTATTTCAGTGAAATATTTTCTCATGTAAAAATGATGACTCTAGGTTAATATACTTCTTTAGTCATATGTGTTGCTTTTATGGTCTGTAAGTTATGTCTTATCATGTGTTTCCTCACATCCAAGCAGTGGCGTTGGTGCAGGATGCTGACTCTTCACACGTGGCGTCAGGATCCTTCACTCCACTAACAGAGGAGCCACCTGGTGACCAAGAAAATAACATCATGGGCAGCAACAGTAACAATATGAAAAACACGTTTGCTGTATGATTAGCTTCTGTATGATTAGCTTCATGGTTGTGTAGCTGATAACAATAAGATTTTGCCAGATTTATTTTACTGATAATGCATCTTTATTGCGTTTTTGGACTATGCATTTTTTAATTAAATTTATTATAAGGTATAAAAAATAGTTAATTTACAAGTTTTAATATTGCTTTCTAGTCAATCTTGCAACCCTGATGCAGGTCTAGCTGATAAATGACATAAAACACAATTGTAATGAATACGTTCCTAGATATAAAAATGAAAAACAACATAAACTTCATCTTATCTGCTCTATCTGCATGTCATCATGGTACTGGTTTCGTCCTCCACAATAAAGGACCGGCTGTTTGTGACCTTAGTGCTAAATCAAGTTCAAAGAGGACCACTGGTGTTTGGTATATAGTTTTACACAAGGGCAGTGGGAGAACAGCGTGTTTGGTCAACCTCTGGCTCCCCCTTTGATTCGCAGCTCTCTGTGACCCCTGGCAGAGCGACACCACTTAAGGCTCTTCATTCAGCCACACTGGTCAGCCTGATAAGATCTGGGTGCTAAATGACTTGACTTTCAGTCTCTGTTCAGTTAACCAAATTATTTTGATGACTTTAGCTTTTCCACTCAAAGGTTACACCCCTTTTATATACAATTAAGAAATTCTTCAACATCACATAGAGCTGCTTGTAGTCTGATAAAACAGAAATTTGATAAGTAGTAGAGTAGTTGGATTCTTGAGCAATGAGTCCACATAAGTCCAGTCTGTTACTGAAAAACACTTTCATCCAGACTATGATTAAGTCCATAGTGATCATAGACAGAGATTGACTCATTATACTTTTTCTGAGGAAAAACATGTTTGAGTTATGTTGGGAGTTATTTGATTTGATTGATACCTCAAATATTACTGCATGATTGTGTAAAATTGTCTTTTGCATGACTTCAGTGGTTGGCATGTGTTTCTTTTTGGGCTTTTTTTAACCCAAAGTATATAAAAAAGGAAATAAAACTGAAACGATTCAAATCCTTGTTTATCATTCACAGGACCTACTTTGATGCAGTTGATTGGCAGCTCTTCCCTTTTAAAAATATACGAACAAGATGTCAGAGCCGCAGCATATCGTGTGAAAGCAGAAGTTTAGTCTAAGCCATGTTCTGCTGTTTTTGAAACAATACATGCAGCACATTAACTTTCCACAGGCTACGTCTGAACACCCATCAGGGAAAACAGCGCTGTGTTTATTTTGTATTACAAGTGTATTATCACATTAGGAGAGTGAATAATGTATTATGATTAGATTGCTGTTTTCTTAGGACAAAACTCAAAGTATTAATAAAATAATACTCAAACTGAAGCAGGAGAGAGCCTGATTATTTCACAATACATGAACTTCCATGTGCTTTTTATTGGGTAAAGAATAGGCAGGGTCTTGATGTTAAGTGCTCAGAAAGAAAAAAGGACAGTAACAGCCTATTAAAAGTGGTGTAAAGTTACCACGGCATTGAAAAATAGCAACATCTAATACGTCAGAGGCTCTTTTGTCTAACCTTGGCAAAAATATGAAATAATAAATGAAACTCTGCAGAAAGTTGGAGTGTTGACTGTCCTTGGAGACATATGTTTACTGTGAGTAAGCAGTTCCGAAATGTTGAATAAAACAGTTAGTATTAGATGTATGTGTTGCAGGGAGTCACCTTTTCTCAGATGCATACATTTGCTCTCTTGTATTCATATGTGTTATTTTGGTTCATTTCTCTGACCTTTAACACTTGCCCCAGAGAAATGCAAATACCCAAAGAACATAATGGTTCCCTTCCTGTGTAAAAACTAGGCCGTAAAGGCAGATAATTAGGGTTGTCACGACAACGGGGTCCAGCAGGCTGTCGGTGCCATGATCGCTCACAGAACTTCAAACGGTATCAAAGCTGCAACCAGGGCTGGTACCCGAGCTCTGGTTTGAATTAGGGACCGACTTCCAAAGTCTGTCTTCAAATTCATGATCAATATGAAACACCCCCGTCAAAAAAGGAGAAAAGGGAGAAAAGGGCCCAGCTAGTCCTGGTCCAGACAGACCTAGCGATCTGGATTTCATTAGAGACAATTGTCTTATCTGTTTCATCTCAATGCTGCCCCAAGGGTTGGCAGGCAGACCAGTGGGCTCTTTGCAGTTTGAGAAAGCCTGCAGCCAGCCAGAGGCCTGTGGATCAGGTCATTAAAACACTCCTGCCCCTGCTGCTAGTGATAAAATATTTTCATGCTTTTGTAAATAGATTTTCTTCTTTCAACCCCACAGGACATAAAAAACACAACTTTTCTTTTCTGGATAGCCCAGAATAAGGATGTCCTACATTTTTAAAGGAGTCAGCCAAAACAGTGTTAGTTTTGCTCACAGGTGAAGCTGCGTGAGCGTGTCCCCACTTTTGCTGATTTTGTCTTTCCGACCTGTTAGCTGTTCTTCATCATCAACATCTTGGAGCCTGGTTGCTCAAGTGCCCAGTCAGCTTGGTAAGGCTACTGCCTTGGCATATGGCACGGACATCTGTCAAAGCAGCATGTATGGTACAATTATAGTCTTAACTGCGCTACTCTTCACTAAAAGATTCCACTCTAAAAATAATATGAGGTAGTAATGCTCTCTAATATTTGCTATTAAAGGAATATTTCTTGCAAATAGTTAGATGAGAAGACAAATACCAATCTAATGTTTATATGGTTAATATGAAGCTACAGTCAGCAGCTGGTTAGCTCAGCTTAGCATAAAAACTGTAAGAGAGAAAGAGCTAGTTCTGTACAAAGGTGACCAAATCCACCTGCACCTCTATGGCCAACCCTGTCCCCTATAAATTAAATTTATATACTACTAATTTGAAACAGAAAATACATTTGCAAGGAATCTCCCCCTGAATTGCATCTTTTTCTATCAGTATAATTAGGAAACATGAATTCCTGGCAAGTCAATTTGCTGATGAATGCAACTGCAATTCGTTTGTTGACAATGTAGGATTTATTGTCCTACAACATCTGCTATTGCAATACAATACCTGTTCATTTAACAGTTAGAGTTTGTGTTTGTTTGGTGGACTTTTTTATCTTTTCCTAGAGCCAGGCTTGCTGTTTCCTGTCTTTGTGCTAAGCTAAGCTAAACTAAGCTAACCAGCTGCTGGCTGTAGCTTTACATCGTGTGGACAAATGAGAGTGTAGAATTGATCTTCTCCTCTAACTCTCGACAAAAAGGCCAATATATCGCCCAAATGTCAAACTTTTAAACCTTTTAAACTGTTTTCAAGAGTGGCTTAGGCTCAATGACCAGCGCTTGTTGTTTTTGTGAGATGTACGGGCAGAAGGGACAGTCTGGGTAATTTGGTACTGGTACAATTTGGCCAGAAAAATACTGCTGCTTGTTCAAGGACGGGATGCCCTTTTTGGTAAAAGTGGGGGTGGGGGGTAGCAAAGGAGTAGAGAGGGATATGAGGCCCAGGACCTGGAGCTGAAATTGAGAACCCTCCTCATCAGGGGTTAGGGATCATGGGCAGAGACTTCCCTTCATCACAGCCAAGCTGGGAAATGCAGAGGACAGCAGGGGTCAGCCCAGACAGCCCGCTGTGTGCCGTTACCATGGCAAACATCCCAAGGGCCAAAGAAAATAGATGACAAGTACAATAATATGGTGTAATCACAAAGGTCATTGGCCTGCTATGCTCTGCCTCCACTCCTAAGGCCGCATACTCTCAAAAAGTGGAAAAAAGTCTGTACTTTGAGGGAAAATTACTCAGTAATGTGGTCATTTTTTCTCCATGCCTCTAGAAATCAGGAAACCTTGAGGGACATGCTCTAGAGACTCTCCATGAGCAGCCATTGAGAGATTCCAGTCCACTTCCACTGCGAGATATTTACTTTCTGGCTCTTTGTATTGGGTGCCCTGCAGATGGAATCTCGCATCCTCTTTAAGGGGGAAATTTTATGACTTATTAACTGTCAACAGTTCATAACCTCTGAGGGGCTATTAAACTTTCTCCTGTGGTCGCATAAGAAATGCCAGTGTTTGATTTGGACTGGGAATATATTTGAATGTTTTTGCTCTTCTCCACCCTGCGTGCAAGTGCAACAAAATACTCAAATCAGCTTCAACATCAGATCATCATGTCAAGATAGGGATAATAATGTATTCACTTTGTTTGGAAATTACAGAAGGCATAGTGTGGATTTATTGTCCAAGAATACAGTTAATCACAACAGAAAAAATACACTGAGGAGACAAATCAAGCAACAAAGAATGCCTAGTGATGATACAACCCTGCAAATATTTAATTACTGCTATCCCCAAAAATAATAAGGATGATGAGATTTTTGGAGCAGGTGAAAAATTCTCCTCATCTAAGGACCGAAACTCATTTTCTTTTCGACTTCTTTTTTTTCCTTTGGGCTATATCATAGTTATATTTGCACTCAAGAAATGGTGTCAGCGGTGTGACTAAATCATTTATCACAAGCCAAAAACAACCAGGATGAATAATTGAGTCCAGATGTAGCTGATTCAAGCTAGATACCAGGGTTCATTTCCTGTCTGTGCTTTGTAAGACAACCTATTACACCTCCCAGGCAGCTGCCGGGTATTGGCAGAGCCTGAATATCAACACTACTCAGGTGTCAGCGCAAGAATCACACAACACACACAAATGCAAGTCTCCTATTTTTAAGCTATATACTCAATCACTGTTAGATACTAAAACTGTGCTATTTTATAATTTTATAATTTTCTAATGATTGACATCCATTAACACATATTAACCCTAATTAACAATGGTGGAATGTAACATGTTCTCAAGTGCAAATTTTGACGTACTTGTACTTCACTTTGTTTACTTGACTACATTACAAATATTGTACTTTTTACTCCACTACATTTATCTTACAGCTATAATTACTTATTTTGAAGATTTTACACACAAAAGATATGATCAGCTGATATGATACAATGTGTTCCAACATATTCAACTACCTAATATTGTACAAAGAAAATTGAAAATTAGTTCTGCCTCAACCAGCTAAAACATCAATGCTTCTTTAACCTTAATGCAGTTTGAAAGTAGTAGTAGTTTGAAATCAATAATAAATGACACTCTGATGGGAGTTGTTCTGTTGCCTCGTGAGTATACTTTCACTTTTGAAATTTAAAGTACATTTGCTGTTACTACTTTTAAACTTGTGTAAAATCTTTAGTGCATTTTTATAGTGTGGTATTGCTACTTTTACTCAAAGATCTCACTATTAACTTTCAATTCATCAGTGTTATCCCAAAAAGTATAATGTGGATTTCAGACAAGACGGCATGGTCAGGTATGCTACGCAGTTATTACAAAATAAAAAATATAACACAAAGGATATACATTGTGACACACGCTCATACACTTGCACGCAGTAGCAGTTGCCTTGTTTATTTTATATGCTAAAAGATCTGGGAGGCCATAACTCTTTGGCTGCCTTAAAAGCATTCTCTTCCGGCCCTGTGGGCCCATGTGGTAGTAATTAAGTTCTTTGGCTCGGCCATGCAGGTGACTGACATTGTGTGACCACTCCTCAGCACCCATGCATGTGCTAATGAAGCAGAGTTCCCTGGTTGTCTTTTTTTATAAAGAGAGAGATATGTAGTTTTGTGTTTTGTTGCCTCCCTTTGACCACTTTGACAGTCACCAGTTACACAATGTACTGTATCTGTTGAGTGTTTGGCGACTTGAAAGTTGGTATTTTCTACTCTTTTTTTAGTGGAGAACCTGGTTCTGCTCAGATTTAGAGTGAAACAAAGTTGCATTTGCAGGTGGGAACAACTCTGTTGTCCTTCAAACTGAGCTGTGTTATTCATGTTCTCACTGAAATCTGTATCCATCCATTTCAGCATAAATTGCATGCCAGTTTCAAAACAAATAAACACCAGCAACGGAGGTTTCTATGGTCAAAATCAATCTGTGCAGGGATGTCAGGATTGTTTGGAAGAAAAGGTAAATAGTGAAGTGGATTGGCCTACAGACTTTAATGTAATGTTTACACTGTAATTAGTCTTTGCAGAATGAGATTCCTGACAGAAGGGCTGAGACGGCGTGGCATGATAAAATAAACTCTAAACAGCACTGTTTCAAGACATACTCCATGGGCCATAAACCAAGACAGCCTCCACAGACTACAACCACCCCTCTCTAATTTTCAAAATGGGTGGTCGTATTTTTCTCCATCTCACTCTCACTCATTCTTTGTCTTCCTTTTTCACTCCAACTTCTTCTTTTCTCTTTTATGTTCTCCCTGTGTTTATGCCACTCTCTTGACTTCTTTGCATTTTCCTTCCTTTTTTTTCTGTCCCTCCAAGTGTTTGTCCCACAGCTTCCTGCTCCCTCCCATCCAGAGTGAACCCTGGTTGGGGCTTCAACTTCCAGCTCTCTGCAGGCCCCTCCGGACTATGACTTGATGACACAGTCTAAAGCCATGCGTGCAGAAAGGGGGGACGACTGGGGCTCGTTCAGAACTGTGTCACTGTCCACCTGAGCAAACAGAGTCTCGAGGAAGCAGAGAGAGAGAGAGAGAGAAGGGCGGGGGAGAAACTGGTAGGGAGACCAGGAACCAATTGGTAAGGGAGGTCTGGCAGAGTGACAGCCAATGTACAATAACATTAGTCTTCCGCTTTGGCCCAACGAGCGCTCCTTCTGGACACAAATTTGCCACAACGTTTCTTCTTATTCTTTTTTTTTCTTCCTTCTCTTTCTCTTGCATGGGGCTCCTTCCAATGGAAACACATTCTTGTCATGCCTCACTGCTCTTCCCTGTTTAGATTTCTCATTACAAACAGCATTACACGCATGGGCTGGAGCTGGCCAGAGTACAAGCCAGAGAGAGGCCGGGGACCTCAGTCCTCCACAGCCTCCAGGAGAGAGATGATGGAGCTGGGTCCATCATATGGAGACACAAACCCCAGAATCACATACATCCATTAGTTCACAGGGAAAGAGAAATATAGCTGTATGTGCATCATGAGAAAAAAAAAGTTTTTTGGCAAACATAACTTGCATTGAACTCCAAACATTCTGTAGCTGCCTTCTCTTATTGCAAAACTTCAAATAATAAAACAGAAGAGAAAAGTTGGGAAATTTCAAAAATGTTCCTTTGATATTAAACTGTCATGATAACCGCCAGTCCATCTTTGATTTTGAAACCTCCCTGTTATGTTGGGATATGACGAACCCCCAATTTCCATCTAGACGATTTATGATTATGAAGTGGAGCTGCCTCACAGGATACCAAAACTTTATGGAAAGCAGACCTCCATCTTTCTCCCCGCGCTCTCTCATCTCAGTCCAAGCGCAGCAACAGAGGACTGGAGCTGCCATGACTCTGGGTATTGTTGACTGACACCTGACTATGTCTATTAGTGTAAAAAACTGGAGTTACAACACAACAGCTGTGCGAAAACAATGCTGAAGGTGAGGGGTGCATGGCAGTAATAGCTCAAGATCTGCATGGTTTCAGTAATCACCACTGACTTTCTTGCATTTCCAAGTGAATGAGATTTTCCTCATATAGCAACAAATAAGGCATAACCTAAACCTGTAACTCACAGTGGGTTCCACCTAATATAAAACCAAAAAAAGTTTCTCATTTTCATGAAGTTTCCACTTTCAAAATCCCATACAGCAAGAGTCCATTGTCATCTTCTAATAATAAAATTAATGAGACTTTTGATACTCTTCACAGAGAAAACAGACAGTTGTGATGTGTTACTGCCCTTCTCCTCTGTGTCAGCAGGAGCTTTGCAGACAATCTGCTCTCAATTTCTTCATATCTGTGGTATCACACTCTGCACTGCCGCCAAGATGTAACTGATAACAGTGGACAAAATCTTTTGAAGATATTATATGATGTGGACTTTCTTTCAAAGGAGACAGTCTTTTGTCTTTCTGTATAGATGTAGTTATTTAGCCTGTACACGTGAATATTTATGTCCTCTTTTTATCTCAGGTATGACTACACACGTTTTAAAGGAGTTTTTAAATTATTTAAAGAGCCGGTGAAGATAACGAAGAAATGTCAATCAAGCATCCATGTCTCATAAAGTGTGGTATTACTCAGTGTGATAAACACTCCTTCAGATGTGGCTATCTCTGCTATAAAACAATCCACAAGAGCACTCTAAAGAAAATGTATTGTTTCTTATTTATGAAGCAAATTAACCACAAAATGGCCCAAAAGAAATCTAGCTCCATAGACATGAGTGTAGTATCAATGTTCTTGTATAACTCTCAGCAAGAAAACAACCATATTTCCCAAAATGAGCCCAGTGATTATATTGAAAATTCTACAATACACAAATGCACATATGTAAACACTTGAGTAATATTTGTGGTTTATTTTCACTCACTAATAAAGTGGCTAGGGAAGAAATTCCCCAAAAGAATGCAAGCTGTCCAACTTTGTGTTGTGAAGCCAGTGCTCAGACCAGGAATGAGAGAAAGTTGTGGCCACCTGTTTCCCAGTCACTTCTACTACACTCTTGGCATAATGCAGGCTTGTTCATGGCAGATTAACACCAGGCCATATGAGGTGGCAGTGCCAGCTGAACTTCAAAACATGAGGGGAACTGCCATTAACTTCAGTGTACCACAATTTGTGGCATCCTATGCATTTAAATCACATGATCCCCTCATGTAGATGGCGATTTCCCAACTTTGTCAAAAGAAATGCTTTGTCACGACTCTTAGCACCAGCGTGGGCATGCATGCATTCCCATCTGGTCGGGTAACACATTCTTACATTACATTAGTAGTGCGTTATGTTCAGTCAACAACATGCCTACACTGTGCTGTTCTGTTAAAACTGTGATATAGCACTGTGGATCTGTCACAGTGCTGTTTCACAGTCTGGCTTCTCCCCAAACCGGTCACACAACATGAAATTGTGTAGTTCATTTCTCATTATGAATTATGTGAATTATACAGTGACTCTCCAGGGCACATCAAGACTGTGCTGGCTTCTAAAACTTTTTCAGAGCCCATATATTGTCCAGAACCATTGCTTCAAACTGTTCACAGTCCCTCAGGATCCCACAGTGGTTTCACACAGGGAAGATAAACAACATTTGCCAAACTGAAGCATAATTTAAATACACGGCTGCCTTAATTTGATTTGTCTGCTAGAAAAATAGACTGACTAGCTCCATATCAGACCATATGCTTTCATTTACAAACTTTGAACATAAAACTGGTTATAATCTATTTTGCTTAAGACTAAATGAATTGCTCAAATGTCCTAAATCTTGAATCTCCGTTAATAAATCTGTAAAGATATCTCTAGAGCATAAATTTTGAGTAAGGTTTATATTTTCTTCCTTTAATTGGATATTCACAATTTGTAAACAATAATCCAGTTATGGAATGATTTATAACACAGTAATAAAGGGATTTATGACACTAAAATGACAATATAGATAATTCCAGAGAGAAAATTGCGACAATAGTTGAACTCTTTGGATAACATTTTTTAAACACAGTAGTAGCGTGGGTCGGAGGATGGAAATGGTGGTCTGTCTCTCAAGTGGTCAATTTATTCACCACTTGATCTCGATCTCAACATCAATGGATTACCATGAGATTTAGCACAGATAGCATGCATCAAAGAGGATGAATCCTTGTCATTCATGACCTAATATCTGCCAAACTATTGACAATCAAATCAGTGTCTGTACATCGTTGCTAATTAGCAAACAGGCTAACACACTATGGTAAACACAGTAAACATTGAACCTGATGAATATTAACATCATTTTTCAGCCTCACAGAACCTATATCACTTCAGTGCTTCAAGATGAATTTTATGAATGTCTTGGAGTATGAATTTCACATAGTAGCAGTACATTTAACACAAGGCCACCTGCAGCACACATCAGGAATATCCTCTCTGCAGTGTATTGGAATGATGACGTTATTTGGAAATTGCACAGATGAGCAAACATGGCAGCAGCAACATTAATGGAGCTTGGAGCCCTGCTTTTCCCACTGTCTCCAGCCTGCTACTTAGTTGCACCAACACATGCCTCATGTATGCACACACAGATGTTTCCCTCAGAGATTAGCCTGTGATATAGTGTGTAGTGGGAAGGACAATCAACTCCCTTGCATGCACATGCCTCGGAGACCTTTCCAGGGGCCCTTATTTTATTCTCTCAATATATAGTGATAATGAGAGAACCCTTAAACCCTCTTTGAAAAATACTTCCCCAGAGCAATTCTCCCTCAGGCTGCATTCCTCATAACATATCTTTTGTCTTAAATCTGCTTAAATATCATAAAATATTATTAATGAAGCACAAATAGCATGGCAAAAGATTTGCCATGCATTTCATAATATTTGGAAGTGTTGAAGACACATTGAATGATAATTTATTTATTGAATGATTATGTACTTTGGAAGATTTTGGTGTTGACCTGAATATTTTTCAAGAACAATTTTTCTTTGAAGCGTGAGGGTATTATGTGGACCTTCACTCAGGCTATTATTATTGTTTTTTTGTGTTTCCCTTATGATTATGTCCTTACTTATCACATATCATTTGCCGTGCCGTATAGATCACAAGACAAACCCCAGTGGTCGATGGTCAGAAGCCACAAATGGCAAACTTTCAGAAGAACTGAGCTGGAACTCAAAATGGTCTCTTGGCATGGGCTTGCAGAAGAAATCACAAGTCTTACGAGCCCTCCGGGTGTCATTTTGCCCGGCGGTGCATTCAGGCAACACGTCCTGTCCAACTATTTGGAGAGTTGCAGACTTGCTTTATGGGCTGTGGATTGGCTGGTGTGAGGGAGGAGGCAGGCACGTAAAAGTGCCTGGTCACAGGAATCAAAGAGAGGAGACGGCATCCCAGGGACGCCGGAGCCCCACTGATGGGATTCTCACAGACAGGAGAGGCCAAGTTTACCAATCCTGTTCCCTCAGTGGAGAGGCCACTTCCCTGGGTCACTGTGGTTCCTCAGTATCACCTATCAGCTAGGTTAATCAGTGGCTGAGATAAAGCAGCTCCTAAGGCCGGATGGTCTTTGAACACAGCAGGGGGAGAACTCCCCCAGGTCTCTTATCTCATTAAACTTGAAAAGGTATATTAATCCTTGAAAGGCTAAGATAACAGTATGGATGACACCAGTCAGGGAGACTGACACTAATATAAACACTATCTGTGTTGGGTCATCAGTGTTTCATCTCAGGAGACAAGAGGAGAAGATGTGGAATTCTTCCACTGTTCTTGAAAAGATGCTTTTTTTAAATGTTGTCTTCAGTTGGTCAGTTTGTTTCTTGTGAAGAGATTACAAGTGGTATTAAAAGATACAATATATATTCCATTCATAAATGTAAAATGTTTTAAAGTACTGCCTGAATAGATTCAGTTTTTATATTTTAAATGCAGTTTAAATTTAATGTGAAATGACAGGCACATGAGCCATCAAAGAAAGAAAATATGGCCCTACAGACATCACAGGCCCCAAAAGAATCCAACAGAAATTAGTTGACTGCACACCCATCTGACATCAGTCCTTTTTTTCTCCTTTCTTGTTTTTGAGGTGCACTTTTTCACACTAGGGTGCAAAACACTCTCCTCCTTTTGCTGCCAGCGCTGCGCTGTCCTGTACCTCGAGCATGGTTAACAGCACATGGAAAGAAAAACACCACGTTGTACTACTGGAAGCCAGATTCATACAAATCTTGACATGCACATGAGAAAGCTGGAAAATTTCCTTTATGTGCTGTTCTAGCTCTCTGTCATCTTCAACTTTGGTGGGCAGGATTTGAAATAGTAGAGGTTCATCCAACAAATGGCTTCCTCATTTATCTCAACATATGAGATGAACACATTTATGTCAAACTCTCAGTGGTTGAGTATGAAAACCAGTATTCGTGTTAAATCATGTTCTGACCTATCATTAGGCCCTGCAGTGATAGCATAACATTAAACAAGTCCTTCCTATTAGATTTAGGCCCCTACTAATACACATAATTTATTATAGTAGACGTACAGAGAAGATAGGACTTCCTGGATTCCTTCAAAATATACACACTGCAACTCACAACCTGAAAACTGTGTTAGCAAGCTACTGTGACCTATCCATAATCTGTACCTGCTTTATTCTCATTTAGTGTCCATGTACGTTAGAAGTGGAAACAACAGCTTTCAAATTAATCAACCTGTTACAAATAATTTCAATTATATGGGTGTTCAGTTGGTGATATTCTGACATATATTTGGTGCAAAATAAACTTGGTATCTTCAACATAGTTTTCACACACTGATCTATTAGATTTTCAGCACAGATGTGTTTGTTTTAGACCTCTGATATACTCATGAAATGAGTGCTAACATATCTTAAAGGCTGCAGCAAATCACCAAGTCCACTGAAACAAAGGCCACTTCGATAGAGTGGGATTTTTGAGGATTGTACGGAGCCATGTCAGTCGTGAAATTGTGCAATTATGGTAACAGAGCCTGTTAGGTTGCAGTAACTTGAGGGGAGTTTCAGAAAATCATGTTGTGTGGACCCATGCATACAACAAGTCATTGTAGAAATTGATTTTTACGGTTTGTGATCTCATGAATTAGGAAGAGAATATTAGGATGAAAAAATACATTACAGGCAATGTCAGTCTTTTTTTCTTTTCTTCTTTTTCATTGTTCCAGCTGGGCGAGGTCATCAACAAAGGTAGCCAAATTTAGAGGGGAAACTCCATGTATTTAGTGGCATGTACTCAATTGGCCAACAGTGTGAGAGTCTTACCACAAAGACCACAAAGAAAAAAGTTCCCACATAAGTCCTGTGTTACTTGGTGAAACCTAGTTTGGCTTTGCTTTGCCAGGATGACCAGGGATGCCAGGTGGACATATAAAGCCTCCATATCCTTAAACTGTTAACCTGTGCGAAAAGGTTTCACCTCTCCATTTACACCAGGTCCTGCTTCCCAACAATACCAGTGTTTTGTGTAAAGTCACTAATTTTAGTCCAATGTTTCTATTAAATTATCAGTCATGTTACACAAATAATAGAATACAGGTTTCATTTGGATGGTTTATTAAATTTTGTGAAAGGGCTTCAGTCATGCTGTGATTTTTTTTGATAGTTGTGTGCTGGTTGGGCAGATCGTCTTCTTAATCAGTGACAGTGACAATGGATGCGTCATCAACTGCACTAAGCAGTGAGTCAAGATGAAATAGGGAGGATAAAATAGTTCTGTATAATTTTGGTGGACTCACAGCTGTGCATGTGTTGTGTGTGTAAATTGTGATAGTCACCAATAGGAGAAACATTCTACATCAGTGTTATTCTACATGTTGTATCAGTCTAGCTTACACACCCTGTCTCTTTTAAACCTCAAAGCATAGCTAAATTGTCAGTTTTACATAATTTCCTAAATGTTATAAATACTTGATGGCAGATAATTTCTTAATGCTAAATGCAGACAAAACAGAAATTCTTATTTCTACCTTGTCTTGTCCCTAGGATAAGTGATGGTCTTAGGTCTCTAACCCCATTGGTAAAATCGTACATAAGAAATCTACATGTCACTATGGACCAGACTCTGACTCTTAGTCAACAGGTCAAGTGTCTGAATCACTTTGAGTCATTCACTTTTTCCAGCTGAGAAACTTTTGGCCCCATTGTGTCTCAAGCAGAGATGGAAATTAATTAGTTTCATGCATTTCACCTGCCTCAGCAAATCATTCCTGTATCGTTTACAAGCAGTCCAAAATGCCGCTGCTAAACTCCTGACCAGGTCCTCCAAAAGGTCTCATATGGCACATATTTTGATTGCTCTTCACTGGCTCCCCATCTAATTCAGAATAAAAAGTTCTTATGATCACCTAGTAAGGCCAGCATTAGAGATCTACTCTAACCTTATGTCATATCAGGTCTCTAAGGTCTTCTGATCAGGGTTTGCTGGTTGTTCCTTGATGTAGGCTTAAAACTAACAGAGACGGCATTTTTGAGTTTGTAGCTCCTAAACTTTGGAACTCTCTCCATTTCGACATGTCAGTGGACACCTTTAAAAAGCAGCTCAAGACACATTTGTTTAGACTTGTTTATGTGTAATTTCACTATTTTCTATTTATGTTTGTGTTTCACTGTGTTTTAAGTCTGTGTACATGTGTATGCTTTATTTCCTCTGTGAAGCACTGTGTGACTTCTCTGTTCTCAAAAGGTGATAAATAAATGTACTTACTTACTTATTTACCCTGTGGTAACGGTAAGTTACGGTGGTCGAGACCCGCCATAGTTGCAAATAAAAGTAACGCTGGTGGCCGAGACCACCAGCGTTAAAGAATAAATAAAAGAAATAAAAGAAACACCGCAGCAAACAAAAAAAACAAAACACCGCAGCATATAATAAAAAAAACGATGCAAATAAAAAAAAACACAACGGAAGTGGATTACCGGGGACTGTTTTTGCCGAAACACCGGAAGAAGTTGTTGCTTGTACGTGTAGGTCAGGAAAAGACGTAAAAGGGACCGTATATGGTTTGTTATTTGTGTTATTACGTTACGTGTTGGACTAAATACATGGACATATTGAGGAAAGTATTTCGATGTTATGGAAACGGATTTCATATTTCACAAGAATGGATACTTGGCGAGCTGTACAGAAAGTCCTGAGTCATAAGATGATCGTTGTGGATAAAGGGAAGACTTTGAAGGTATGTAGAGATTATAGCTGTTTTTACTTTAGCTGAGTGGCTGAATACTATTACGGCTGTGAGCAACCAATATAATTCGTGAGTGGTCTTGAATGAATCAGGGCAACCTATGCTTTCTAACAATGTACGGCATGAATAAATATGTTTAAGGGTTGGTGTTTAAAACATTCAGAAGGACTTGTGGCTACCTCCCAACCTCCGACCCGTCCCGTAGGCGGAACAGCGTGTTTTAAGTGTCTGCAGTTCCGATCCTCATCCCCATGTTGGCTGAAACAGACAAGTCACCCTCAAACACTACCATTTTCACTTACTTTCTAGTTCGTTTTCCAATTCGTAGTCCTGTTGTTGTTGTTTCTTCTTCCGGTGTTTCGGCAAAAACAGTCCCCGGTAATCAAATTCCGTTGTGTCCGTTTTTTTATTATATGCTGCGGTGTTTGTTTTTTTTGTTTGATGCGGTGTTTCTTTTATTTGCAGCGGCGTTTGTTTTTATTTGCAGCGTTTTTTTTGTTTGCTGCGGTGTGTCTTTTTTATTTGCAGCGTTTCTTTTATTTGCAGCAGCGTTTCTTTTTATTTGCAGCAGCGTTTCTTTTTATTTGCAGCAGCGTTTGTTTTTATTTGCAGCAGCGTTTGTTTTTGTTTGCAGCTATGGCGGGTCTCGGCCACCGTAGTAAGTTCCTGTTAGGTGAGGCTGAAAAAGCAAAAGGCCAGTCACTGGTCAGTAGATATGGAGTAGGGAAGAGAGTGGGTGGCAGCTTGCTGTCAGGCTGCAGATTTTATTGTTTGTTCTTTCCGTGAGCTCAAGTCATTTTTGTTGAATTTCCCAGGGTTAATTTTCAACCTGTTTCTTTAATATTTTGGTTAATAAACATCACTTTTTTTCAGATATTCCTGCCTACTGACCTACTTCATTAACATCCCTTTTAAAGTTTCCATTGCCAAATAACATCTTCTGCTCTTTATATGAGTTGGCTACAACCTATTACCACTAGTCTAAGAAAGATTAAAACATTATTAAGCTGCCTAAATAAGTCAACCTCATATCATAACCAACATGACACCTGATTGGCAATTATTAGTTCAATTGTCTTTTTCTGCACAATAACAATCCATCACCAAACTCTATGCAACTTATGTACTGTATTTCCTGCCATGACTTCATAAATACCTTGAACATATAGGAATGCAAATAGAAACAGAAAAAGACAGTAGAAAAGTCTATCCAAGTAATTATGGATCTCCAGAGAAAGCTGGATTTTCAGGATCACTGGTGTTTGTGGGTTGGATCTGCTTCTCTAAAAAGGTACATGTCATTGCATCTCTGGTCTCCCAGAGCTGTGGATAAAGGATCTGATTCTAGATAGTTTGAGGGATAAAAACAACTAAGTAAGTGTGCTGCTTTCTGATTTGGCCTTTAGGAAGCTGTTTGACCATGTCTCAGGTCGTCAGGTGATGATGATGGTGATAATACGTTTTTATCTTAATAAGCCTGTCAGTGATCACATTTATTTCATCAGGCTGAATATCTGACCAGTTTATCCTCTGTGATGGTCACTATCTGTTCAGGCTAATGTTAACCCTGATGAGACCAGGATATGTAAAAAAGAAGACAGAGGTTCTGTCATCTCTATTAGGGATACATAAGGCCTTCCCGATGGCAATTACATCGTCTACTACTTTTCCTCCAAAATCTGACCTTCCATGCACATCATATGATAACTGACTCTTCCTGTCTACATGTGTATATACTGAAAAGGAAGTGATGAACTCTCTGTGAGCATGAAGGTGCCTGTTCAGTGGTGCCCTGTATCTGATCTAACAGAGATGTATTGGTCTAGGCCTTCACTCACTATGATGTTATTAGTGGCTCAGATGATGCAAACAAACTATACCTAGCCGCTTGATCAAGTCTGATTGAAGAGTGTTTGAAGCTGTAGAAATTGTGAACATCCACCTCATAAGACAATGAGACAATGTCATAGATTAAATCCTAACCTGCAATAAGTGCCACTTCAGATTTCAGGTTGTGGTTCAGAAAGTATGTGATGGTTATCAGCGATGTAACAACAGAAAATAGAACAGATACAACAAGAGGAAAAACTAAGAGACGAAGTCATTACTGACAAAAACAGAAATGCAAAATATTTGTCATTTGCAAAATAGAGAACTCGGATCTTGTGTATTTACTCTCCTTAGTTTAGGTTGTAATGTGCAATGCATAGGTATATATGTATACCTACACACACACACACATATATATATATATATAAATATGTGTGTGTGTGTGTGTGTGTGTGTGTGGGTATATGTTTGTGTGTGTGTATAACTTCTGTCAGATATGTATGTATGTATGTATGTATGTATGTATGTATATACATACATACATACATACTATATATACATACACACACACTTGAGGATTACGTGTCAGAAATATGAGGGTCAGAGGTATTTTACTCTAACTGCTATTTTGACTCAATTAGTTTTATTATTTATTTCATGATTTGGCCAGCTTTTTGAGTATAAGAATGTTTTTTTCTAGTTGATCTGATTCCTTTGCAAACGCACCATTACCATCATCCATCACACATTTTTTCATGTCTGTGTGTGCACACTGCATCCAAATGCCTAATTTTTATAGCGCTGCAGGTTATAAAAATTCAGGCCTCACTGAGCATCTAAGCCATGTAGAGGAAACAGGTAGGCCTATGTCTTCCTTACTTCCTTACACCTTTAAAAATGCTTGTTTCCTTTTACAGCTGGTTCTGTGGGCAGCTGGTGAGTTGCAGTGCAGATGGATTTGGGCTTCGTTATTTTTTCTGCCTTTTGTAACAGCTCATTTAAAATCACAAGAGCCTGAAGCCCAAGACGAATGAAATCTACTTAAGAAAGAGTCAGTGTCTAATTTAACTCAGATACTTCCTAATGTGAAGTAATTCAACACCATTGTGAAAATGCTTTAGGAGCGCTCATGAAAGTTTCATGAAAGTGTGCCTGTTTGAATAAAATGCGTTGTGCTTTGTAACATACGTTATTGAACTTTCTTTTATAATTTCTCTCATAATCATAGCACATTGTCATTTTAAAGACTTCTCAGAGTGTTTTTTTTTTCCACAGAAAACATTACACTGTGAGTGAACTTATGCAGGCTCATCATTGCGTGTATAGCATATCTAGCTGGTCCCATGAAGTAAGCTTGCTGTGAAATTGCTTAAGCTTGGTTTGAAAATATCCGCACAAGTCATATATCATTCGCTCGCAGCTCACCTTATCTTGACTGCTCTAATGCTGCCACAAGAAGCCTTGCTTGCTCACATCAAAGAAATGTTTTGAAAGCCTCTTAAGCTCCCTTTAAAGGGTTACATAGATCCCCTGAAAATAAAGAGCTTGGTTATAGGACATAGTGTGGGAAAAGCAGGCTGGGTAATGATTTAGGCAGTCCATTTGGAAAGATGAAAATGATCAAGAGTGCAATTTGTGAATTAAAATATATGACAGACAGTTTTGAATGATGTGTTTTGCTTTCTGTCCTACGCATGCAACCTCATAATGAAATGGAAATAAAATGATCTCCAAAATGCAAGAACTTCAGAGGTAAATTAACTTTATTTAAAAAAAAAGAAAGGTTTATCACACAAGGCAAAAAAGAGAAGAAATGCAAACTGCTATGAACAGACCACAGGACCCCCCACCCCGCCTCCACCCCCACTGGCAGCAAAGGGGTTCTCGTTACAACCAAATCAAAGGAGCAAGAGAACAAGACTCACATTGTTCTGATTGTGTTTACTTACATTAAAACATTAAAATCGGACAGTCTGAATGTACAGTATAAGACAGACAGCTTTGATTTTTCACATGAATCCAAACACAGAATCTCGTACTAGCATTTTTTTACATTTAGTCGATGGTACAAATGAAACAGGAAGGTTCACGGCTATGCAATACATTTGATTGATCACTTTAAGACAGACTATACATGTCGCAATGGGCACTTTCAGGGGAAAACAGGCTTGAAAAAACAAAAACAAAAAAAAAGAAGAAGAAGAAGCGAGGTCCCGTCCAGGGTTTTTTTTTATTGAAGTTACATCAAACCTGCATGTTGAGGTAAGCATGCCACTAGGGAATACAAAGGAAGCGATTCCCTTCATAAAGGACTCCCTTAACCATATCCCCACTCACTTTGTAATTCGCCTTGACAGTAAATCAATTCTCAAGCCTGGCCCCTTGGACTCCTCCAACCCTAGGTCCTCCTCTCTCAACATTCCTGCACACATGAATCACTCCAACTCCTGGCTTCTAGAAGGCATTTCCTGCCCGGCCCTCTCTCTCTCCCTCTCTTTCTCTCTCTCTCCCTCTCTCTCTCTCTCTCTGTTTCCCCCTCTCTCTCTCTTTCCCTCTCTCTCTCTCTCTCTCTCTCTCTCTCTCTCTCTCTCTCTTTCCCTCTGTCTGACTCCTCTGCTGAAAGCTGGGCAGGAACCCGGCTGAGCTTTGATTTGGACCCAGAGGGAGAGAGGGAGGAGAGCTCGGCTTAACACAGGGTCCTGGCCCTGGGACTGTTCTGAGATAGATAAAGAGAGAGAGAGACATGGAGACTCTGGATGTGTTGGGAGATGCCTGCACACCCAAGCAGGGATTTAGTGCTTTATCCTTTAAATTGCAATATGAGCAGCGGACCATATTCCAATGGCAATATCATCCCAGCGCAAAAGTCTTCCCTAAGGGAGCGTCCTCTGTTAGGATTTAAGTATACATTCTCTCTAAGACAGATGTTCATTATTTCAGTCCACTTAACATGAAACATCATCAAAGATTTTTAGGAACAACAGAATATGTAGTGTTTTTTTAATTCTTTAACACACTGTAAAGACTTCATGATCATTTTCAGTGTTAAAGTGGATAGAAGGGCATTCAAATATTTTTATGGCAAGAATGTACACAAGGGGAACATAAGTTGGCTCTTCAAAGCTGTACACCTGTTCAAACTTTCCTCCAGACATCACCTTTGCTGCTAAATCCACAGTGTATGTACATATAAGTTTTTGTGAGTAGAGCAGACTCGTGACAACCAAAGCGGTTCTTAAAAAGAACGGTCTAAATTGTCTTCATATTATATACACAAAAGTGTAACATACATATTTTACAGAGATCACTACACAAAGATCACAAACAGAGAGTCTTAGAGTGTGGGATGAGCGAGGCTGCAGTTGAGTGAAAAGGGGTCATATGTCATGACAGGGAGAGCTGGCCTACTGTGCAATGGCTGCTGTGTTTGTGTGTGTGTGTGTATGTGTGTGTGTGTGTGTGTTAGTATGTCTAAACTGCAGGGATGTAGATGCACATGTTTGTAGAGATTAGTTTATCTGCGAATGTTGGAGTGTGTGATCTCATCCTCTTCCCTTTTTCAGATCATGGCTCTTATCACCAGTCTCCCTTTGACCTGGTGAAGATAGGTGCTCTGCTCTGCTTCTAAGCTCTGATTGGTCAGAGCCTCATCCTCACTATCTACTGGCTCCTCCTTGACCTTGATGACCCCGTAGTGAGTGTCGGGCAGCTCGCCACTTGAGCCACTGCTGCTGCTACTGCTGAGCGTGTGCTTCCGGATGACTCCTCCAGGGGGCAGCCTGTCCTCCTGCATGCTCTCCATCAGCTCTCTGTGTTGCTCCTCCTGCTCTTCCTCTGATTCCTGCAGGTGTGCGTTGGGCTGACGTAACTGCTCAATGGACTTGGACAACAGCTGAAAAACACATTCATGCACCACATTAATGATGATATCCTGCATCCAGTGATCCTTACTGTAACAATTCAACTTTTACCAGTGCATAAAATATGTCGTTGTGATTTCTAAATACAAGTAAGAAAAGTGGAAAGCTTTATTTTACAAAAAAACAGTTAAAAAATTTAAAAAATAGTTCCACCCTTGAATTCAGCTGCCCATATTAGTAACAATTATACCACCTGAGCTCAAAAATGTTCAACAATTAGTGTTTTTTAAAATCTTCATCGGCATGTTGGTACATTATCAGGCTGTCTGATGAGTAAATCCTCATTTTAAAAGATCAAAACCTGCAATAACTATAAAAAAAGGTGGAAAACAGATACATTATATTGTGTGATGCACGATTCAGGCTTCATATGACATCAGCATTTGCATGTTGATAATCCATTTTTAGAAATAGACCGTTCTTTTCCCCATCAAGTTAGTCAGTAAACTGACATTTATATGATGCAGGATACTAATAATAATGTAGTTATTGTAGTTTAAATAATGTGACAAAGGCAATTGTCAAACTAAACTGAAGTTTCTGGCTATTGGCTGCGGTTAACAACATTTTTTGGAGGTTTTGGATTAGAAGCAGATTAGCCATTAGCCATTCCTGCCTTTATGTGGTAATGTAAGTAGGATTTATGTGTGTTCATAAACATTCACTAATACTGGCTGCCCTTGGAAAGTGGAGTAGTGTCACTCATGGTTTATTTTTAGAAAATACTCCTCAAAATAGACATGGACTTCCCTGTGGTACATTGTGTTTTTGTTCCTTCAAATTTTATAAACTGTGGTTATTTTATGTAAACATTGGAGCCAATGTATGCAGTGTAGAGAGCCTGTTATGCTATAGGCTTCATAAAGAAGATATTCAGAGCATGTATTACCCTGCCACATCCAACTACAGTGTCCTCTATAACCACTGAATTGTACCAAAAGCATGTCAAACTTCACTCTGAAACTGCACACACAGATTTTATCCTTACATATGTTGACCAAACTTCCATCAAACATGTTACACAAATAGAGTATTGATTTTCCATAATGATTAACAGGTGCACCTGGAATTCAGTGTCAATGACAGTCACACATCAAAACAGTTTTTCATTATTAGAAATAAGTAAGGAAACTGTAAGAACTAGATTTTTATGGAGGTGCCCAAACAGGCTTGTGCCCAATGAGGAAACTCTGTGGAGGAGGATGTTTCAGTGTCTTGCAGCTTTGCTACCTCAGAACTACTGTAATGGTGCCATGACATTATTGCTCCACCACAAGAGGGCTCCAAGACCAGCACCTAAAAGCGCCTTCCCCTGACAGCTGGTAACCAACAACATTATTGTCTACAGAATGTAGGCCTTATATAAATATCCCCTCAGCTATAGGAATTAGCCTCTTTAGCTCGGTATTAGTAAACACTGTTCATACCTCTTCCTAAAATCCCTAAGCTCTTTTAAATTTCCATTAGTGCCCCCTACTGTTGAAGGCACTGAAGGACGTTTAAAAACAACCACAGACAAGCCTCTGCTAGGAAATTAATTAGGGCAATGTTTCGGAGATCCCTCTCAATAAACACTGAGGGCTCATCCCTGATTAGTGGCCATTTATAACCTCCACTTAAAGAGGCTTTACTTGCGATCTCATTGGCCTGAGTGATCAGGCACGTGTTTCTAGACAAGATGTCACTATTATTCCAAAGCTCTTTTCAAATCAAATCTACTTCACACAGTACTTACAGCTGATATTAATACTCATTTCAGCCGAATGGCAGTGAAATGTGTTATTTTCAGTGTTGCAGAGGAATTCAAACTGTTAAAAGCTGTACATCTGCACTGTAAAGCTCCATAACTGCTTATGGTGCTTTGTGCTTTTTATTACTGCTAGGTAAGGGTTGCTCTATGGTTCCCATGGCTCTTTCAGAGACCAGCGTTAGGACACATCAGTATGTGAGCTTACACAATGCTGCCTTTCACAGTGTCTGCCACCTCACACACGTCCCTCACCAGAATAATTACACTCTGTGTATAGCGAGGTCACCTCGGCCAGCTTACAGAAACACAAATATTGCCACAGAGGAACAAAATGTATTCTGGGCACTCTTCCTTCATTTGAACTTAGTTGAATTGAATTTCACAGAGTTAGCATGTGAACAGCACTGATGCCTTAAGCTATGATAACAGAATTAGTGCAGGGGAAGCATTTCTTCCCCATTTGAATTCAGAAAGAAGTTCTTTGCTTCGCAGAAATAACACCGGTATTCCAGGGAAGAACAGACTACGGCCCAGGTCTGTAAACTTGAGCTTCCACAAATGCTTGTTACAAAAGGTTAAAAATAGATTTGCATTTATATGCTTACAATGATTAAATCAGACTCCCTTCACGAGACCTAAAAAGGAATGCAAAATGCAGCAAAAAGCAATCTGAAAGTCAAAATCCTCCCTTGTGATTTGAATATTGATGAAGAGTACAATACCTTATTTATATGGATCTGCTGCTGGTACTGTTTCTGTTTCTCCAGGAAGTGCTGATGTTGCTGCTGGATAACAAGTTGGGCCAGTGTGTTCTGAGGCAGGGGCGCTGACTGGGTCCTGTTCAAGGGCCGGTGTTTTGGTAGTTTAGGGCGACTGCTGGAGGGACGATCCTTCATGGCCAGAGGGGACTGAGGGTGGGATGACATGGAGCTGGGGCCTTGACATAAATGAATTATAACTCATTTTAGGTTTCTTGTAAAGTCACAAGTATATCAATATGTAATGCATAGCAACATAATGTAATGTAATGTTTGACATCAAGTAACACAGTCTTACCAGAAGAGAGCATCTTCTGCTGCCTCATCTGCTCCTTCTGCAAGAGGTGCTGAAGGAGAGCCTGGTGACTGGGGCTCACCTTAGACTCCAAGCCTGTCTGCAGGGGCACAGGACCCAGGAGGTGCCCAGGCAAACCATGTTTGATTTCTGTTGATCTGTCCTTCAACCCCATGGCAGCCTGAAAGAAGAAGACATAAATAAAAAAGTAATGGTTATTTTCAGTTCAAGTTACACATGTTATGCACTGACATTGGTTGTCATGTACTATTTGTCATAATTACAACCAGATTAAATAATGTGATTTTTTTTGTGAAAATAGTTCCTGTAATTACAGGGACCATCAGTGATTAGAAGTCTTAGCGGCTGATGAACAGGCCTCTTTGGAATGTGCCAGAGAGCTAAAAGATGATATATCATGTGCTGTGTTATCAGGAGCTGCACTTGAGTGGACTTGGACTTTTTTAAAAGCTGTGATAAATGAGGTAATAGAGGAAGATAAGAGCATGTTTGACACAAGACATTGCAGAACAATATTTATCTAAGGACGATAAAATCTTTAGGGGCCACAGGTCAGTGACCTGTAGTCCATACAGAGATCCCAGACAGCCACTGATGCTTAGAGACTGAGTTGACAAACTTACCAATGCTGAACCAGTGAACTGATGCATTACGTAAGATTTTACTTAACACACAGGCTATCTAAAAATCTCAGAAAACATTTTTACTCACACTAATGGGCGAGGATGCAGTTGAAAGCCCCAAAGAGATGTTAGGTAAGGAGGGAGATGTGTATAAACTCAGCATCGACACAGAGCCCTCAGGTCGGAATAATCTTGGCTGTGAAGGCCATCTCTACAAAGACACAGGAAAGAAGCAAAAGAGATTTAGAAGGAGGTGATAGATTTCAAATTCCCAGAATGGACAGTTTAAAAAGGCAACAAGAGCAGTGGCATGAACGTTATTGCACTATGACAAACAACAGCCCTCCTTGCTAAAATGGAAAAGTTTTTATGATGATGATGTGAAGGAGTGGCAGGCAGGAGAAGTTTCCTGGAGCTTCACAGAATGGCACCGGTAAGGATGATGGGCTCAGCTATTATAAAACATTGCAAACCTCTAAATCTACCGCTCCACCCTCAGTCAGTACTTCAGTCCCCAGCCGGCTCAAGATCTGTTCCTACTCCCCCGGTCCCCACCCTCAGGCTACTCTCTCAGAGAACATCAGCACTGGGGCATACTTCCTGTACCCAGCAGAGCAGCGGACCAGCATGTGGTTTTGGAACAGCCGTGTTTATCCTTCCAACCCCTACCAGTACTCAGTGACCTGTATGTGGATATCCGGCCCATATTTGACCCGAGGGACCCGTTCCCTCTGAAAAAGGATACCTAATGTAACGGTGCACAAACACGCCTTGCTTTTGCAACAGGCATGAGGTCTACGGGCAGCCCCACAGTCCACCAATGGCTTTTATGAGAGCCTCAGCTTGGGTTGATACAATAGCAATCCTGTGTGTTTATGTTGTTAGCATGTGGGTGTCTTTGGCTACCAGTGCCTGGGATATCAATTAAACTCCACAGTTCGTCTGTCTCCCTAAGCCCCAACCTTCAGCCTGATGTCAGGGCGTCTCTCCCTTCTCTGTGTCACTGGAGGTCCCTGGGAGAGTAAACAGCGATGGTTAAGGAAAACACAGCTGTTCTGCTAAGATTGTTCAGAGATGTGTCATATCTGCCACCCACTATAATGGTCTGCTTTGTGAGATTGGTCCAAGGGGAGCTCTGGTCAGTAACTCAGCCATGAATCTATTGGGAAACGCCTCAGAACAACTCAGAACAGGACTGCAGCCAGGCCAATGACAGAAATACAATGACAAGCCAACAGCAACCTTGCAGTTAATTAAAGATGTGGCTATTTTTTTGGCCTTTTTTTTCCAAACATAAAACTGATTGTACAGCACATCTGGAAGATAAATATTGGACATAAAAATGCAGAGTATGTAAATTTCTATTGTTGTTTTCGCATTGTTTGTGTTCAGTACTTTAACACTCATACAGCACTTCTATTGTCCTGCATACAGTAACATGTCACATCTAAGCAAGCAGACTAGGGAGATTCAGACATGTGGGTCAAACTGTGCCTTTTTAAAGTGTGGGCAGCCATTTTCACTGGAGTGTGACAGACAGAGGACAACTGGCTGTTTTTTTAGCTGCAAGCAGGATTTTTCTGCCATGATGTGCAATTATATTTTTAATATTCATATGATTTGCTTGGAAAGTAACATCAACAGTAAGCTTTTCAGATTTTTTGGCATATCAATAGCAGTGCTGGCGATTTACAAACATACCTCAGTTTTTGTGGTAGTAGGCAGGGAGGAGGGTCCATTTTCAGCCCCCAAGGCACTGGAGGCCCCTATGGGAGAGCTGGGGCCAGAGCCAGGGGCACTGTTAGTGGGCGTCGTGTCTACAGAACATCAAGGAGTTAGATGCAGTATGCATGCTCACACTCTATACGCAACACACATACAGTGGCTTGGAATAGCTCCTGCAGCCTCACAACTGTTTAATGTATTTGGTCATGGCTACCTGACTACAATACATAAAAGCAGCTACCATTATATGCTACTGCAATGCAAAATTGCTGATTATTATGCTACTATGCAATAATAACCCCAAGACATAGACGTGAATTGTTTTCTGAGAACATTTTAAACACCAGACGATAAGATGTAGAGAATCTGAATCACATATAACAGACACAATGCTTCTCAGAAAAAGAAAATTCAACGCTCAGCCAACTGCACATACCCATTAGCTCCAGGGCTCTCTTCTTGTAAGGAGTCGTGATGTTGCCGTCTCTTCTCTTGAGCATTGGGCTGCTCCTCCTCTCTGCTACCTTCTGTTTCAGTCTGGATCGTACCTTCAGGTTGGGCTCAGAGGCTAAAACAAGAGGAATCATTTTTTCTGTAAGTCTCAATTCATAGTCTCAGGATGACAAAGAACCCTATTCACTTATATAAATGATATGATCATGTACCCTTTCATTTACTACTATGAAGAAATGTGTACAATGTATTGAATTATTACATTAATTTAAAACTGCTTTATGCCTGAACTCGAGCATGGTGACTGATAACTTTAAGCCCTTTAGGGATACTGAACATTACCAAATAAAAATGTAAGATCATAAAATAAAAGGAAAGTAAAAGGAATAAAGAAAGACTATATGTCAGTTTAAAAAAAAAAGAGAGATGTTGTCACACTTCAATGTGTAACAATTTCAGTTCCAGTAAAATTCAGAGCAGGTTTCAGATAGATTAAATGAGTCAGGATTGGGCCCATTTCCACCTCATCTGGACTAAATTAGGTTGAGCAATACACAGGCTCTAAGTGAAATAGTCCGCTACCTGCCGCCCTGGTGACCACAGTCTGATACAGTAGCAACAGTTAAACTAACACAAAAACATGGCAGATGTTTCAGGCTCTCCCCACGCCCCCTCCCCCTAATGCAAAACAGAGATACCCAAATACACAGTCCGAACACACTCCTAGGTCACACACACTCACACACAGCTTAGGCCTGAACTGATCCAGACTTACAAATCCAGTGCATCAGTGTTGACAGAAAGGCTGACGTAATATTTTTCACAATAGACATATTGCTTTCAAGCTTTTCAACTGGTATTAATGATGGATTTAAAAGCATTTGTCAAAAGTGGCATTTTGTTTCACTTTAGATTATTGAATTATTTTTAAACCTCTACTTAACCAGGGTGGATTTACTGAACATAGACACTCTTTGCAGGAACGCCAGGCTCCACAATAACACTGTTACACAAAACTAATGATTGCCACTCTTAAAGAACACTCCCAAAACAAAGCCAAGTTTGATTAAAATTGAATTTGAAAGCAGAACAAATTGAAAAATATAGTCATTGTGCAATAAAGTTTTATTTGACCCTTGTTTATTTGTTCATGCCATTGTTTCTAAACTACTAATCTGGAGCATGACAAGGAACTTACAAAATAGTTAGGTCAAATGACTCAGCAGAGGTACAGTGGGGGTGAAGTGGGACATGGAGGTTTTATGCTATTTGTCTTTAATTTTGTAATTTAATTGAGAACACACTGTAGTGTGATAATGCTACAAAATGGCTAAAGAAGGTATTACAGTACAGACCTTTCATTCCCCGCTAAATTGTCGCTTTAAATTGAAAAAAATAAAAAGGACATTGCAATTAACAGTGAGGACATGACCTTTAATTTTTAAATTGTAATTAGAGCTCTGCAAACCTCTTATAAAAAAAGACAGTAGAACTAATTTCAAAAACCAGTCTGAAAAAAAAGTGCGTGCCACAGACGTGATGATGGAAAAATTATATAACACACACAAAAAAAAACACTGGAGGTTGAATCTGGGCAAGGAATTAATTTTGAATAATGTGAGCATCAGTTATGCGAATGCATGTAAACGCTTTTGTGTCTGACTATTGAGTCGTGCTGCTGTCTAGTCAGAGTGACAGTGACTCACTGGGTCAACATGAACTCATATGGACTCAACCCCTTAGACATGGAATCCCACGGCTAGCTTTACACATTCAAATAAACAAGCAGAATAGATAAGCTGGTCTTTTGACTGAACGCCAGGCCACAAAGCGGCACTGAACTTATGTAAACCTTCTGTTACATAATAGCCAACCTATTTCAATTATTTAGTTCAGATCAATAATTAAGAAGACCTTTTGCAATGTGTACAACATACAGCCATACATAGGGGAAGTAGGGCTATGATGCGGGAGCACTGCAGGGAGGAGGAGAGGGAGCGGTGAGGAGAGGGCACAGCCAGTAGAGTGGGCCAGATGCTGCTATTTCTGGCTTTTGTCAAAAGCAGCAAAACCTTCTTCCCTAATACGTGGCACAGACCTCTAATCCTGTGGGTGTGAGGTAGAATGAAAGCGAGCGAGGGAGGAAGAAAAGAGGTAGGAGAGATAAATGGAGAGAAAACGCTGTTGGGAGTCGTATGAATCTGCTTCACGCCCTGCTGCCTTGATTGCTTTCTATTTTTACACACTGCTGCCACCAAGCAACGCATCCCAATTGGTCGCCACGGGAACGCCAGACAGCAGCACGGGAACAAACACTTTCTCCCTGGTCTCCGTGGAAAAAATGCCCTGGTGCACAGTGCAACAGGAGGCAATGACGATAGTCGCAAAGCATATAAACTCAAAACACCTGGGTCACTTCTGCTGCTCAGAAAACATACAGGATGCCTGCAATACACCAGAGTAATAAATCAATCAGCTTATTACATTTGAAAGTGGTGGTGCAGGGCTAGTGGCTCTGCTGGTGGATGTGTTATGCTATCTCCACTTAATCAGAATTTTAACTCTGCTGTCACTGTGAGTGTCTGTGTCCATTAGAGCCTGGATGTGGACAGATGGCTGTGTGGAAAGCTGAATATTGTGTTCTGTTCAAGAAGACGTCTGCTATGCATTTTGCCTGACAATCCTGTGTAAACTGAGGCTGAAATGAATATAATCATTGGCTGTATCAGTATCAGTGGTTTAAAGAGAATAGTCTGAAAAGTGTCTTGAAATTACTTTTGTTATTATTTGGCACCATTTTAATACAACTGACTTTACTTGCTGCTCCTTTAGCACTACCAATAAACTTTGTTAGTGTTATAGAGTTCACATATACCATGTTGTAAGATTAGCAAGTTAAATGAATGTTTCTGATATGAAAAGGTTGCGTGATATTCTAATCATTTACACACAAATTTTCATATACATTGGGCTTTACAGATTTACCTTTGTAGGATTATTTTTGAAAATCTGTCTTGCACCTGCTGAATGCACACATTTGGTAACTGGGTCAAGACCAGAGCGGGTGTTGCACATCTTACTGCTAAGCTGCAACTATTCTTGTTACAGACTATAACGTGCCCTCAGTCTGGTCTATTCTTGTCCCTGGAAGTGAAACAAAGAGGATATATACCCAAGTAAACAAGTTAATCACGTGAAATTCTTTAAAGTGCTTTTTGGGTGAGTGAAATAAAGCCAGGGGTATCACCGCTATCCTGTTTTTAAGGATCATGTAACTATAAATAGGGCACCTAATGGTAAGAGATCAAATCACAGATTCTTTCTTTAACGGTGTATTTTCAGTTCTTACTGGTTCATAGTTATTATAGATAGTCAGGTATTAGTTTTATGTCCTCTTCCCGTGTATACTAAATAGTGTGTTTAACATGATGAAAGCTGAATTAGAAATAAAAATTTGTTTCAAGTTTTCAAAAACCACGAGGAAAAGTATACGTTTTAAAACAGACCATACACAATGTAGATCAGTCATAAACCTCATCCTGAACCTCAACTTCAACCAAAAAAAAGATGGTGCAAATGAACCAGTGGGAAGTCTAACATGGAGCATTCGAGTCATCTCCACTTTGTTTTGAGAGAGCTATCTTTGCTTAAACAAACAGTCTTGCCGAGGTTCATCCTGCCTGTGCCAGTCCTAACTCGGCAACACCTGCCAATCAGCTATCAGTGACAGCCGGTGGCTTGAGGGAACAACACTACCTTTGTGTATCCCCCTCGCGTGCCAAGCTCTCAGAGGACTTTAATGAAGACAGACAGGAAGTGGGGGAGGAAGGCCTGAACAGGAAATGACCACATATAGATTCAGGAATCCAAAGAGCAAGAAGTAGTTTTATCAGTGCAAGAGTCAAGCACATAAAAATGAGGGGATGATTTAACCACAAATGAAAGAATAAAACTGTCTTGTCTGAGCAGCAGAGACTGAAATCTTCCAGTTATTTGTTTCAACTTGCCTTTTTGTGTTCATGTTGAAAGGCAAACAATGCTACCATAAACAGTCGCTCTGTTATTTAAAAAAAAAACTTTGGCAATTCCTTACTTTGTGGATCTAAAGGCATGTTAATATATATTTATAAGAGGTATTTATCTGCTCTAACTTGTATTTGTACAATTCAAGTAGAATGACATGCTCTTACAGCTTTCATGTATTCTTTCTAATATTTATTCCTGCATTCACTACTATACATGACATTATTTTTTAAGACATAATTCTTTGCCTGATCTCTAAATTGTATATATATACAACATGACAGGTCTGTAGTTAAATAACTCAACAGGTATAATTGTTTTCCAGTGTAATTAAAAGAGACACGAAGGGGAAAAGGACATAATTTGGTGACCTCATTGCCGAATTATGAAGTTTTTAGCCTGGTGAGCTCTTGTGCTCGTGGAAACCAGGAGAACAGGAGTTCTTATTTATACAGCCATCCCCAAAGGGTTCCTCAAACTTTAAACCAACAAACCTGAGCTGCTTTTTGGTGGGAACCTGTGTCCTTTCAAAACAGTTTTTAAAGCCCATAACTCAGGAGAAATTAATCCGCTTTAATTCTCCCATTTACTACTAAACAGTTCAAAGAGGCCTTGGAACTTGGTTTATTATTCTAACATAGGGACGAATATGGTTCTTTTTAAATAATGGCAAGATAATTTCAGTACAAATAACAGTAATTCAAATTTAAACGTGCAGTGAAAACATACAGTTAAACTGTGCTCTGTACTGCTATACATTTTAGAATAATCCAAATAAAAGTGAGGAAGGTTTAAGTTACTTTTCTGGCATGCGTCAAGCCTTATGAAAGTTCTATGGTTAGCCCTGGAGGAATGGGGTAGAGGAGGTGGGGGATGTAAGGGGTCATAATGAGCCTAACTCGTGTTATTAGCAGGTCATCAGCTACCTCAAAAAACACTCTGTGGGTACACCGACCTCTTGATTGACATGGGTCAAAAAGACAGTCACTGTATTAATAACCCAACATGCCAAATAGAAAATGACTTATTTAAGGCAACTTCTCAACACACACACAGTTGCGTGTTGATATAGATTTATGTATGCATGTATGTTTGCATTTTTATGTCCGTATTTGTGTGTGTGTGTGTGTGTGTGTGTGTGTGTGTGTGTGTGTGTGTGTGTGTGTGTGTGTGTGTGTGTGTGTGTGTGTGTGCAAATTAACAAACCTGTCTTCCTCAAGGGAAAGTCATCCTTGCTCTCTATGGGTGATGGCAGAGTATACTGACAGGTGGGGGATGTGCCGCCCAGAGGTGGAGAGCTTTGGTCCAGAGATGTGTGGTGGGAGGACCTGATTACACAAGAAGCCATAAAAATAAAATGATATAGATTATGTGACTTAAATATAGTATTTATAACATTCTTTCAGCCTAAAACACCAGAATGTACTTACGTGTACCAGAGTTTTGGGTGGTGGATGAAAGAGTGATTGACTCCATTGCTGGCAGGGTCCTTTGCTGATTTGCTTAACAGAAACTCTTGGAGTTTCTGCTTCACCTCGGTACTGGCCACTGCACCTGTGAGACCAAAAGACGGAATCATAGGGATTGGGGTTACCCTAGGGCTATGACTCATGATATATGGCATGATAAAAAAAAAGAATTGTTATGAATCTAAAGGTTACCCTCCTGAAACTGACAGCTTTCTTCATCTTCACTGATTTTGATATATCACATTAACCTAAAACTACCCTCGAGTACATACATGTTGTGTTTTCTCTTTAATTTCTGCTGATTGAGTTTACTTTATCTTTCACAGTAGTCACAACTTATGTAGGAAGATCTCCCCCTAGTGGTTTAAGAGCACAATATTAGTTTCAAGCAATACTGCAGAGAGATGTTCTTTCTCATTGGAGGGTTACAGATGCAGGGCACAGTTTCAAATTACCTGACCTGACAAAGCCATAAATCTAGTCTATTATTAGCTATAAGGTAAAAACAGAAATGATATACTATATCTAAAGCTATTTTGATCTTGTTGTTGAAAGACAAGTTCGACTAAATTCTAAGCTTAAATGGCACCGGCCAACCTTATGTCATCACTTATACTGGTGAAATACCATTTCATCATCAACAACACTATCATATTTAAATCACTGGCAACTTCTATTTATATGATGAATGAAGTGATTTCAACTTTCTAAACTAAGAATCCTCTGGCACAGGTATTCTTACCAGCAATACATAATTAATTTGTCCTTTGGAATAAGTATATTAACTTTTTTATCAGATTTATTCATCGCTGTATTGTGTTATCTAAATGGAACATAAGATTTGGTAACAAGGGGTGGCACTCAAATTGGAGAGAAAACATAAATTACCATGTACCCCAAGTGGTATCTCGCCAGGCTAATAGTCTCATAAACACTTTTATTGTGTTTTTGTCTCTGTGGTTTGTTTTTAGAGCCTAGGAAGAGACCTATGACTATTATTGTTACAGCAGCTAAATGAGATACAGTTTAACAACAGGCCAAGATAGGTGTCTGTCTAAGCCCTTGCAACCAGAAACCAAATAACTACTCTACTAATATAGACTATAGTAGACCTCTAATGCAGCCCTGCCATATGAGTTAAAATACGCCTTGCTTATCAGTAGTTGCTATAACAGAAGTTAAACAAAATGTTAGGACAAAAGCTTTTTCATGCAGTTCTTTGGTCTTAGCATGATTCCCACTGCAGTCGAGCTCAATAAGCTCAAGTTTAGCAACTGCCATGCTAAGTAATCTTTAGAGCCAGGACATCTGAATATTATAAATAGTATTAATGATGATAGCAAAACATGTACATGACCCAGTGTGACTGAGTATTTTCTGAGCCAGTGGAGCATTCAGCTACAGTAAACTATTCCTATCCTGCTGTTATATGCATATTGTGCTTAGGCCTCACTCTAAGGTAATGTATTAAAAAATGATTGAAAAGGATTAGAGTTATGATCTGGGGGCCCCATGCGTGCTTTTGCCTGGGGCCCTCATAATCACAAATTCCACCCCTGATGGTTATGGTGATGATGGCGGTGTCGAGCCCTTACTCTCTCGGGAGCGATCTTTGCCCCTGAGGCTCAGACTGGAAACATGCTGCTCTCGCCGATGCCTCTCCTGCTCCTTCTCCTGCTGGTTCTGCTGCTGTTGCTGCTGCTCCAGACGGCGCTCCTTCTCTGCGAGTTCCTGCTGCTGTTTCATGGCCTGGAGCTCCTGCTGGAGCTGAGAAACATGCAGGACTCCACTCAGCATAAAGGGAGCACACTGATAAATATATTTTTAAAACAACAGTGGCGTCTCTGAACTTCTGCAGTTTCTATTTTGCTGTGATGGGCTATTTGGTACTTATCTGTAGAAACAGAACTCACACTGTGCTGTAATGTCTTGCTCAACACCCTGTCTTACTGAGTTCTTTCTTACTTTCTGCGCTCTGTAATGTTGTTTTGAGCTATAATGTTTTCTTCTGATCTGCACTATGACATGCTGTGTTGTGCTCTGCTGTTTTGTTCACTATGGTGCTGTGCTGTGCCACTGCTGTCCTCCATACAACTGTGCAGTGCAATACTGACCTTGAGGTGCTCCTGGAGCTGAGCCTGGTGCTGACGGGTCAACTTCTCGTGCTGCTTCTGGAACTCACTGATTAGTAACTGCTTCTGGATCTGCTGCTGCTTCTGAATGAGGAGCAACTCCTGCTGCAGCTGCCTCTCCCACAGTCCTGGGTCTGAGCCTGGCCCCACCATCCTCAGATCTGTGCGAAGGTCCAATGGTGATAAGGGATCCACAGTCAACGGCACGTCTGGCTTAATGTCCACTGTGGGATGCAGAGGGGAAGCAGAGGGATTAAAGAGAGAAAGAGATTAGTCAAATCTAAACAGCACCTGATTTTATCAAATCCACTCATGCAA
Source organism: Scomber japonicus (assembly GCF_027409825.1). NCBI lineage: Eukaryota > Metazoa > Chordata > Actinopteri > Scombriformes > Scombridae > Scomber > Scomber japonicus. The sequence continues at coordinate 12,818,855 of NC_070587.1, read as the reverse complement.
CCACAGGTGACTGTATATATTATTATCTCATAATGTTAAGAGTTAAGAAGGAAAGGAAAATCAGGATTTTAGACAAGGGACGCGTTTTCAGAATTAGAGAGAAAGAACGAGAGGGAGGGAAGGAGAAGGGTCAGAAATGAGGAGCACAGCTTTTTCTCCAGCGATCCTCAGAAACCTACAATTATAATAGTTTCTATAAACAAACACTGGATCACATCCGTCAGCGTAGAGTCTACTGGGAGCAGCTGTATAGCAGACTCAATGGACATTTGGCACGAAATGTTGGAAGTGGTCATTTAAAGTATTTACGTAAATCCTATCTTCCCACTGTTTGATAAATAAATAAATAAAGGGAGTTCTTCTCCTAGTCTCCACCAGAACATTATGCAGATATCCCTTCTCACCATAACTGATTTAAAGCAAAGTTGTTTGCGACCCTGAAACCAACATGTATTTGTGAATTTATATTCCTGTGATCTTTGTAACTTTTTAAAACAACAATATCATGACATCTCACAACGACAACAAAAAATTGTAAAAAGGAAAAAAAAAGTTACAAATAAAAAAAGACAAAATAAAATGTATTGCAATAGGATCCCTTCAGTAGTTTGAATAATTAGATTAACAGTACTAGTGCATTTATAAACTAAAATATACAACAGGTAGAGTGTATTAAGAGTTTTTTTATAGGCCCACTTTTCACCGGAGAATTTTTTTTCCCTATTTCATATTTTATATAATATTTTTTTCCAAAAGAAATTGGCTTTGCAGTGTGTTTTTAGTATCAAGTATAGTATCAAGAAGATGCAGTATCCACTAATAAAACACCCCTTTATGAAACCTTGATCGTATTTTAATATATCACCAGTCATTCTTTTTAAGATCAATGCAATTCATTTAGAGAGAATATTTGTATCACAGCAGAATAGTGTCAGTCGTCTCCAATGTTACAGATATACAAGACCTTAGTAATGCCCATGTGGATCTTGCTTTAGGAGTAATATTAAGATGCCCTCTTTCTGTGTGTCTGATAATATTCCCTGAGTGACAGAGTAGTTAAAAAATGCGATCAGAATTTTTTTTAATTTCTGTGAAAAAAGCTGTATAAACCTCAATAGGAGTGTCATCAATCCCATGTGATTTACCAGAGGAGATTAATGACATCCAATAACTCTCCTTCCAAAATTTCACCTTCACAACTTAATTGCTGATGTACTGAGTGTCTGATCATGGTTTACTGGAAAAAATGATTCAATATCAGAGCCAGTGAGATACTCCGGCTCCTTCTCAAAAGAAAATAAAGCATTGAAATTATCCACCTCCTCACATAATATTTCATGTGGAGATGTAAGTAACACCATTTGTTGTTTATAAGTTCAACATGTTTTCTTGGCAAAATTGCTTAAATTTAATCTTAAAAGATGAGCAGTGCACTTCTCCCTTTTTTCAGTCCCAATGGCATGAGATCTATTGATGATACCATTTATACACCCGTAGTATACATTCTCCAGTTCCAGATGTTTGTTTTTATCAAATAAGCTGTTTCTACAAAGGGTAGTTGCATATTTTACAGGTTAATTTATGTTGTTCATTAAACTCCTCTCCTTAATATTTTTTTTTTCAGTTTTTCATTATTTTCAAAAAAAAAAGTTCAATAAACTTAGCACAATTTAAACTGATAGATGCCATCAAGGACGCAAGGTAAGGATCCAAACTAACATGAAAGACATGAAACAACGTGCGAACACACATTTGGTAGCATTAGTGTTGTCTCGTCACTTTTCCATTTACTTTGACTAAATGTCTAGTGGTGAAAATGAATGTCAAAGCAAAAAAACAAAAAAACAAAAACCCATGTCAATCAGCTAGGTCACTTTAATAAAAGGAATAAGAAGAACAAAAAACAGGTGAACATAAGCTAAAGCCAGAAATTAAGAGAAAGAAACAAGAAAGAAACGTGATAATGAAATGTGATATATCATTCAGCTTTTACAAACAACAACAAAGCAGGGAGCAAATCAGGACGGTGTCTCTTTCCTATTATCCTGAGCCAATACAATATTTATTGCAATATGCAAACATGTAAACATTTGCAAAATTGCTTTTTACTAACATAGTCTAAGATTCTCTTGCGCCTCTTTCACCAGTTCAATGATATTTCAAATGATCTGTTGTTTCCTTTCCACATCTCATTGTTGCAACTGATTAGTGTCCAGTTTCATGATCTGTGGGTCTTCACGTGTAGACTCTCATGGTACCAGGACAATAATGAGCAGTCCCCACTCCTCCAGAGCCTTTGCCGCAGCTTGTGGATTTCCATATGTCTGCAAGGTCCCATCTTCACTGAAAACCTTCAATTTGGCCAGGGCCAAGATGTGCCATTTTATATTCTTGGCCTTGAGTTGTTTTCTCAAACGCTTGTACACGCTCTCTGTTGTTTCACTTTGAAGGTGAAATTGAGATCAAAGAAGATATGCATACTATTATAGGTTAAATCCTTCATCCCTCATGCAGCATGTACTATTGCTTCTTTGTTCAAAGTTCAAAAAGGCAACAATTATCAGTCGGGTATGATCTTTGTCTTCTCTGTACACGCTCTGATGATATTAAAGTCTCCAGGTATTTTAAGCACCTTGTTAAACAGTTTCTTGAGGAAAGCTGTCATATTGTTGCCTTCACTTTCTTTCAATAGACGCACAATGTTTTGCCTGGAGTTATTTTCCAGATATTCAGATGTTCTTACATCCCTCAAACTGTGTTCACCAGATATTTAATCGATTTATGGTGCAGTATTTCAGTATCATGTATCTCACAGACCCAGCACTCAAACTGTTCCAGTCTGTCGCTCATATTTTCTATATCAAAGGGTAATTCTTTTGTCTGTTGCATAATTGTCTTGATATCTTTTTCAGTCCCATAATTGATCTCTTTCAAGAGTCCATCATTTTGACCATCAGGTTTTTATTTCTAACACTTCAGCCTTTAAAAAAAAAAATCTTGTGGGGTTGGACAGACACACGTGCTGCTGCCATTACCGGAAGTCCACCGGAAGTCTTTCCATCTTTGTTTCCATCCTTGCATCAGTAAGAACTGCATTTGTCTTTGACAACTACGTCCATCATAAGTAATTGCCAGATACAAAGTGAGAGGGCATCCCTTTGGTCTCCAAGCTCTAAAAATAGCTTGCTCCACAGAGAAAATCGATTGCCAGTTAAGAACATAGAAGACAGAGCTACTTTATCTTTCTATTCCATAGAGGATGATCAGTGATTGTAAAATGTTTTTCTTTATTATTTTCATCCCTGTGTTGTTTCATTTACTCTTCTGTATAAGCTACAGTGAACAATTATTGTAAACAGCATCACACCTTTGAACCAATTTTAGATATCAATTAAATAATGGCCATCTAGGCCTATATTTGAACAGTAATTAAATAAAAATGTCCAGATAAAACTGCATGTTAGTTATGCTGATCATGATGTGACATTCAAGGAAGGGTGCACACTGTCCAGACTGTATAATGTCTCTTCCATTTTGAGACCAGAAAAATATTCAAACCTGCTTAAAATTCCAGTGGCTAGAGGGAGATTTATTGAGTGCATTCATTGCCTTAATCTTCTCAAGGGTCACATTTGAGGGAACAAATACAGGCAATGTTATTACGCCACCTGCTCATTGGAAGCATTAGAGGAAACTGACACACTACACTTTCTACATTCACATAAATAATCTTGCATTGTCATACATTTATTCTCCAAAAATATAATAAAATACCAATAAAAAAAAGAGTTTAAATCTGCCAAAAGAAGCAGCATCAGTCTACAGTAGCCATCAATTAAAAGCATTGCCCTCCTGTTCACTGATGCTGTGAAGCACACTAGCGCCCATTTGTTTTGTCATGTAGCCTGTTTTTCATTGCCACCATTCCATGTGTATGCGGCGGTGATGATTATAAATAGAAACATAAAAGCAAGTGGCGCAATCCTGGTCTGTGACAACCCCCACACCCTAGTATCCACCACCCTAACTTGCCGCTGTCATGGCAACGCTGGCGACGTAATTATGTCTCCCCATCCTGCAGATATCGAGTCTCACTGCATGTCATCTCCTGCCTACAGTGGCAATGTGACATGTTGACTATTAGATCAGCTTTTCAGCTCTTATATAAGAATGGAGTCCCCAGCAGAGAGAGACGGAGAGCAAGCATTACAGAACCCTCTAACACACACACACACACACACACATACACACACTCTGTAGAGATTTAGTGGCTAAGTGATAACTTGTCTTAAAACACATTCAAAGAGTGAAGACAGCTACGGGGGACTCCTGTGCTGTAATATTTCTCTGTGTTCTAAAAAAAAAAATCAAATGACGGAGAAGGGCAGGCACAGAGAATAGGCACCTGTAGAACAGACCCTTCTCTACTGACAGCGAATATTAATCTTAGCTTGTAAGTACTTGACAAAGGACTCTTTTGTAACAGGCGCTGTTCCAGGGGCAGCCGTGAACCTGTGAACCATTGAAGGGCTCAGAGAGTCAGACAGCCTCAGTGCTACTTTTGCCTAATGGACCTAAATATAGCAACAAAAAACACCTGCTGCCTGGGAGAATTCACCACTGTGATATCTAATTAATCTCATATTTCATTCTGTACCCTCACTGTGACTGGCATTAAGGATCTCCACTTTGATCAGCACATCAAGCTGAGCCTCAATCAAAAAAAAATCTCAGATAGTGGTTTAACAGGAAGGGAGGTGGGGAGGAGGAGGAGGAGGAGTGTGAAAGCTTAAGCCACCTTTGATAACCGAGGCTGTATGAAATGGCCCTTAAGGAAACCACAACAGCCTTATGTGCCTGTTCTATTCTTGTCTACTCACCGTCCACTGTGTTGGCAAGACTAACGCTGGATGGAATGACAATGTTGAGGGAATATAATGAGGTCCTAAAGGTAGGCAGGCATTGTTCCAGCTCAGCTGAAGCCTCCACCTAATGTATAATTTACAAATTTCCCTCGTCATGATTAACATCACTTTCTGTGCCTATACTAGAACAGAAAAAAGGTCAAAATATGCCCCACTTTATGTTTTTTACCCAACCACGGAATACATTAGACCTATATATGTACTGCTATAATTTTACAGTTAATATATTTAGGTCAAATGCACCCTGAAACTACTCGAAACTGAAATCTGCTGTTTCTGTAATACAAAAATACTCCTTCGGCAGAGGAGAATACGGAACCACCAGTAACTAGAGCTAAATAAAATGCTTTTCTGAGCAGGGTCTTAATATAGACAATGTGTGAAAGACTGTCACAGTTGTGAGGCCGCCTGCTCAATTTAACACAGGCAAAAATAAAAGCGCAGTGTTGCATTTATGTAACTTTTGGGTCACTTTTAAAATGATCACTTGCATAGTGGAGCCTGCCACTTCTAGGTTCAGTGGTCCAATTGTGCCATTATCAGTGATCACAACCCCTGATATGAATGCTGTTTTCAGGTGAAAGTGATGTGCCTCCTGATTGGTGGAAGTGCACATAAGTGTCTCTAGGCACTGGTAAACAAGAGATTTATGAATGACAGGTCCCAAATTTGTTTTTAGCACAAGGGAGCGACAAGCACCCTCCCCATGCCCAAATTCCTCCGCCTGCCAGGGGGGGATAGGGTGACTTATGCCCTGTGACCACACTCCTACTGCAGCGAGCAAAGCCAGTGTCCCCAAAGTGTTTATTTCTATAACCGATCTGCCTCTCATTAGCTTTGGTGGTGGTTAGAGTGACAATCACAGCCTTAATTTGAGATGTTGGATGGCTGTCTTTTTTGCCTCAGGCCAAATTAGCAGGCTTCCCACCCCAGAGAAAGAATAAACACACATCATCAGTGACATTACTATTACATGTAAGGAGTCTAAAACATATAGATACATTATCAACATTAGTCACTAACATTACACCAAGACTAATGTTGGACTTTACACTTTGAAGTTTAAATTTAATCACGCTAGTGCTTAAACTGGAAACTACAGTAAGTAAGGAGTTATTAATACTGTAAACATGAATATAAAGCGTGCAGCTATTCTTACACCTTTAGATTAGTTTGCACCTATAGGTGCCCCTTTGCGTCACTGAATAAGGCTAATAATATTCAGATTTCAAGGGAAAAAAACTTGCTTCACAGACACATTATTATTATGGAAATATATTATTTATTACACCAAACATATTGTTTTAAGTGTTGATAGGTACAGTAAGTGCTGATAAACAATTTAACTTTTTATTAAAAATGATTGATATATCCAGGTATTTAAGCTTAGTAGAATTGTTTTTCAGCAATTAGAATAGCACACAGTACACACGCACAATGAGATCAAATGTTCCTCCTGCAAAATTCTGAATTAACTCATTCAAGATACAAATATGGTTGGTAAAGATTAGCAAGGAGTTTAAAAGCAACACTTGGATTATGAATGTTGAGAATCAAATATATTTATCTTCTTACTTGTCTCAAATCAGTTGCAGCAAACCAATAATAATGATAATAATAATAATAATTATGTGTGTAACTACTATATAAATATGGTGTTAGACATGGTTACAGGTTGTTGTTGTTTTTCACTAGTTTGATTTATAATAGCTTTTTGGCAAATTGATTTGAGTACAACCCCAAGTGTTTTGTACGTTTAGTACTGGAGCAGCCGTTGCTCCATTGGTGCTCCAGTGAATCACATTAGTGTTTATAAAAGATATGTGTTCATAACATCATAACCCAATGTAATACTGACCATAAATCACCATCTTTAATGTATATTTTATTACTGAAATACCAGTTTTGACTCTACACGTGATGACAGTCTTTGTGTTTATACTTTAAAGATGTTGTATGTTAGATGCATTTAGTAGAGATGGTTACTGATCTAAATTCTCTGTCTGACAGTATAAATAGAACCAGAGATACAGAAGATGTTTGAGGGCAAAAATAAGCTGATGCTTGGGACTGCAATGTGGTGCTGGATCTCTCATTAAGTGCCTTGTTATTTTGAGCAGCTGGCATGTCTAAAGCAGGAAACAGGTCTTTATTTTTAAGACTCAGGCTCGTCCTTGCAGCTGAGCCAGAGCTGTGGCTTGCAGGCTATCTGCTAACAAAGAGAGCTGAGCTGAGCTGAGCTGAGCCACCAAGGGCCTTTCGCCGAGGGAAGCCAGGAATCCAGTCGTGTCCTGTCCTGCCATTGTGCCAAACCATCTCACAAAACTACAATATACAAAATGACATCTACCAAATCTTTATCCAGGCAAATAAAAAAGGAGAAAATGCAGCAAATTGAAGGCAACAATTATCAAGTTCTTCTTGAAAGATTTATCCTACTCTCTGCGGACTGTAGCAGCTCCTACAGTCAATTACATGTCTGATAAATCAATCACCAAGAGTCAATTGTCTAAAAGCCTTGAGCCATAGCAAACCTCCCAACCAGAGGAAAAGCATCGAAGATCCAGATAAAAACACAAGCTCTAAACTGTGCTTTCTGTATGACACACATTAAGACAAACAGACAAAATATAAAAAGCAAATTAAAAAATTACAATTAAGTTTAAATAATAGCCTATGTTACATCATACTTATAATGAGTTATTGTTTATCATTAATGAATCAAAAACTCCATATTTCTTTTATTCTATTTTGCATGCTCTTTAGCAGTGAGCACTTCAAACGTGAGGCAACCTGAATAGATACAGGATACAGAGGAGAGGACTTGAAAGGTGGAGCATTGTTATTGTCTGAAAGGTTCCTATTGAAGAGAGCTTGCATGATATTTTACATGATATCTTGCACTCAGGGGGAACTAATTAGTTTTCCCTGGGTAGAGAGCCCATCTGAGCACTGTTTTGGTCGGAACTTTGATGTTACAGACACTAATCACAATCAGAACAGATTCATGCCCTTTATTTTCATGAACCACTTGAAATGTAACAGCAGAGAGTATCAAATAAAATGTCCTCAAGTTTGATTTAGCAACAACTGTTCACTAACCACCTATTCAGCTGACACAAGGATCCGTTCTCAAACAATACTGATGAGTGTTTTCATAATTCTAAAACATCCTCAAGTCTGCATTAAAGCGAACATGTCTGCTCAACAACACATACATGAGACCCAGTGAACTCATACAAAAGCATCCCACAGTTGCATTTTTAGACAGATAATGTTAGTCACTGTCAAGTGATTTACAATAAAGTGGAAAGAACAAATTAAACAGGCAAATGACAGAATTCTCTATAAATATCTGTTCCAAACCACTGTTATATCAGGAGCATGCCAAGATGGAATGATAACGCACAGACGCCTAATCTTAGCAGGCTAATGCCATAAGCTGAAAATAACTCACCTAAGAATAGCTGACCCACAGAATAAGCAAGGAGCCTGAATTCAGGCGCTCGGTGTATCTGTTGTTTGGCTCACAGGCCTGTAAGACTGAGCTCCTGTAGCCTAATAGTCAAATAACCTGCTCTATTGACAGAGATGGAATGTGTCATCCCCCTGTCATCCTCCTGTCTTATTTTTAAATCTCCTCACGTTTAGCCCACTGCCTCTGCTTGGTTTCACTCACCCGGTTGCTTGCCTGAAATCAGACTTAAAGCAGGGTTTTTTGTTTTTTTAAGTAAGTTCTTTTACTCATCTTTTACTCCCAAACTACTGAGTTGACAGTCAATGTAAAAAAAAAAATCTAAATTTACATTAAACAACAAGATCAAATTAGTCAACAGCATGTTGTTTCCCCTTGCTGTTGGCTAATTCTAGATAATCTAATAACAACTTAAAGGTCATAACATTTCTGAGTAAATCAAGACTTCAGATGAATCAATCTGCACTTTGTCATTACACATGGTTCCCAGCAACCCACATGACATGTTTTCATAGAAGACAATGCTTTAACACTTAACTCATTTCCTGAGACAATTTTCACATTTAATCAATAGCCACATGCTGAAAAAAAATCAATCAAATAAGGTATGACTCATCTTGAGTCAATACAGTGAATAGACGTTACTCATACTGATGTCAGCCATGTACTCTTCAATTCAATTCATAGGTCAAAAATAGGACAGTCAATGTCTGTGGTAAATATCCTGAGAGAAACCTTTCAGTTGTCCCCTCAGTATTTCTGTCACAGTTTTTCCTGTTCCCTGAAAAGTGCACGCTGACATGGAAGCTCGCAAAACACAACATCCCTTTCATGTTCACAGTGACTCATTTCAGGCAACTACAGCATGGGTATAGTGTTGTTTTTCTACTGAGCATTTTAAATAAGGAAATGTATTAATGTTAAAAATAAAGTATATTATGATAATAAGCAGCACTTTCTTACTCATTAGAAGGGTTTTTAACACATATTAAAGGTAAAAATCCCACTGAGAAACACAAATTATAAAGCAGCATATGCCATTACAAGAGTAATTACCTTGATTCAGGAAGAAGTGCCTGATCCTACCACGTTGCTGTGCTGAGAAGCTTTGACTTCTCTTTTCACACAGAATGAAAGAACGAGGGAGCGCAAAGAGTTGAGAGTATGCGAGAGAGGGAGAGAGTGAACGTGTGAGAGACAGGCAGATAGGATGAGAAGAGAGTAGGGAAGTAGGAACAGATTCAGCAATAGAGGAAAGACAGAGATTGGTATGCAAAAAGAGGGGAAAAAAACAAGGTTGAAAGCTGAGATTCCTCAACAGGAGTAGAAACACCAGGCTGTGTGATCACCTGAGTTGTTCACGTTGTGCATCTTGCTCTGGTTGGGGAACTGCTGGTGTCCAACGCGCCCTTCTGTTGTGGAGAAACTTGACTCGCCCTCGTAAATCGTCTGCAGCATACTCCACTCAGCGCTCAGGTCTCATCGCAAGCCTTGCGTTTCCTGTCACCAAGAGCCACCCCTCAGCCACTCAGGGGAGAGACCACGACAACAGGCAACTCTCTCCCTTCCTCTGCCTCCTCCTCTAAGAAACCACTCTCACTGTAGAGCAGGAACACAAACTGCACACTCTATCTGCAGGGCTGCCACACTCTCCCGGTGCCCTGCTTCAGTCTAGTCCAAACACTAACACAGTGTTAGGAGAGGATGGCAAGTCCACCTTCTTTTCTTCTTATCTGCTCTCCTCTCTCCCTATTTCTCTCCAGTCAGTAGCTTTTTCTCTTCTCTGCAAACCGTCTGAGCAGAGAGAAATGTAAAGCTGAGTTGCCAGGAAAGCCGTAACTGTGTACTGAGCACCTCGCTGAGGCAGTAATGCAAGCCAGGGAGGGAGCAAGCTTCATTTGCATGTGAATCAACAACTGCGTGGCCCACAGGTGACAGAAATAGAACAATGGCCAGCCCTGGCTAAAAATAGGTCAGGCGAGGCGCGGGGATTGGAGCAGCATTGATGCGTTTAAAAATACCACACCAAACACAGCTGTCTTCTTCAGCTCTTGCCAGAAGGCATGTCTCCTGACTCCCTCTCTGCAGATGGAGGCTTGATTCCTCTCTCTCTCTCCCTCTCTCTTTTCTGATTTGTTGAAGCAGTCTCTCTCAGTCTCTCTATTTATGTCTTTGTGTTGTTCTCTCAGGTACACAGGCAGAAAAAATCATTTTTACCTTGATGTATCTAAAAGAGGCACATGTAAACCTCCCTTCTGTGCAAGTCTTTGTCAAAGGCTTTGTAAAACTGTGACTTGTCTTTCATGTGATTCACAAGACATACAAATATTTTTTTTTTGGAAAACTGTACACAACCAAACATAAATGCAATAGAATTTGGTAAAATCTGCATGTGCAACGAATACCCAACAAAATTTGTTGGGTTAAGCGGGACAACAAATGAACACTGTGTTCATTTACGACTCTGAGTGTAACCTCGCTGCATTAGCTCAGTGTATGTGTAGGGTTCAGTGTGTATCCAGGGCAGTGCTGCTACTCAGGAAGCATGCTTTCAGTAAGCCAAGGAAGCCAACTGTAAGATGCCGTAACAGTATGATCACAATTACATAAACCTCCCAAACTGTGTCAAGAACACCAGACCGGACAAGAAGAGGATTACACACCCCACTTCATTGAAATACACTTGCTACTCTATAATTGGAGATATGAGAAAAATACAAACAAAACATTGCCATACACAGTCCACATGTACATCTTAAAAACATAAATACATGAGTAAAAAGAAATATGACATAGAATTTTTAACATCAAGTAACTATACAGTAGGATTTTTTCAATTAATATTACATCTCAAACCAGCCAAGATCTGTAGTTAATATAATCTGACTCCATCCCATAAAAGTCAAGTCAAATGTTCTATCTGACCACTGATGCAGGGCTGGGTTTGTGGCCAAGCAGCCTGTGCCTTTAAATTTTTCATCTTCCTTCATAATTTGACCTGTCCCCCAGCCAGGGGCGTGGAGCCAGCGCGGCTATTTTTAGGTGCTGAGCTCTGACGACTCGGCTACAGAGACACAGAGAAGGAGTTTTACTGTGTTGTTTCAGCTGGACAAACATTTAACCCTTCAATCCTTTTATCACGGCACAGCGAAGAAGCCAAGAAGGAAATGCACAGCTTGCAGGCTCGCTCCAGACATAAAAAAACTCTCAGGCTAATGTGTGAGATATGTTGAGTAACTTGATTATTTAGAAAAAGAGGCAAATAGGGGGCCATACATACAATTCCTCAGTACTTCTCAGTTATCTTAAAAATTTATTTAAGCATCTAAATCTGTTTCGTCATTTTTGCTTACATTATAAATGAGTTACAAAACACTGTGGAAAATCTATTTTAATTTGATTACTCAAATCTCCCTTTGGTGACACATTATAGTGTCAGCAGATTTAGCAAACTCCTGCTCTTGGTGAAGTAGTTTGGCGTTCAAACTGGATAAGATGGTGTGAGAGATAACAAGCCTTCAAGTCCAAGGTAAAAAACCCAGTTACTCCATCTGTCACAGTATCTGTCAGACCACGAAGGCTCTGACCCTGTAGGCCGACCTCAACATAGACCAGGGCATAATTAATCAAAAGAGGAAGTAAGGCTGTCACATGATTGACAATTATCATGACAATGGAATCTGTATTTATATATCATGACAATGCAATCTTGTGTTAATCTTGACCAAATCCTAAAATGAATAGGTCAAAACATTCTGGTTTCCCACTATTGCACAACAAAATCCTGCAAACAAAGGGACTATTTTTGCCATTTAATTCTGATCAGTCATGTTAGAGTCATTGTTATATTAATGACATTTTTATAACAGAGTTGTTTATTTTATTTTTTTCACTTGTTCTCCTGGTTGTTTACAAAATGTTTTGTACTGTATAGATTTGTGGTGTAACGCAAATATAAGAAATCAGACTTATTCCTCTGCACCTTTACAGGGAAGAGAAGATAATGATCAGTTCTCAGTAACATGTTGAAAAACTTCAGTCAACCTGCCCTACTGCTCCTAAAAATACAGCAATTCAGTGGGACATGTTAGCAGCGATTAACCTACACTTTTTATTTATAACTAGCTTCCTGAGGCTGATGAGGGATTGTGGGATTGGAAATAGCTCTGTCCAATAGGCAGGGTCCAGTAAACCTGCAATGTGGCAAGCCCATTATAGCTCTGACTGCGTCACTGGCGGCCTTTGTCTACTTTAGTCCTATTAAAGCATTTAAGTGTGAACGTCAGCGTCCCTGCTGGAGAGCCGCTCTGCTCTGCTCTCCAGGGCCGAGGCTTGACTGTCTGTCACCTCCCTCATTATCAAACACAAACTTCGTGTGTGTATATGTGTGTGTGTGTGTGTGTTTTGACATTAGAGCACCGACATGGAGTGGGGGAATATCAGAGATGAGGGAACAAGTGGGTGAGACCAGTGAAGTGCCCCCAGCACTTTCCAAATTTAAATGAAAGGCCATTATAGCCCGTTTCAAAGAGCAAGGGATGTCAATATAGACACACACATAAACATGCATCCACACACACATCAGTGTTATGTTGTTCACTCCAACTAAGTCAATATAAACTATCTATTTGTATCTTTTCGTACTAGAAATAATATGAGTTACTCCCTGCTGTGAACGTCAGGTCTTTCTGTTCTATATAGAGAAATTGGTCATAACCGGGACTGTATTTTTCAACAAAATAAGCTCACTCATATTAGCACAATTATTGTACCCGTTCCAAATCAACTCCCAAGTTCTGTGGCTTAATCACCATAGCACTGCTGCCTTGTGACACAGTGTGCATGATGAAACCCAGCAGGGAGGCAGACTGGAGAAGGAAGGAGCTGAAGTTAAGTGTTGCAACAGATATAAGGGGTGGACAAACACAGCTCCTTATAACTAATTTGATCCGGTTAGAAAATGTTTTGCTCCCCTTAAGAGCAGATGATCCACATGTGGGAAGGTATGAGTCAGCCTTGTTTTGTTGTTCCGTGTTCTCTGAACTTCAAAGCCCCCACGTAACTCCGGGAGGAGTTGTCTATTGTAAAATAACAGATCACAGAGTGAATCTTACATTGCCATAATCAATACACGTTTAGTAGAATCTGTTTTGATTCAAAAACCTCCTGCTTATTGCTCGTTTTCCTGCCTGTGTGGATGCAGAGTTTCATCATGCCATCTTGGGAGGACTTCGGCGGATGTGATCATTGTCAGGAGCTGATTTCTCCAGTCAGAGAGGTGCTGTATACCAACAGCAACTTCTGACGTAATCATGCTGCCCCTCTATCTCCTGAGGTTCTTCTCTCCAGTGGCCAGCCTACAGCTCTGAGGGCAGCCCTGACACAGGAGGGAAATTAACTCTCCACACCAATTACCTCAATGCCTGCCATCTTACTTACATCAGCTCTTCATGAGTCACCATTGCAAAATGTGGAAGAGTTCCTGGATCAATTGGGGGAGGGAAGCCATGGCTCACTGCTGCCCCAGTCTCTCCATTTCAGTGCACAGCATGCTCTGTTAGCTACCAAGCTCAGCAATTCTACCTGCTAAAAGCCACGGGTAAAGTTTTGTCACTTCAAACAGCCCACTTTCGTTTACCTTGTGGTCAGTCTCATAAAAGCACAAAGGCACCACAACTGTTGATTTGATGGTAAAATCCAATTAGCCTGTACATCTGGATGTGTTATGTGAGTGTGTTTCCCCACTAATGATTTGGGCACTCTTGCTTTTATTGGGTTACTCTGTCTGGCGTCCTGTGGTATTTCCTGTTGGACTTTCAGGGTGATATAGAATGCACTTAACAGGTTGTATCAAATAACATGAAAAAGCATTTAAAGGCAGTCATGTTTGGTGCTTAATCTTGAAACATTGCCATCAAAGTTTGGCAATGCCACTAAGAATAACACAGTTAAATGGAGCCCAGCTTTTAGAGTTGTTCATTTATGAGAGAACCTGAACATAAAAAAGACAAAAATGGTGCTATTCAAAGAGAGAGATAAATCAATGTATATTCTCAAAAGTAAAAAGCCTTTCAGCAAAAATCTTGATTCATCTTCTGTGAAACCTCTATCTGAGATGAAAAATATTGACTGAGCCATAACACAATCCCAAAAAGGGGAAAACACTATTTTGAAGCAATTTCAAAGCATCCACTTATTGTGTACTGACCTTGAGGTCAGTTTACTTTCTAACTTTGAATAGGTCCCTGATGCCGTGCCTTCATCTGCTGCCATAGGCTCTCTAAAAATAGATGTGGAGCACAAAGGCACACTGGAAACAGAGGGCAGAACTCCGTAATTTTACTGATCAATGTGCTCATCTCTGCTGGAAATCATTGATCCACTGTTTGTATTAAATTGACCATGTTGTTGTTGTACAACTTCCACCCTACATCATGACAAGCCCACTTGTTCCACTTTGTCTCCTTGCCCAGCACTTTCTTAAAAACAACAAAAACTATTGATCCTCTAATGATATTCTAACCAGGAATGGATCAGCATTGAAAGATGATTCTTAATGTCAGCTGTGACTTTAGTAAGCTTTTAGCCACTGAGCTCGGAGCAGGATTTTACTAAAAAAAAAACTAGATTTCCTGAAACCACAGCATACAGAATTATTGCATCACTGAAATGCCAGCAGACGTCAAACGACTCATCTGTATCATACAAAGACACAGGCCCAATCAGACACATGTGACTCTGATGGAATCCAGCCAAGCTTAGCTGACCTTAAAAATTCCCTGAGGGATTAATAAAAACAAAGGTTCCCTGTTCAGAAGCATTTTTCCAATCCACATCCTGCTAGTCCAGCCCGTTTATGAGCGGATTATCATAGCATCATCCTTCCCAAGTGCCTTGGAGCTATTATTTTAATATGATAACAAAATATATATTTTTGTTATCACCACAGCCTTTGAGAAAACACATTTTATCAGTCTTGTTTGTCTTTTGGCAAAATACCAGCTTTGTTATTTCAGTCACTGAAAAAGTACAGGCCGTCTTCACCCAAGTTCCAGATTTACTTTTAAAGGGATGAATCTCACTTCAGCGACCTAATTTGTTAAGTACACTTATCAAAGAAACCCCAAAACATAAAAATGTGAATGCTTCACTTTTAAAACAATTGGCTACGCTTACCACTTGACTGCTATTCTGGTTTTGTCAATGACCTTTAAAGAGACAAACAAAACTCCATTCATGGATTTTAAAGGACCGCCTAAGAAAAAAAACAGAAAAAAAAACGCAGCAGGAAATCAAGTTTACTATGGGAAGGGTGGGCTGTCGCTTATTGTCCAGGCAACTTCCACCTACGCCACCACTGCTCTGCTTGACCACAGTACAGTCACAATTCTCTCCAACCACAGCGTCTCAAAGGTCTTAGATGCAACAATACCTAAGAAAAATAGCTCTTCCTCCGATTATTAAGGTTGTGTTATGCATACCGGGAAATGTCCCACAGTGCACCCGCCACCTCTGTCACAATGTTAATGTCTGAGCTGCTCAATATGCATAAACCTGGAGGGGTTCCAGATGTATTTTTAAATACTTTGGGTGACCTTGAGATTCTGGGTCTTATTACAGCATCATATCCGATACATTTTTCCAACAGTTAAAATTTCTCCCTGATGAACTGTCAAGTTTTTTTGCAGTAGAAGTTTTCTTAGGCTACACAAACTCCCAAGTAAACTGTATAGACAATGTTCTACTTTTGCTATTCCTATGAGAGAGACTGAATAAGTCAAACAGTCCCTCTTTCCCCTGAGAGGCAAAGATATGGTTCAGAGGGTCGCCTCACTTGTTTGGTGGGAAAACTATAGTCGTGCTGCAGTTGCTTCCATCATTAATGAAGGTCTTGCGTTCCTTTTTCCACTACATCTTTGTCTGTCTGTGTCCTTTTGTCTTTTAAATTTGTCAAATCACTTTTATTATCAGTTTTGTATCACACTTACATATTTTGTGGTGTGGTTTGCATCATTGAATGGGTTGTTATAACAAAGATATTAAATATTTCCCTCACTGCCTATTTGTCTGACAGTTAAGTCTGCTATTTGTGAGGTTCATCAGCTTGACTGAGACTGGAAATAGTAGATGTAACTAAGGCAGCAGGACTTGTAATTGTGGGACATCGTCCAAGCGAGGTAAAACCCCCGGTGGATCCTTCTGCAACAGTGCACCCTGCAGGTTGATTAAGAACAGGAACAAAAATGTAGTGCACTGAGCTGCCAGAGATATTACCGTGAATTTTCCGTAGCAAACTCCAAGGACCAGGAAGACAAATACTCTGACACACAACAAACACTGGGCCTTTACACTGGACCCAAGAAGAGGAAATGATGCAAATACACTGACAGCAAAGAGGCTGAACAAGAGCTTAGATATTGTAATACAAATACAATATTACAAATAAAGACATAAAATACATAAAAATCTCCAAACAAATATATATGCAATACATGCACAGATAAACACATACACACACACACACACACACACACACACAGATATGCACACACATATTCACACAGTACTGCCACCACGCTGTGCTTGGGAGTGGCAGCAGCGTTCCTGACCTCTTCCTTTTATCTCAGATCCAGTAACCAAACTGACTTTTCAACCCAGCCCCCACAATAACGCAGGCTCTAACAAGCTTTGGCTGTCTCTTCTATAAAACATGGAGAAATTACCAGCACAAAAATATATTTTCCTTCATTATCCTTCATTCATTATTGATTGATAATTGTTGTCTATAAAACTGAAAAATGTCTGGTATAATTTTCCAAAACCCAAAAATGTCTTGTTGTATTTGAGATGACAAAGACAAGCATCATCATTAGAAAAGCTGGAAGTATCAAAGGTTTAGTATATATGCTATATATATGTATATGTATATCTAAACAATTGCAGATTAACTGTCTGCCAATCAACCTATCAATCAGCTGACTAATCGTGGTAGTTGTAAGATTGTTTTTACAACAAAAAAATTTAAATATGTCATGAAGTTGAGAACTTACTAAAAGTATGGGGATTTCTACCTTTAAAAGAGCAAAACAGAGCGTAGAATAGTGCAAAAAATAAAATAAAAACTTAAAATATCTAAATCTTTCTGTTTTGGTCTGCTCCTTTCTAATACATGTTATTCAGAGATGTTATTACAATATGTGCACTCACATTCAACTGAAGGCCATGACTAAAACTCCATTTTCCAGATAATTGTCACATTGACGACATGATGTGGCTTTCCTTTTA
This sequence comes from Scomber japonicus, assembly GCF_027409825.1. NCBI lineage: Eukaryota > Metazoa > Chordata > Actinopteri > Scombriformes > Scombridae > Scomber > Scomber japonicus. The sequence goes on along the minus strand of NC_070587.1, from coordinate 12,801,170 downwards.
ATGCCTCCGTTAAAAAAAAAAAGAAGAAAAAAAAGACTCAAACTTTGTCAGCAGCTTTACTGAGATAATGCCGCTCAAAGCTAAAAGGGAGAATTCAGAGAATGCTCTAAGGTTGTCACCTCAAAGGGGCCAAAATGTTCTGTTTTGGAAACAGATGGGCTGGTAACCCTTTCACACCTATCTGGCCACAGAGACCTTTATGAGGACTCTGCTCTTAGATATCCAGCCAGTGTGTCCAATCTCTGTGTAAATCCTGGATCAGTTTGTTCTGCACATTTCATGCCAAGTGGGGAGGGGTTGTGGCCATGACCTCCTGTGGTCCCATAACTCACAGGATGGGCTGAGAGAGGTGGCAGGTACCCATACATGAAAGGTAACAACAAAGAGATGTTTAGCATTACACATGGTCATGCAGTCCGGTCCATCCCCCAGAGGATGATGGGATGGCATGGAGTGACAACTAATGGGCTTGTGAAGTCTAAGGTTTGTCTGTTTCTACCATCAGGGAAATCGGCCCCACCCTGTGACAGCTAAGTGACAATCTGGCCGTCAGGTTGGGCATACCAAGAACTCTGAAGCACAGCTCATTTATCACCTTCACTGATTCTACCGTGCAGATTTGACAGACCGGGATCGAGTTAGGGCAGGGACACTCACCACGGCGCCTGTCAATCAGCACACTGACAGAAAGTTAAGCAGATGAGTAAAAGGAGATGGGTCACAAAACAAATGACTGCGAAAAAGTGCAAGTCTTAAAAAATCACTTATACTAAAGAATAAGTTTGTATTACAAACGTATATATATACATTACACAAAAAAACAATACTGTCAAAAAGCAATTCATTTTAATCAATCTTAAACACTCGAGGCAGGAGCCTTAAATCTACCCATTATTCATCCACACAAAAGGCCTCTCAAAGATGTGAATGATTCATGTCTCTAACTCCATTTGGACAGGAAGTAAAAACAAATGGAAGTACGTCCCCCCCAGAGAGCCCAGGGGTCTACAGCGGGGCTAGATGAACAATGCCAAGAACACCAGGCTAAACCCACCAAGCTCTGTCTTAGCTGAAACAGGAGCCAGATTCTTCCTCTGGGCCATTGCTCTCTTCTGCCTGCTATCTATATAGAGATAAAAATATTCCTCACACATTCACCACAACCTACTATTTTATGCACCAACAGCCCCAGCCACAATTCTACACTGTGAGAACCCCTCTGTTTTTTTTACCCTGCAAAAGAGCTGAATGTTTTGTATAGAGGTGACACTAAAAATAATCTGAATAGTATTCATTAGATGCATCATCGTGTTGGTTTAAGGACTGGTTTTAATGTTTTCTGTGTATGCAACTGTGTTTAATAAAGTTGCTTTAAGTTGTTGCAACCATGTAAGATTAAACAATGCAATAATGAAGAAAAAAAAGTCAGAATAGTTCTGTGGCACCTTGATTACATCCAGATTACATTCAGATTATCTGCACAATGTCTGCTATACAGCCGCTCTCTTGCTTCCACTGCAACAGCAGCCAAGAACAGCAAAACAAATAAAGGTGTGAACATGGTTCTCAATTTCTTTTTCATGACAACACAATGAGATAAAACACAGGACTTCACCCCACATGCTTCTGTTTAACCTCAAAACACATATAGCACACACAGAAGAGACCAATCAAACTGAGGTTTGGGACAAAATAAAACATTAGATTGACTTCTAGACAGATGAACTGATCTGAGCTGAGCTGTTAACAGATTTCTAACACTCATATGAATATGTTGCGTCATTGCCAAATCAACAGAGCCTTCAACTCCCGACTACTGGAATGCTCCCCATAGACTGATAGTGTGCTGCTGCTGTACCATTCTGTCATGTCATTGGTCAAAATCATTTATCTAGAATATGTTACCTTCTCAGCCTTGTTAGAAGTTACTGACAACATACTTTACTTTTCAAAATGCAGGTTTTACAGATGTTATATAGGCTAAGAGTGTAGAGAGTTTTCCCCAAAACTGAGGTTTGTAAATTATCTAACTTAGAGGAATGTGTACAAAGTTTTTAACTGATGATGACAAGCTGTACTGTTAGTTTCCATATCTCATGAATATTACAGTAATGATGCCCTTTGTTATAAAGACCATGTTGTACCTCAACAACACATATAATTGCTAGTTGTATCCTGTCATTTAAGCTTCCTATACTGTACAGATGAAAAGAACATAACAATGAGCCACTGCAGAACAGAGACCAGTACCGTCCTCTGGGCATCACCCCTCCTCCCTCAAAAACTCACTGACCCAAACCCATTTTTTCCAGTCTAAGAGAAATGTCAAGTCCAGACCTAAAACGCGTCTCTTTGAAGGGAACATAGCAGCCAAATATAGTCTGCTAGCCTCTATGCCTCCTGACATACATCAGGCTCTACATGCTCTGTTAACAGTGGTTAATTTTGGCTGACTGCCATGTAGTCACTTACAATTAAACTTCATAACTATACACAGAAAATTATAATCAAGCAGTGGAGTGTACACTGTTGCCTGGTAACCTAATGCCACGTTGGGGATTCATCTTGTTATGGAACAGAAAACACTTACAGCAAGAGCCAATAATAGACCCTGGACCACACAAAACATAGTTTAAGGGTATCAACAAGCATGGCCAGCATAAAGTTGAGAAACATATCACGAGACACGAGACTAACATCTCATTGTTTCTGTAATAGCAACCACTAGTAGAATTATATAATGATTATATTGTCATTTTACAAGTGAAATGATGGATAGAATGAGATCTTATTTCCAAGTGTGAAATTCAGCTAAAGAACACATTATGCTGACTGGCACTGGGTCCCCTGTACTAATTACCAAAGCTGTTTTTTTAAGTCTTCTGGATCATACAGGATAACGCAAATCCCCCTTTCCCAGAAATATGTGGATTATGAAAGAAACTCAAGAGCAAACATACAGATTTTTACCTTTCATGAAAACACACACACACCAACAAATTCAATCTTTGTATCTCCCAACGCTCCATGTTCATTGCTGGTTTTACTGTAATATACTGCAGGTCTCATGCAAGCAGCATGGAAATATTGCATTTAGACATTAACTAGACTTCTTAAATGTTTAAAAAAAATGCCATTATAGTTTATATATCCATAATGACTTTGGTGTTATGAGTCTCTCGGGCATGATGAATTTACATGTAATTGCTTTGCTTATAAACTGTATTTCATCACATGTAGCCTATTATGAGCTTTTTTGACTCTTATTAATGTCCCATACTGGACTCCTGGTGTAACCTTTAAGAGCTCCATGAACTCCAGGAAATTATAAAGCACCATCAGACGATGTGTTATGAACTGTACATGTAAAGAGTCATAACATGCATTTAGTGTGAGCTGTAAAGGTCTGGTTGATACAACATATGCAAACTCTTCATAAAATAAATGTGTTGTCAAGTTATGACAAGACCAATTTTGAGGCCAATACATTGAATCTCTTTTCATGTGCTAAAAAGAAAGAAAGAAGTGAGAGAACCTTGGGGTTGTAGCCTTACAGTAGAAAGAAAAGCAGGTTTCCACATCTAATGAGAAAAGGAAATCAAGTATGAACCAATATCCAAAAACGACTATATACTGATAAGCCTATTATTTAGATATAGTATATCCCTCACAAAGTAATTATCCTAACCCCTTTACTACTGACTGTCACCAAGCTATGTTTTAACATTCTGTTACACTGGTGTACTTGTACAAACATCTATACAATCTCACACAAATATACACACAAGCTTACAACTGTGAGTTTCCCAAGTTCCATTTTTTCTTTTGGGCCACATGAAGCAGAAGATTGACTCAGTCATTGCGCCATGTCATACTTTCTGTCACCCAGCACAAAACACCACAGTATTCTTTGTCTCTATTGGAAGTGCAATTTCTGCTCTGTGAATAAAGATTGCCTTCACACTGTCAGTCAGTCAAGGATGGCACACAAACACAGGAAATAAATCAACAATGACAAAATGTAATTCATCGCTTTTATCACTTTAGTTGTGAAAAAAAAAGAAAAGGGTATTGTATTCCCTCCGTTTTGATAAACAAGCCCAGTCTCACTTTTTATGTTATCTCTGCTAGTAGCTAAATGATAACAGCTTTTATAGAATATTTTTTACTAATACCTATCTATGTTAGATGCCAAGTTTAAGACCATATAAGTCACTATAGCTAACATGCAGTACACAGCAGCAATGCAAAATGCTGCTTCTGTAAATTCTGCTTGGCAACTGTATAGCTGAACATGCTAAGTTACAGTATCAGGTCCAGTGAATAATTCACAAATGCCTGCCAAGATTTGTTCTATCGAAAACATTTTGTCTCATTAACACATTCATTGGTACTATCAAATTATGTGTTAGGCTAAGTGTAAGGTGCTGTTAAAATGACTCTCTCCCTGACACAGCTCAGATGGTACCTGCCCCCTCAAGCCATCTGAGCAGTACAGACATCTGTGAGCATTAACCTGCCAAGAACAAGTCTAATGTAAAAATATCATAAATATTCTGAAATGGAAAGATGACTGAAGGGTCATTTGGAGAGGCTGTGAAAGGCTTTCATGTCAAGTATGAGTTGTGTTTTTCTTGTGTCACTGTCTAGGTGAAAATGTCATGTGTACACTGCAGGGTCTGTGGTTCTTGTGTTTTCCTATTACCTTGCTCAAAGAAGATTGAAATGCTGTCACCATATGACACCTGTGGAAAGAGCACTGGTTAAAAGAAAAAGCCATCAAACATGAGCCATTTCAAATACAACACATTTGCTAAAAGTTTTTGTTGGATTTACAGAGCGTCCAGCAAAACAACCAAAACCAAACTAACATTAAGATATACCCCCACTGCAATAGCTGCACTGTCAATTAATGTTAATTTACTTGCATCTAAAAAGGACATACAAGCAACTTACTTCTGACACCACTCTACCCTGGTATGTTCATGTCTTGCTCTGTTTGCGTTTGCGATTTTGATTCTTTGGTATCTGGTATATTTTTAAAAATATATATTTTTTACAAAACATAACCCTGTTGACACAATATGACGCATTTCTATAAACAACCCAACAATATATAATGCAGTAAACATTAGCACAACCGTAAACAACTACACGTTTTAATGCATCAATAATGATACAATAATCCAATAATATAACACTTAGGGCCTGATTTACTAAGATCCCAAATAGTGGGTACTAAATTGCTTGCACGGTGCAATAGATTGCGTGTTTTGTTTGCACACGTTTTGCGGGAGACCTCTTATGATGAATAAAATAAATGGTCTCATGTTGCCCTCGCCCGGACATGGGTCACCGGGGCCCCCACCTGGAGCCAGGTCTGGGGGTGGGACTCGGTGGCGAGCGCCTGGTGGCCGGGGCTTCACCCATGGGGCCCGGCCGGGCACAGCCCGAAGAGGTGAAATGGGACGCCCTTCCTGTGGGCTCACCACCTGTAGCAGGGGCCAAAGGGGTCGGGGGTGCCGTGAGCTGGGCGGCAGCCGAAAGCGGGGAACTTGGCGGTCCGACCCTCGGCTGCAGAAACTAGCTCTAGGGAAGCGGAACGTCACCTCTCTGGTGGGGAAGGAGCCTGAGCTAGTGCGCGAGGTTGAGAAGTTCTGGCTAGATATAGTCAGCCTCACCTCGACACACAGCAAGGTCTCTGGAACCAGTCTTCTCGAGAGGGGTTGGACTCTCTTCCACTCTGGAGTTGCCACTAGTGAGAGGCGCCGGGCAGCGGCGGCAATACTTATTGTCCCCCGGCTTGGTGCCTGTATGTTGGAGTTCACCCCGGTAGACGAGAGGGTAGCCTCCCTCCGCCTTTGGGTGGGGGGACGGATCCTGACTGTTGTCTGTGCCTATGGTCCAAACAGCAGCTCAGAGTATCCACCCTTGGGGGAGGTGCTGGAAAGTACTCCCTGTGGGGATTCCCTCATTCTGCTGGGGGACTTCAACTCTCATGTTGGTAGCGACGGTGAGACCTGGAAGGGTGTGATTGGGAGGAACGCCCCCCCCCCCCAATCTGAACCCAAGTGGTGTTCTGTTATTGGACTTCTGTGCTTGTCACAGATTGTCCATGACGAACACCATGTTCAAGCATAAGGGTGTCCATATGTGCACTTGGCATCAGGACACCCTAGGCTGCAGTTCGATGATTGACTTTGTAGTCGTGTCGTCGGACTTGCAGCCGCACGTCACTCGGGAGATAAGAGGGGCAGAGCTGTCAACTGTCACCACCTGGTGGTGAGTTGGCTACGATGGTGGGGGAGGATGCCGGTCAGACCTGGCAGACCCAAACGTATTGTGAGGGTCTGCTGGGAACGTCTGGCAGAGTCTCCTGTCAGAGAAAGTTTCAACTCCCACTTCCGGGAGAGCTTCGACCATGTACTGGGAGAGGTGGGGGACATTGAGTCCAAGTGGGCCATGTTCCGTTGTTAAGGCGGCCAACCAAAGCTGTGGCCGCAATGTGGTCGTTCCTGCCGTGGTGGCAATCCCCGAACCCGCTGGCGGACACCGGCGGTGAGGAATGCCGTCAAGCTGAAGAAGGAGTCCTATAGGAACTTATTGGCCTGTGGGACTCCGGAGGCAGCAGGCAGGTACCGGCAGGCCAAGTGGAGTGCAGCTGCGGCGGTCACTGAAGTAAATGGGACATGGGAGGAGTTTGGTGAGGCCATGGAGAACGACTTCCGGACGGCTTCGAAGAGATTCTGGACCACCATCTGGCGTCTCAGGAGGGGGAAGCAGTGCATCGTCAACATTGTGTATGGTGCGCTGCTGACCTCGACTCAGGACGTTATGGATCGGTGGAAGGAATACTTCGAAGACCTCCTCAATCCCACCGACACGTCTTCCGGTAAGGCAGCAGGGCCTGGGGACTCGGGTGTGGGCTCTCCTATCTCTGGGGTGGAGGTCACTGAGGTGGTCAAAAAGCTCCTCGGTGGCAGGGCCCCGGGGGTGGATGAGATCCGCCCCAAGTTCCTTAAGGCCCTGTATGTCATGGTTGACACGACTCTGTAGCATCGCATGGACATTGGGGGCAGTGCCTCTGGATTGGCAGACTAGGGTGGTGGTCCCCCTTTTTAAGAAGGGGGACCGGAGGGTGTGTTCTAACTATAGGGGGATCACACTCCTCAGCCTCCCTGGTAAGGTCTATTCAGGGGTACTTGAGAGGAGGGTAGTCGGATAGTCGAACCTCAGATTCAGGAGGAGCAGTGTGGTTTTCGTCCAGGCCGAAGAACTGTGGACCAGCTCTATACCCTCTGCAGGATCCTTGAGGGTGCCTAACCAGTCCACATGTGTTTTGTGGACCTGGAGAAGGCATTCGACCATGTCCCCCGGGGAATCCTGTGGGGGGTTCTCCGGGAGTACGGGGTATCGGACCCCCTGATACAGGTCCTGTATGACTGGTGTCAGAGCTTGGTCCGCATTGCCGGTAATAAGTCGGACTCATTTCCGGTGGGGGTTGGACTCCATCAGGGCTGTCAACGATCCTGTTCATAACCTTTATGGACTCAACGTGGGCGGGGTCGTCATAGCACAGCCCCGCAAAACTGCCGTAACTTCATTTTATACGCGACACAAACACATAAACAATGGAGGACATGGAGGCAGTGGTGTACTTGCTGCTGTATGTGGCTTTCTGTCACACACAGCAACAAAATTCAGCCGTATGGCTGTTACGCTGTTGCCGGTATTTAAAAATGCCGGGTTTGATTCTTGTGTGGGACGGCTCATGACTCTTCCAGCGACAACTCTTCTGACCAATCAGCGGCCAGCAGTCTGTTGACGTCACATTTAGTATCGGCTCGCTTGGAACCTCAGCAGAGCAGGTACTAAAAAAGTACCAGGTACCAGGTACTATCACTAGTGGAGACGCAAAAAAAACCAAGGCGAGGCGATGCGAGTCGAGTCGTGCTGGAACTATGTAGTGGAAAAGCGCCATTAGAGTGCTATTCTGCATTATGATTGAGATTTTACTTTTGATACTCCTTACTACACTTTTCTGGTAAAACGTATGTACTTAGAACTTTTGATTGCAGGACTTTATCTGGAGAATTTAGTGTTGCCAAATGAGTAGGGGTGTGACGATACACTCAGCTCAAGAGACGAGACACAATATTGGGTTCAGGAGATCGAGACAAGACGAGAGTTTAACTATATTTTTAAGAAAACTTCAATAAGGAAATACATGACTGTTCTTTTATTTGAAATTCACAAAATGGAAATTGAATTGAAATGTTTTAACTAATCATCTTGTAATGAATCACTTTAGTTCTACTTTCTAAATATTTAATTATCATATGCAGTAGGGGTGTGACGAGATCTCCCGACGATATTTCTCATCGAAGTGAATTTTGTCTCGCGAAGCTATAATTAAGGGGCGCACCAAAAAAAAAGACGATCGGTTTTCTATCGCTCATTTGCACTTCACGTCTTCTTTTTATAAAGTCACGTGTGAATCATTAACTTTGTTGCAGCTTCTACCTGTTGAGAAGATCTCAGTCAGAAGTATGAGATGAGGAGAGGAGCAGGTTGATCTCAGGTCTCTATACTGAGAGCCTGAGGTAGGAGGAGCAGGGAATCTAGCGCACCTATGGAAGCCTAATGATGCAAAAAGTAAAATGAGTCAACCGACCAAATTATAACACAATTTATATGCTGTTCTACTTGTGTATTTATGTGATACAGGATTTGTGCAATTTAATTTTATTTCTGTGTTTTTTTATTAGCAATATGTTATAATTTGTGATTCTTTATTTAATTTATATTTATATATTAGAATTGTTTCTACTCTTTATAATTTACTTTTTAGTATTTGTGATTGTATCTAACTTTTGTATTTATGGTTGTTATTTCCATAAATACCAAAACTATCCATCTGATAAAATATCTATATGGGGGAAACCTTTTACAGTGCTGCATGCTGCATAGGATAATTATATATTTAGAAAGTAGAACTAAAGTGATTCATTACAAGATGATTAGTTAAAACATTTCATTTCAATGTCCATTTGTGAGTTTCAAATAAAAGAACAGTCATGTATTTCCTCATTGAAGTTTTCTTAAAAATATAGTTAAAATCTCGTCCTGTCTCGATCTCGTGAACCCAATATCGTGTCGCGTCTCATCTCGTGAGCTGAGTGTATCGTCACACCCCTAATATGTTGAGATCTTCTCAACAGGTAGAAGCTGCAACAAGGTTAATGATCAACACGTGACATTATAAAAAGAAGACATGAAGTGCAAATGAGCGATAGAAAACCGATCGTCTTTTTTTTTTTTGGTGCGCCCCTTAATTATAGCTTCGCGAGACAAAACTTCGACGAGAAAAATCGTCACGAGATCTCTTGTCACGAGATCTCGTCACACCCATAGTAGTAGCCAAATTACACTGTACAATATCAACATCACTGAAATGGCTTAGGCATAATGCTTAATCAACACAACAATATGCAGATATTATTCAATGGTCAATGATGCCATTTATTTATTCAAATCCCCTCGAGACCGCTCTGCCCGATCAGAGACATGGCGAGACCGAGAGACCCGAGACCAAGACAAGACCAAGACCAAAGACTGTCGAGGCCGTGACAAGACCAAGACCATGAAAAAGTGGTCTTGAGAACGGTCTTGGTCTCGAGAACTACAAGTCTACTTGAGAACAGTGTTGAGAGTTTGGCGGGTGTGCTGCTTTACAGATTGGAGGACGTGATTATAGTGTCTGTGACAATATGATGACTGAACTATAAATAGATTCACTAAGAGACAAAATAAAATCCCAGTCAAGGCAGTGGCAGGCAGAGCACCATGTCTGCTCCACTGCCCTCTGATCATCTCTGGGATGGAGATGAGGGCAGTTCTAACCACAGGTGCACTAGTCTGTTTAGCACCTCTCATTGCAAGAAAGAGCTGCAGGAAACTAAATGGTAGCCTACTATTGTTTCATCAATTTTTGGACCTCCAGAGACCTCAGACAAGACAAATGTGTTACATATTGATAGGTTTTAATGTCTTAAAGTCTGTTTTGTTTTGTTAATTCAAATAAATCCAGTGTTGCTCACTGTTTGTAAAGAGACTATATTATTTGTTTGCCATTACATAACGTAAAATCCCGTGAATGTGAATGCTATGACAGCTGCGTGTACAGACTGCAGTTTGTGACTCACCGCCTAAAAATAGCACCTGTGGCGTCTACTGGCCCACCAAAGGGTCATTAAAATGGAAACAGTGCCATCTAGGGTGAAGTAGTGTAATGTGGGACACCTGAGCTATCTCTTCTAACAAATGTTAATGAATAGGATTGCTGTCAAATTAAACCTGGGCTATTATGTAATTGAAATCACATAATTTAATGCTGGGTAATTTTAATATATCAAGGCTAAGGATTTACAGTAGGATAGATAGATAGATAGATAGATAGATAGATAGATAGATAGATAGATAGAAACAGTAAGCATCACAAAAATTGTCCCACATTACTTGAATTCACTGTACTGTTTATAATTATCTGTAGACATACTTAGGACATGGACTCGAACAAGCCATGTGACATCGGATGGTGCTGTGTGACAACAATTATCATTGAAATAAAGTAAATGTGATCTTAAATGTCCTGTGGTTCAACATGTGCACGATAGTTTACAATGCACATTATCAGGTGTCAAGAAACTGCAACTGCTTGCCATTGCATTTGGTCGCTCATTTCAAAGCAAAGAGGAAGTGGTAAGCTGTGACAATACCAACCAAGCACTTTCCCACTATTTTGGCTACATAACTACACAATGGTAGGAATTCTGGTGAAAAGGGGAGATGCTTTTATCTCAACCAGAAGCAGGGCCTATGTGATTAGCACAGATTATATGCAGATTTGTCATCGTCATAAATCCACAGCTGTCCACAGTCTCACATTTTTATTTGTCACTTCAAAGCATTCTTTGCTACCTCTCCTTGGTTTACTGTTTGGCCCAGTGGACAAATGTATTCTCTTTAGGAGAGGAACAAAGCACCTCTCTCCTCTCTTTACACCTGTTTCATACATCACTGCTCATCAAACATCACAATATGTTAATATGTTTGGATGCGTCTCCATCCAGTTTGGTTTTTATCACCCATGCTGATGAGAAATCAGCCTGGCCTTGTTTTTATTTATGCAGTTTTATGCCTATCCCTCCTATAGGCTTTTAGGACTAGATTTTAGAGGGATTTGGATCTGGTAATCATTTGACCTGGCTCTTTATCAGTACTCCAGCAGCAGTGGTTGGAAATGGTGATGGTGTTCTATTCTCACTTTTCCCACTGACACTGTCCCACAGCATCTGGGACTGACCCAGTCAACAACACTGCTTTCATCCTGGGACCTCGACACTCCAGCTGTTTGCTATCCCTCATTGTGACGGCTGAGACAGGAGCACAGCCAAACATCAGAATATCTGAGGTTTGATCCTGTATGCATGTCACTGTCATCTCTATCATCTCTTCTCCCGGCAAGAACCTACAGCTGCCACCTGAATGCTAAGGACCGTGCAATTTCTCAGCAAGAGGTGTTGGTTTATCCACCTAAAATAATTTGTAGTGTCCACAGACATGTAGATGTCTGTGGACACTACAAATTATTTTTGTATTATTTTTGTTTGCTGTGGTAGCACTTTATCAATCAGTGCAGTTAAACAACTGGCCCCAAACTTTCAATATCATGTGTAAATGTGAGGAAGAGTAATCACATTCATTTTTAAAAGCTTGTTCTAACTTGGTGCTTGGAAGACATCTTACCATGGATTTCTCTTATCTAGAGCTGAGACACATGTTTGTGAATACATGCTGTTCATCTTGACTTATGCTGTACAAGAAACCCTTAAGTTTGATACGGTTTTAGCCAAGAGACTCATCATAAAAATTTGAAAATATATTCTCTGTCTGAAATGCCTTCCTCACTGTAATGTATTCCTCAATACAACAAAGAGAAAACCAAATTGGTTATAAAGAAGATTTCTACTAATTCTGGGGTCAATTTTTTGGTCAGTTTGGATGTAAGTAACACTTTCAACCCGAATACTGAATGTATTTGAAAGCTTCTGAGTGGAGCATATTTTAATATTTGCTCTTTTGTCTGGCAATTTTTATTATTTCTGTTAATCAGGCTACATTATTCTGTTTCAATAAAATGTGGGGGGACTTGAAAACTGGACCATTTGTTTGTCTTGCAAACACTGTCAACATGTAATATGTCTCTTGTAGAAAGATGAAGGTGGACTACGTAACATTTTTATCTGTTTTTCTTTCATTTGTTTTCTTGCCCTCTCTCTCTCACTCTCTCTCTCTCACTCTCTCTCTCACACATACATACACACACACACACACAGAAGGTCCTGTAAACAAGAAGGGTGTAAACATAGGGTCAGGGTGCAGTTTTTAGAGAGACGGGTGGGGGAATGTGCTCAGGCATCTGTTTTCTTCATTTATGGATTTACTCCTTCGTCCAAAGTTTTTCCTCTTCTTAATTTAATTTGTGGGAACCCCTCCTCCACCACAGCCTCCCCAGTGAGAAAGTATTCCTGCTGGGGTTACTGAGGCCTTCAGGAGGCTTAGGGACAGATCCAGGAGGATTACCCCCAGCAAAGGCAACCAACCTCCACCCAAAATCATCAGCATAGCTGTGACAACCTTTTCCCTCTCCCCTCTCTTTGTATCCAACGCCTTGAAATGTGACACTACCCTGGAAAGTTGCCTGGTGAGTATAAACCCACATTCTTTCACAGGACCCATGCTACCCCCCTCACTCACAAAAATGTATGACTTTCCTGCACTGCTTTTTTATTTCAGAATGGGACAGATGCCACTTGGTGGCTAGTAACATCTCTGTGGCTTGATAACTTGAGACAGATAGCTAGGTTAATGAATGAGTTACAGTAGTCACATTTGTTTACATAGGGAAGTGGCATAAAGGATATCCATCAGAAAGAGAATGTGCATCAATGTTAGTGCTTGTAGTTTATTAATGCTGTAATATCCACATTGACATATTATTCTACATCATTGTTTTTGTTTCATGTCTACACTCAACTGTTACAACTGAATAGCTGTAAAACTAAAAACAATAAGTAACTAGCTTACAGATTTGTTTCCACTAGTAATGTATAGTTTCTTCCAGTCCTGAAATGCTGCTCTGTGAATTTTGGGATCTAAATGTACAGGGTCAGTGCTTGTGACATAACCATTGAGTCATTGAGTGCACCATCAACAGAAGGTTTTGTGTCCAAGCCTTTTGGCTGTCTTCCACATAGTCATCCCCGCCAGACCTTTCTGTGGTATTTTCACTGTACAGAGGAAATTACTGTCCTACGTCATCAGCTGTTGTGGCTAAGACATCCCACGAGCAACTCAAACCTGCAAATATGGACACCCTTATGTGGATCCTTATTAATGCAACATATTCTTGTTAAGATGGAACAAGTTTATGATATATAATTTTACACCAATGTGAAATCACTAACAAGTGGTGTATGCTCATAGTATTGTTGTTGTTGTTTTGTTTTTTATCATCACAAAGATTACAGAAGTTGCATTATTCACAAAAGTCAAAAATCCTCTCAAATTCTTCTTGTCTCAATTAAACATGGCTACATAACAAAAGGCACTCATATTGACACTTGGGCTTTTTTAGTTCACAAGATTTAACATAGTGTATGTATAATAAATTACGTCATCTACTTTCAAAGCCTGCTTGTAGTTGAAGGGTAAGTCACTAGAGGGCCATATTTCCCCACATTTTGTCGTTAGTTCACAGGACCAAAACATTCACAGAGACAATAGATATGGGACACGGGGTTAGCATGACAACTGGGGTATTTAACAGCTACTGTCAAAAAATACCTGACAACAGTCCAGGGGCCAAAAACTCAGACAAGAGGGCCTGTTGATGTTGAGGCGTGTATGAGGTTAGAAAGCATTAAACAAAGGGGGAAAAAAAGGAATCACACAAGAGTTAATCATGTATTTTGTTATGGGACTAGATGATTTAACATTTATTCCCCACTAATGACTTTAATATGAGCATCTAAGTTTTGCACATGTCTGTGGAAGATCAATGTTGTATTTATTCAAGGTGTTACTTTTTCAGCTTGTAATTTCTGTCTGCTCAAAACTGATTTACAGGCTTCTATGAGGCCTATTAATTATATAGCATATTTTTTGTTTGTCAGCAGAGCAAATGTCTGTCGGGACAAATTATTCTTCCTGAGAGAATATTTTTCCTGATTGACATTTAACAAGGTTGGGTTAGTTCCTCTGAAGCCGATGGTACCATTAATAACACTTTTTTCTTCAAGGTGGTGTGAAAACACCAAGCAGCTGATAATCAGTGTTGGGGAGTAACTACTTACATGTAATGGTGTTATGTAATTTAATTACAAAATAAATGTAACTGTAATCTGTTAGTTAGTGAGAAAGAAAATGTGTAATTAAATTACAGTTACATATGAAAATGTTGAAGATTACAAAGGGGGTTACACCTGAAGTCAAACCTTTAAGATTTTGCTCAGGATTAGGGTTTGTCCCTCATTTTTTTTTACTATTTAATATGTTAATTAATACATATGTTTATGTTTTTAATTCTTTGAAAACAATATTTTTTATATTTTATAAACAAATCATGACGTGGGCTTATTTGGAGCACACATGGGCTTAAATTGTATACAGTGATTAAGCCCATGCCAGACTTTTTCATTAAAAATATATTTATTTTATATTTCAAAATCTACATGAACTAATGAAAACATTTTCATAAATCTTGCTCTATAACCACTTAACGCACGCTGTTCCGGCTACGGGACGGGACGGATGTTAGGAGGTAGCCACAAGTTCTTCTGAATGTTTTAACACCAACCCTTAAACATATATATTCATGCCATCGTCGTTCATCGTTGGAAAGCTTAGATTGTTCTGATTCATTCAAGACCACTCACGACTTATATGGTTGCTCACAGCCGTAATAGCATTAGCGATTAGCTCGGCTAGCCCCTGAGCTAAGTAAGAAAAGCTATAATGCCTACATACCTTCAAAGTCTTCCATTTATCCACAACGTTCATCTTATGACTCAGCACTTTCTGTACAGCTCGCCAAATATCCATTCTTGTGAAATATGAAATCCGTTTCCATAAAACCAGAATACTTTCCTCAATATGTCCATGTATTTAGTCCAACACGTAACGTAGTAACACAAATAACAAACATATACGGTCCGTTTACGTCATTTCCTGACCTGCACGTCCAGTACACGTGACTAGATGTTTGCGACCGTGAGCCTCTTCTGCTTCTGACGACACCACACACAAGCCAATCGGTGTTTAGGTTTAGGCAGTACATGTCTCCAAAGCCAATGAGGACATGTGACCGACGACAATGACGACATGGCTTTGATTGACTGCTGTTCTAGCCTATGGAAATATTCGGTGAAATGAAGTTGATAACCTTTTAGCCAATAGTCAGAGGTTTCCAACGGTGTATGACCACTAAACTATTAGTTTGGCTGTCCATAAACAAACTCCAAGCGTAACCAGCGTGCGCCCTGTGCGTAAAAGAGTTGAACCATATATCATTACGCACACGGCATTTTGGTACACGGTTGGTTCTTCTTCGTCTTGACATATGACTTATACCAAAATAAACAGATAGATAGATAGATAGAACAAAAAATATGGTTATATGTAATATAATAATAATAATAATAATAATAATAATAATATTAAAGCTTTCATTAGAGACCAAGATTTTGATTGTAGGCAAAGGGGATGTGAAGTTATAGGTGTTTGATTGTGGTTATACAGCTTTGGTAACCAAGTGTCCATTTGGAGTCTCCAAAAAGGACCTGAGGAAAACGCATGGACATACCTGTTGAAAAATAATTCAGAAAAAATCATCTTTTGGTCTTTTGACTCCAAATTTGGACTGCATGAAGCCAAGACCTGTGGCTGTGGCCTCATTGTGTCTATATCCTGCTGAGAGGTCCCTGAATGTCTGTACACATGTCATTGTATAGGCAAACCTATGGGCGAGTAAACAACCCCATCATTGTAACCTCTGCCACTCTTTGTCAGTAAGTCACAGAATCACACAGACACTTTTACAAGAATCCTGAGAGTGTTTCCTTTCCAATGATACCAGACACATCTCTGAGTCTCAAACTATGTGGGATCTGTGCTGCTCACAACTTGGGCATGTCATTTAGGCTAACAGCATAAAAAACAGGGCGTGTGTTAAGTGGATAACAAATTATCTGATAAATACTGATACTGATAAATCATGCCAGTATCAATGAAAAACACCTGAACTTAGATTTTGATGGGCTTACACTTATCCTAACAGTTGAAAAACATTTGTTAGAAAATTAGAAAAGTTATAAAAAAAAAGAATAATCAAATGCAATAAGTTACATTACTTTGATTAAGTAATTGAAAACGTTACATTACTTATTACATTTTAAGTCACTTGTAACCTATTACATTTCCAAAGTAACTTTCCCAGCCCTGCTGATAATTTACTAATTGGTCGACCAACTTTATTAATCCAAATCTGGCATTGCATTCAAAAGATTCCATAGAAAAATACTATTTTCCAGACTGAGCATTTACAGTACATTATGTATAGGACAGTCTAATCAGAAATCAATCCATTCAGATTGTCATAAAAAGGTTGTTTGGTTTTCATACATTTCAGTGTTTTTTTTTTTAATGTTGTTATTTCAATCATGAACTAGTGGGTGACACTTCATGAATCTGCATCTGCAATAATAATTAAGGTGTTATATATCATTTCCCGTTTTTTGTTTTGTATTATAACTCCATACTTGCGTGCGTGTATCTATATACGTATATGTATATGCGTATTCCGCAACGTAATATTCAGACTGTATCACAAAGCGTCTCACGGCCGCTGTTAGCAACAACCAACCAATAGCTTCATTACTAGCACGTAGACCGCGCTTGGCCAATTGAATTGCTTCTTTTTGGGATGTGGAGTATGGTGGCGGCAATGTTATGGAGTTTCCGCTACTCCTCTACTTTCATGCCATCAGGTTAGGGGAGCTAGCAAGATTGCTAAGCTAGCGAACACGCTAGGCCTCCAGTAGACCCACGGGAGAGCTGTTCGGGAAGGAGAAAGACAAATATCCCTTTCATGAATCTGCATGAGAACAGCTAAACTCCCAGAAATATGGTGGTTCTCAAAATCCGAGACCAGGTAAGTGATCGTTGTGTCAAAAAGGGAACCCCGGATTAAGCTAATGTTGACTGGCTAACGTGAGCTAGCTGCCCCCAATTTCAACGTAATGCTGAGTCTCTCCGGCTAGCTAACACTATTCTCTGAAACGGAAGCGTTTACTTAAAGGGAGAATGTCGATATTGAATTGTGGCAATATTAAGTGCGAGTTAGATATAATCCTCGTTTGGCGAGGCATATTGAGAGTCCGTTTTCTTTGGGTTTTTTTTTACAATGAGACACATGCTGAAAGCGGGTTGTTGAGTGGTAACCAGCTAATATTGCTGTTTATCTTCCAGCAATTAGCCAGAGCCTGCGAGAAATGCAGCTCAGTCAGATCAGATCAGTCGGGGAAGTGACTATTTAAAGTATTGTGACCAAACAGTACAAAACTTGGCTTGAGTAGTCGTTTCAAAGTGATTTAATAATAGCCACTAAATCTCTGTAACGTAATGTGAGGTGATTACCAAAACAACCCTAGCGATCTGTTGACTGTGATGTTACTCTGGCAACTGTGACATACATTATGTGAGCTTCCTCAGCTGGGCAGGTTTTGTTATGGCTGTAAGCTTTGATTATATGTAAACACATTAGTAGTGATGTAGTTTGTGCGCACCAATTCACCTAACTACATGTTAAATGAATGGCACCACTGTGTTGTGACAGTGAGGCTCTATCACAAGCCCTGTTCATTTTTAGTAATATTCTGTTTATTCTTCACAGCGGTTCATAACAGAATTAAAGATAAGTTAAGTCCTCGATTTAATCTTTTAGTGTTTTTCCCCTTGTAAAAACTCCCAGTAATTAAACCGTGTCTGTTAAACAGTCAACAAAGTTGTTAGTCTAATTTTATTTATATCTATCATATGAATGGAATTCATGTAGTTTAACAGCTGTGTAATGGTTATAATAAATATATGAGGTGACTGGCGATGTGACAGGATTAGACGTGTGTCATCTAGCTGTATTAAACACTTGCCGCCTACTTGTGAAAACAAGAATAGCTTCCTGTTATCATTTAAGGACTACGTGTTTTGCACATGCCTGCTATTCTTGTAACATATTTGCATGTGTCTTTCATTGTGTGTGTGCTTGAATGATCGTGTGCCTGGGCTCCTGTGAGCTGGTGGAGTTGCCAAAGAGCCGTCTCCATGGTGATGGTATTAACTAGGCTGGCTTGTATGAGGAGAGGAGGTGCACGCACAGTCGTGCAGCTAGAGGAGCATAGAAAATCTCCTACATCAGTCGTGCAGGGCTGCAGAACTGAAAACAAAATGTGGATTTGTCCTTCCTTTTCAGAAATCGTCAAAATGACACAGTGTAAGAAGCACAAGTGCCTACTTGTTACCCTGAATTTATTCCCAGTCATTCGAACCTCTATTGTGCCCTGCAGATATTCATGGGCATTACAGAATGAGTGAATTGTCTCTTGCCTATGAAAAAAAGACTAAAGATACTAGCTGTTAATGGTAATTCTTGCTTAGCCTGAATACTTATTGAGCCATCCACTGAAATGTGTCATGTGGCTAAAATGTGGCTAAAATGTGTACAAGGGCATAGCTAGTTTGTTAAATCAATTGATCACAATATATTTTTCATTTCAGTTTGTTTATATTTCAATCATTATAATATTTGACTTTTTGGTTTGTTTCAGGCCTTGTGGAAGAAAAGTTGAGTTTAATGTACATAGGACATTCAGTGAAAATGATTTGTCAGATAAAGTTTATAAAGTGCCTTTCTCAATACTAAACGTTCTTAATGCTTGACAAAGAACCACGTGAATGGTAATGGACATTAATGTGGTTGTAAGCTGTTTAAACCTATTGGGAGCAGGACTCATGGACTAGTAGGAGCCAGACATAGGCTAGTTGATATGGTTCAGTATGTGGCTCAAACTATGCCATATAAACTAGATGTCTTTTGTACATCTCCTATAATCTACATGGGTCATTAGCTAATTAGCTAGCTGAGCAGCCAGGTGGGTTCAATGAGGGATGAAGTCTTAATGAACAAATATCTGTGCTCTACATACATCATCGTGACTGTAAGAAGAAAAAAAAACAGCTTATGGAAATGATTGTATGCAGAGAGATCTTTTGCTGCCATTAAATATTCGGTCAGTGCTTTTGTTTCTGCTCAAACATGAGGCACATTCAGGATTTGTATTTTTACGCTTTACGGCTTTTTCCTTAAAAGATGTATACGGAAACTATAATCCCACAAAGTGCCAAGATAATGCATGGTTTTACTCCAGCTAAACATGACAGCAGGTGAGTTTAAACCTGCAGGCTCTTGACAGTCTTGAACCCACTGCTTCACCTTACGTTTTGTTTCAGATACACAGGTGCACGTTGCTTATTCAAAGCTTATGACTGTTCATGTGTAATGGAAGTTATATCTCACCTGATGCACAACATTAGAGTATCGCCAAATTTCTCAGCTGTCATTAGTGGACACAGCTTCATTTGTTTATTAAGAAACTTGACTTAAGTCAGGGAAGAGTTAAGTTTTTGTGAAAGCCAGGAATGTTCCATCTGGATCTTTCATGGGTAACCAGTTGCAGCCTCTGGATGGGATCCCCTGCCCTCACTGTTCTCCCCATCCATGCCAGCCTCCTCCCACAGGCAGTAGAAAACAGCCTGATCAGAGACTCTCTGCTGGTGTTATGATGGATCAGATAGATGAGAGCTGCAGTGTTGATCTGGCTTAACATGAAGCTTCATTAGCACACACTTAATTTTTACTGTCTGTGACTGACGGTGGCAGCTTTGACTTCAGCAGTTTCCAGAAGAATTTGATGACTCGTGTGAATGTAACAAAGCTTAACGGCACAAAATGTCACTATGAAGTTGACAGTATGTGTTTTGTAATGAAACAAACAGAGAAGTGGTGATGATCTACAGCAAGCTCAGTACTTAGTAGAGAACCAGGCTGCCCTGCTTTAAAAGATAAAATACTAACTTCAGATTGACTCACTTTGGGATACAATCCTTTTGTGTTTTTATGGAATATTTACCTTCTACCAACAACAAGTGAGTCACGTAGGCAGCTAGATGGACTAGATGTTGTAGGCGTTTGGTCAAGTTTGAAGTCTGCTGTGCTGGAGCAGTTTTGGTCTCCAGTTCCAACACACTATTCAGAGACACTGCACGTGTTGTTTGAGAGTCTTGTCTTACAGGAAGTGTTGGCAAGATTCTGCAACAGTGTCACTATGAATAACTTAAGCTACGAGCACATGATTAAATGGTCTATTAAATCTTTAATGTGGTTTCAGTAACATGTCTCAAAAACATAATTGTTCCTCTGATATGTTTCTGTTTCTCAAAATGCACCTTTTATTTATTCTATTCATTTAATTATTTTTATGTTCATCATTATGTATTAAGAACCATTTCATGATATATTTAGTCTTTATTGCATAACTGGCAGTCATATACATGTAGCACAATAACATTGTTCCTTCTGTACGTGTACACCCCTGAGGGCGGAGCCAACTAAACTACTTTTTAAGAAGCCAAGGCAGGAAGCAAGATCCATGAGTCAGTCTTCATGAAGAATTTCAACAATTGTTTAGTCGACTTTAGTTTTACTTTGAAGACATTGTTTGAGTTTCCTTGTCTTTGTGCTACTTCTCATCCAACCTGTGATGCTGGATGTTTTGAAGGAGAATCAGCTGTGGTTTTGTTTAGTTTTTTTAGTTTTTCATCTGTCTCTATTGAAGCATGAATTCTATCTGGATAAAATGTGAAGATGGGACAGTATTTTAAAAACCTCTACAAAATTGGCATCAGTCCTTTGGAGTACGTGACCGGACTCACATTTGTCCAAAGATTGTGATATTTCTCTCGGTATCATGGGATGGATACAGTTTTCTGGCCTGTCAACAGACTGTAAACAAAGTGCTCCAACATCGTCTGATATGTGTCACCATTTCTTTCTACAACATGTGTAGCAGCCTGCTCCCTGTTATTCTTCTCACTGGAATATTTAGGGACTTCTTTTTTATTAGCGTAAACATGATTGGGTTGACATTGTGATCGTTGAGCAAATGAGTTGCGTGTGCATTGTGGTTCTTGAGGACGAGGATCCAGAAGTCACTCAAATCGTCAAGGTCTGAATGAATATTGTTTTTGCAAACTCTGCCTCTCAAGTTTTACAAAGTTTTCACTCCTGGGTCGCTGCTCTCTGTAACTATTACGCACGCACCTCTGCACAAGTGTTGATGTCAGTTGATATTGACACACTCTCTTTCTTTTACAGCCTGCTTTGCTGAAAGCTATTTTCAATGTGGATCCCGATGAAGTACGCGCACTCATATTCAAAAAAGAGGATGTGAACGCACAGGTAATCCCAAAAGACTGTCTCCACATCTGTTTCCTCATATTATTCTGTCATATTTTAAAAGCACAGATTTTAAAACCTCCAATGCATAGTTGTCCTTGAAAAGCTTCATACAACTCTCTCAACAGTCGCTGAGTACAAAACAGCACATGGTTGGGTTTTTTACAGTTCCCACTGCATGCTCTGGCTCTGCTTATTTTATTGCATTCCTCAACATTACTGCTTTGGTGGGTGTGTTTGCTTCAAAATAAGGCTGGTTTGTACTTGCTTGTGTTTCCCCACAAAGCTTTTCAGGTGACTGAATTTAAGTTTAATCCACCTCTTGCCATGGGCTGTAGGGCTGTTAATATCCAATGGTTATTTCTCCCCTCTGGTGTAATACTGCCACAAATAGTAAAAAGTAAAGTGTTTAATGTCACAACAAGTCAGGGTTATATTGGCCTGTATAAAGCTGAGGTGGAATACAAGGTTAAAATAGAAGTATGAAGTATTTTGTTTGCTTTTAATCACATTTATGTCCTTTTGTTCACTCATTACAGGACAATGAGAAGCGAACTCCACTGCATGCTGCTGCCTATCTCGGAGATGCAGAAATTATAGAGCTGCTGATTCTATCGGGTATGTATTTCCTTTGGAAGAGAATTTAAGTAAAGATACTGTTGGAGGTAAATGCAAACCAATGGATGTAGTTATGTATCAGACATTTTACAGTCTATCTGAAAGCTCAACTTGAAAGCAGAGTGGTTTAGGAAACCAGTGTCACTGTAATGTAATAATATAGAAATGATGAGTGTTTGATGCATTGGGAGAGAATCTTGTAAATGATCATTTACATTTTTGCATTCACTTAATTTCTAATTACTTTAGACAAATTCAACAAATTTCTTCTGATCTATTAACACATTGATTTCTCATTTCTGCATAATTGAAAACATTAGAGAGTCATTGCCAGATCTAACCCATTTTCAAAGATAATGACATTTTTGCAAATGTGAAACTCAACAGAATGTTTTTATGTTATGTCACCAGATGGTGCCGCTACATTCAATATTGGCACAAATCTATATATGCATCCCCTCCAGTCTGTTCCTGACTTATGTTTATACAGATATAGTTTCTATAGCTGTCCAATAGTTGAATGCATTGTTAAAAATGTTGCACCCGATGTCAAGGAAATGTATGACGTTAAATAGTCTGACAGCCAGTGTCCTCTCACTTGTAGGTGCCAGAGTAAATGCCAAAGATAACAAGTGGCTCACTCCTCTGCACCGGGCTGTGGCCTCCTGCAGTGAGGTATGTGAATGTCTCTGTGATTATCAAAAACACAATGTTTCACACCATTTAAAAAAAAAAAAAATCTAAGCAATGTCAAATTCAAAACGTACATGTGTCATGTCTTCTTACAGGAGGCTGTCCAAGTATTGCTGAAACACTCTGCAGACGTAAACGCCCGAGACAAGAACTGGCAGACACCGCTTCACATCGCTGCAGCCAATAAGGCTGTCCGCTGCGCTGAAGCCCTCGTCCCACTGCTTAGCAATGTGAATGTGTCAGATCGAGCAGGCAGGACCGCGCTGCACCATGCAGCCTTCAGCGGTCACCTGGAGGTAATTTTAGGCTTAGGTCTGGTTCAGCTGTGAGCTCCAATCAAAGTGTTTGGTATTGATGTTGTTGTAGCTTAATAGATAATAATGGCAGCACATTTGAATATCAGTTGCCTTAAGAAAAAAAAAAAGTAAGCTGTTCCGTCTGTCGTGTCTTTTATTGTCCTCTCTAGAGAGTATGTACCAAATACACAAAGATTTTATTGGATGATCAGACTAGCCAGGATTGCTGTTGGTTGTGTTCATAAGGCTGTAACCATGAGCTCCTGATCATCTCTGCTTACTGACAGGAAGTGTTTCTGCTTGCCTCATAAACGTGTAAACACAATTGGCATTGTATGTAACATTTCAACACAGAACTGAACAATGGTTATTTTTTTGCCCGTTAAAGAAATGTGAGGTTAAACCATCAACATCCCATGAAGCTCTTCTAACATAACCACAGCAAATCATGTATTGTTATATAATCAGCTATTTCTCTTTCTTTTAGCGTTGGTTGTCTTTGTTTATCTTTGGCACTGATTTAACATTTTTCAGTGCTGTTGTATTAGTGTAAAGTAAATTTTTGGTTAGGTGAAAATAATCAGCCCTTTTGATCTGAGAGTCAGTTGCACAAATCCAGCTCTAAGCTGAAGAAGCTGCACCTCAACAAACAAAGCTGCTTTCCAAAGAACCAGTCTGGGCTTGTTTAGAAAATAAACAGATAACACTGAAGGCTGTCAGTCATCATTTGTGGCCAGTGTTAGTGCTTGTCCAGTCACATGCTTACATGCAAATTACTCTCTGTGTCTGGTTTATATATCATATATTTGTGTGTCATTTATGCTTTGTCTAATCAAGCTTGACTGTAAATCAAGTTCATCCAAACTTGTGGTAAAGCAGCAATCTTCTAGTAAAACATGCACTAAATACTGAGGTAGGGGCACACATTTGTAGCCTTGATAACATTGCCTATACAGTAATGGCACACTAGAACTGGAAAATTGTTGACCTGTAATCGACATACTGTATGCAAAAATATGCCAAACTGTTTTTCAAACCAAATTTGGTGAGTAATTTAAAAGAGAATTTACTTTTAGCTCATCTAAATCATGAGATTAGATTGAATCGAAATAATCTGTATCCCTGTTAGTGGTGGAGACCAGAGGATCAGACATCACAAAACCACGTATACACAGTGGTTATATGAGCTGCCACACTGACAGTGAAAGGCATCACCATAGAAAGAGTAGTGTTCAGTTTACATCTGCCCTCGAAGTCATTTTTGATTGCCTTTTTTCTCCCTCTGTTGCTGCTGTTAGATGGTGAGGCTCTTACTCTCCAGAGGAGCCAACATCAATGCCTTTGACAAGAAGGACCGCCGTGCAATCCACTGGGCAGCCTACATGGGTAATAAATCAACCACAGAGACTTTCCATCATGTTATTAATTTTCCTTGTCACTTTGAGAGTTTCTCTAATCTTGTTCAATGCAAGTCTCAAAGCCTGGGTTGAAAAAGCAATACTGCCAATTTTGAAACAATTTTTTTAAGGCATCAATGGTTATTCAGAGACTGACAAATATGAGATAAATACATCTTTCACTGAATTATACTAGACAGTATGGACAGCTTTTAGAAATATTAAAAACATGAATCAACTTTGGAAATATCAATGTGGTTATGTAGCATGTGCTGATAAGCTCCAGTCTGTTGAAGGAGTACTGCCTGTGCATTTATGTATGACCAAATGAAATACTTGATGATATTTTGATGAGATGTTCATGTAATTCGATCATTCTTTTTTTTGTCATCAGGGCACATAGAAGTGGTGAAGCTTCTGGCATCTCATGGAGCCGAGGTGGCCTGCAAAGATAAGAAATCGTACACACCGCTACATGCAGCAGCCTCCAGTGGAATGATTAGTGTTGTCAAATACCTCTTGGACTTGGGGGTGGATGTGAGTTCCACCCACAGTTGTACTGTTATTACATTGCAGACACAGCGAGATCTTTTCCTCTTACCATGAAAGAAAAGAAACGGAGCAACACCTCAACAACATATTCTCATGAGTTTTTTTATGTTTTGGATTTGAAGAGTTTAGAAACAGTTCTTATAATAGTGCATAACAGGTACATGACTACATGCTGTTCATCTCACTGTTCAGATCAATGAGCCCAATGCGTACGGCAACACACCTCTCCATGTGGCCTGCTACAATGGGCAGGACGTGGTGGTGAACGAGCTCATAGATTGCGGGGCCAACGTCAACCAGGTGAACGAGAAGGGCTTCGCACCTCTTCATTTTACCGCCGCCTCTCGCCACGGGGCGCTCTGTCTGGAGCTTCTAGTTTGCAACGGGGCAGACGTCAACATTAAGGTGAGTAGGAACCTGAGTGTTGCCTCTGGCTATTTAAATACTAATAACTTGGGAAAAGATTGCTCAACTTGATCTGGGAAGGTTGTTACTGAATAATTGGCACTTCTTTCCAGACAAAGCTGGACATGACAGACTGAATCTGTGGTTAAGAGAGAAATTACTGTAGTAATTTGTTTAAACCATGTAACTTTTATAGCTGAAAGCCACAATAATAACCTCCAAAATGATACCATCATTCCTCTTTATTTCTCCAGAGTAAAGATGGTAAGACGCCCCTCCACATGACAGCGATCCACGGCAGGTTTTCAAGGTCTCAAGCAATCATTGAGAATGGTGAGCTCCTCTAAAATGTGGCCTCATGAATGTTTTGTCTCACACCGGACAGTAAAAGTAAAACAGCTTCTCAGTGTTAATCAGTCTAAGTGCTTGCTTTGTTTGTTTTTTTTCTCCCTTGAAGGTGCTGAGATTGACTGTGAAGATAAGAACGGAAATACACCACTGCACATCGCGGCTCGATACGGACACGAGCTCCTCATCAACACCCTCATTACCAATAGAGCTGATACGGCTAAGTGAGTGAATCTGTTTTGCCTTTTTAGCAAATGTTTCAACACATTAAACAATTATTGTGGTAGAGCTGCATGTTTAGATCCATCAAGAGCAGACTGTATTGACTGTCAAGTAACTGATAAAGAAGATTCTTTTGTTGAGTCAAGTCAGTTTTATTTATGAAGCCCAAAATCATAAATTTGACTTAAATTAACTTTTTGATATATACAGAATACAGCGTTGTCTTTAATGTGATGACTCGGGTAGGGAAAAACTCCTCTAAAAAAATCCATTGACATTTAAAATAAGGCTGCAACTGATATTATTTTCGTTAATGATCTATTTTCTCAGTTAATCGTTTTGTCTATAAAATTTCAGAAAATAATGAAAATGCAATCAACAAATATTATTATCAAAATAGTTGCAGATTGATTTTCTTCTTACTGACTAATGGATGCAGCTATACTTATAAACAAAAAGGGAGCGGCTAGCCACTAATTAGTATGGGTTTCAGTAGACACACAGGTGTCAGTATTTTGGTGATATGAGCCAAATCAACATGACGTGTCTTTTTTCAGACGAGGGGTCCACGGTATGTTCCCACTGCATCTGGCTGCTCTCAGTGGATTCTCAGACTGTTGCAGAAAGCTCCTGTCTTCAGGTGAGCAACTCTATAATGCTTAAATAAGGCAAAACATTTGTCACGTTGGTTAACTGCACAAGCTCATTTACAGTATGTTATTTTTAAGTAATGAGTGATGTAATATGCTCATAATACTTTACTCCGATGCAGGCTTTGATATAGATACACCTGATGACTTTGGTAGGACCTGTTTACATGCTGCAGCTGCTGGCGGGTGAGTTTCGGGACAGCTGAATATTAATTTATTATATTTTAATTAAAAGTGCTCAGATAGTTAATGGCTGTTAGCCATAGTTATAGAAATAATTATATTCATCACTTCATCTTCTTTTAAATCTTCTCAGAAACCTGGAATGTCTCAATCTCCTTCTCAACACGGGGGCAGACTTTAACAGAAAGGACAGCTTTGGCAGGTTTGTAGGATTTAATGGCGGATTTGGATCGCTTTAAAAGTTTTTCAGTCCAGTTTAAACAGTGAACTGAGCCATGTGTGCTTTTCCAGGACCCCTTTGCACTACGCTGCTGCCAACTGTAACTACCAGTGCCTGTTTGCTCTGGTGGGCTCTGGGGCCAGTGTCAACGACCTAGACGAGCGGGGATGCACTCCTCTCCACTATGCCGCTGCCTCTGACACAGACGGAAAGTCAGTAATACTTTAAACATTCTGTTTTAGTTGGTTGCTATGTGGGAGGCGGGTGATGCATGAGGGTGTTCATGATATAAAAGCTCACTTACATTATTGGTTATGCTAAGTGACATGTTGTTTCCTTGACTACAGCCTCATTATTGTGTCTACAGGTGCCTGGAATATTTACTGCGAAATGATGCAAATCCAGGGATCCGGGACAATCAGGGCTACAATGCTGTGCACTACGCCTCCGCATATGGACATCGCCTCTGTCTGGAGCTGGTGAGAACTTCACTTGCCAGAGTGCATGCCATATGACTTCCATCATCTTTGTATTTCTGTATAGGTTTATTGTAATGATGTTAAATCCTTAGCTGATATTTTTCATCATTTTTTTCAGATTGCTAGTGAAACCCCTCTAGATGTGGTGAGTGGATTTTGTACTTTTTTTCATATTGCCAGAGTAAACTAGTGACAGGGCACATTTCTTTGATCCTATCTAACACAGCCCGTTTGCTCATGCTTCAGGGTCGTTCAATAGAGTAATTGCAAATAAATATTCTTTTAATGTGTAACTATTGAAATGTTCACACAAGAGCTTTCATAATTTCCTACAGTGTTGCGGCACTGCCGCCTTTGCAGATTAAAAGTTAATGACAGTGACTTGAAGTGAGGAGGAGCAACACGTCTCCGACTTGTCAGCACAGCGGTGTCGCTCACTTTTGCATGCATGTAATGCAAAACATTAAAAATAACGTCATTATGACAAAAAACAAAAAACAAAAAACGTGCCATGGACACGTGTGTCCCCCTTGCCGATTTAATCGACAATCTAGACAGAGCAATGACAATCTACAATTTGAAATTTAGAGGCAATCGCACAGTTCTAACTTATTTACCTGGTTTGTTCAGCTAATGGAAACCTCAGGGACAGACATCCTGAATGACTCCGATGTCAGAGCCCCTGTCAGCCCCCTGCACCTTGCTGTGAGTAACACTTTTTATCCACTTGCATGAGAGGAATACATGTTAGTTTTCTTAGTCTTATCTTATTTATGATCATTGATTCACAATTAATTATTTTGTTAGGCATACCATGGTCACCACCAAGCTATGGAGGTTCTGGTGCAGTCTCTGCTGGATCTGGATGTGAGAAACAGCCAAGGGCGCACACCTCTAGACCTGGCTGCATTTAAGGGCCACGTGGAGTGTGTGGATGTCCTAATCAACCAGGGAGCCTCCATCCTGGTCAAAGACTTCACCTTGAAGCGAACCCCCATCCATGCTGCAGGTAAGAACCTGGAGTTGCTTTTACGCAATTAGATTTGTGAACTCACAAAGTGATGCAGTCCTCAAAGCAATGCAGTCATGCTAATGATCTTCATTAATTCCCTGCAGCTACTAACGGTCACTCAGAATGTTTGCGTTTGCTGATTGGAAATGCTGATCTTCAAAGTGCAGTAGACATTCAAGATGGGAATGGACAGTAAGTATATTTTTGTGTTTGTTTTTCAAAGTTTGCTATGTATTCATAAGTGGTTGTAAATTGATTATGTCTGTTCTCTTTCAGAACCCCTCTGATGCTGTCAGTCCTGAGTGGACACACAGATTGTGTGTATTCTCTGCTTAATAAGGGAGCCAGTGTAGAAGCCAAAGACAAGTGGGGCAGGACGGCCCTGCATAGAGGAGTGAGTGCACCACTTTGGCATACACTGACATACACTTTATATGTATTTGAATATTACATTTCAACACCAGTGCCAAATATATCCAAACCATAGTTTGCATAGTTTTTGTTTAATGCAGTAGCTTTGTTTAGCTAGCTTTTTCCTACTAAAGTAAACAGTATTTGTCCCTTCCACTTACATATATTACATATATTTCTGTAATTGTTCTTAGGTTAGAGGAGTTGCAGTGTTGTAAATATAGTTATTGAATTGTTGTTTTATTTTTGCAAGCCCCATAAACACAAACCTCCCTCCTCTTTATGTGAAATAAATAAAAAGTCCTTGCATAGTCAGCCGAAATCTATCAATCAACCCTGACAGTTGATTAGTTATCAGTCATAACACTCATGTCTTTTCTTGTTTTGGCCCCAGGCTGTGACTGGTCATGAGGAATGTGTGGAGGCCCTGCTTCAGCACAGCGCCAACTTCCTGGTGCGGGACTGTAAAGGGCGCACACCGGTCCACCTGGCAGCAGCATGTGGACACATTGGGGTACTGGGAGGCCTGCTGCATGCTGCCCAATCAGTGGAAACACTCCCTGTCTTAACAGACAACCAAGGCTACACCCCACTGCACTGGGCCTGCTACAATGGTACTGAGAAGAGAGTTTGGAAACCTCTTAAAAACCAGTCATTATAGTTGTGGAAATGTACATCTGATGTTTAGTAGTGAATGCGTTTACAGTAAATATAAGCATGCTGCTAAGAAAGTAAAAGGAGCACTTGTGCAAGTGTAAAAAGAAGCATGCGTAACTATATTTCATGTTTCATGCTTGTACGTTTCTGTATGCACTCATTGTTTCAATTTAAACACATGCTGATAAGAGAAATTGTTCATTAAGCCCTGATTGTGAGCACTGGCTGATGCTTTTCTTTTGCAGGTCACGATACATGTGTGGAGGTTTTGCTGGAACAAGAGGTTTTTCACAAGGCCGAAGGCAATTCATTCAGCCCCCTCCACTGTGCTGTGTAAGATCTTGTGTTGTTCCCCGTTTGGATCACTACATGTGAGGACACAGCCTGTAACAGATTAATTAACTGTGCTCATTTCTGTTCTCTAGGATTCATGACAATGAAGGTGCTGCTGAGATGCTAATAGACACTCTAGGCCCTGCCATTGTCAATGCCAAAGACAGTAAAAACAGGTATATACGTTCATATAAAAACAAATGCAACATTAATTTCAGCCTTGACACTGTGAGGTTCATGTCATGTGGGACACTTAAAAACAAATCTTGTTGTCATTTGTGCAGGACCCCCCTGCATGCAGCAGCCTTCACTGACCATGTAGAGTGTCTCCAGCTGCTGCTCAGCCACAATGCTCAGGTCAACAGTGTCGATGCTGCAGGGAAGACCCCACTCATGATGGCTGCTGAGAATGGCCAGACCAACGCTGTTGGTATGAATGCTTCTCTGATTAAACCAGCATGCTGGAAAATATCACTAACTGATGAATGCGATAATCAATGTGAGATGCCATTAACTTTCATTTGTTTTGTTTTGTTTTTTTCTGTCATTTACCTCCTCATTTTCACTATTAGAGCTGCTGGTGAGCAGTGCGAAAGCTGATCTCACTCTGCAGGATGCAGTGAAGAACACTGCACTTCATCTCGCCTGCAGTAAGGTGTGTATGACAATTAGGTGGCACTGCTTCATTCTACAGCAGCTGATGTATATATAGTATGCTCTTGCAAGTATATGTTAAAATATTAAGTGTGTATTTACTGTACATTTTAAGGCTATTCCCTTGTTTTTGATACTAATCATACTTTTCCACAGGGACATGAAACCAGTGCCTTGTTGATATTGGAGAAGATTGCAGACAGAAATCTCATTAATGCCACTAACGCCGCCTTACAGACGTATGTATCACTTGTATTACTTTTCTTCTCTTGCTGCGTTCATAGGATAGAATGGAGGAGTGGGGATGGTTGGGATTTGAATTATTAATGCAGAGATACAAATTTTGACTTGCCTGTCAGCACATCCATGTTTGATTTCTCTTTTTAAGGCCTCTACATGTGGCTGCAAGAAACGGTCTTACTGTGGTGGTGCAAGAGCTGCTTGCAAAGGGAGCCAGTGTACTTGCAGTCGATGAAAACGGTAAATTCAAGATATATGTTTTTTTACTATATACCATATTTTTCTAAACCTTAAGTGCAAAACATGCATCTTCATGGATATCATAGGATCCGAAATTTTGAAGTCAAGTTGAAATCATTTCATATTAAAGACAGCTGCCTGTTAACTTTCTTCAAACTTAAATTTGATATTATGGATCATGTTTATTTGGGAAATATGACAACCACACCATGAGGAAAAAAGCTAAATTAGAATTTGATTAGGTAGTTGCCAATTCAAATAAGCCTTCATTATTGTATGATTGTATAGTTTGTTTATAATACAATGAAATACTAAATCTGAAGTGCACAAAGATTTTTAATCTTACTGTTAATTAGTAGATAACGATCACTAGTTGTTGTACTTTTTCTCTTTCACAAACATCAGTTACAAAGTGACTCCAAATTCAGTTACTGAGCTCTGGTTTGTTAATGTTATTACTAGAGTATCACTCAACAAAGAACTGATGCTAGAAACAGAAACAGTGTATTACTTTTCAGAATAAACAGTGGTACATTGTCATTGCTTCAGGTTACACACCCGCCTTGGCTTGTGCCCCCAACAAAGACGTGGCAGACTGCCTAGCCCTCATCCTGGCCACCATGATGCCTGTGTCCCCTTGCACCCCGGCACCTACCCTCCCTTTCAGTGCCATTAACCACTACACCACCAGCCCCTCCAAGAGCGTCACCTTCGATAGCCTGCCCACGCTGCGCAGCGAGCATAGCTCCTACTGCAGCTTCAACAATATCAGCCATCACGACGGTTTCTACAAAGACGAGGAGCTCAACGACTCAGATTCAGAGACGTACTGAAGGACAGGAGGAAGCGAGAAATGCGTTAAAACACACACCCTGTGTCTTAAAAAATTACCCACCGTCAGCTTGGGAGGGCAGAAGAAGAGATGAGCCCCCACAGGAGCCTTAAGAGCCCCCGCCCCACCACCACCACTACAACAAGAGAGTAAGAGACGGAGGAGGTGCAGCAGGCTGGCCCACACTCATCCCAAACCTCATCCAGCACCAGGTGTCCTTCCAGCTGATACTGGACCTCAGTAACTATTGTTTTACCAACACTGACTTCTTGAGTGCTAAAAACTGTACTTGTCAGGTGGACAGCCACCTTTGTACAGCAATAACATGCTGAAGAGGAATGGTAGCACTTCACAGAAAGCTAAACCAACACGGACCAAAAGACATGGATGCATTTTAACCCAGTTTTAACTGTGTGAATGAGATTGAGAATTTTCAGTTTGGGGAAGCAGACCGTTTTCCATTTTTGACATTTTTGTGAGAACTTAGAGAAGGTCGATATCCGCACACTACATCCATCAGAATGCACTTGTACTTCAAGTCTGTACTTAATAAAGGGGGGATAATCATTTATTTTTTTGAGATCAAAATTTTAAAATATCCATGTTCATGTCAACTCCTTATCCTCTAGGAAAAAAATCAGATTTACTGACCTGAATAATTTAAAAGTATTTGATATGTGTACTGGGTTATTTTTAAGTTGATCAACCTTACCTTTGTGTATTGACCTGTCCATTGCGGTTTAGTCTTTCAAGAATAAATTATTTGTGTACTTTCGGTTCCTATTTATGTGTTCATTTTGTGCCTTCATTAGTTACTGAGAAGATATGGGTTTGTAGAGGCAGCTGTGAAAGTACAGTGATGCACACTAGGTAAGTAATGAAACATTTGTAAGAAGCACTGATCCAATACTGAGGTATCCAAGGCTCAGCTTTGTGAGGAGAAACACTGTAAACCAATGATAGGACAGCGTTTGATTTTCTTCTGTTTGAATGATATTTTTTGCTCTTTTATTAGTCAATGTTTGTTGACAGGTTTTGCTTGCTTTAACTTAAAAAAAGAAACCACTCAATATCACCATAAGTCAAAATCCCCCAGTTTTCTCTGTTGAAAAATCCTTTTAACTGGAAATATGTACAATACGTTTGCTAGCTTCAGTAGAATGGAAAAGATTTTTGCTTCTTTTCCTTGGCTTTTTCTTGAAGAGGGATGAACTACCATGTATATAGAAATTATGACTGTGAATTCAAAGCTCCAATGAATTCTTTCAGTACTGAGATTGCTGTATATTTTATGAGTAATAAAGAAATGAGTTATTTAATAATGAACACGAGTCTTTTTATGGTGTATTGTCTTTCAATCTGTTAAATATATCACCTTTT
Source organism: Scomber japonicus (assembly GCF_027409825.1). Lineage (NCBI taxonomy): Eukaryota > Metazoa > Chordata > Actinopteri > Scombriformes > Scombridae > Scomber > Scomber japonicus. The sequence continues at coordinate 12,767,717 of NC_070587.1, read as the reverse complement.
TGAAGATTTTTTTTTTTTCACAGAAGATGGAAAACGTAAATAATGGATCATAATATTTAGAATAGTACCTTGACTTAAGAATTTTCCATTTTCTTTTTGATCCTTAATTATTACTTGATTTATAAGTGTGCCTGATATGTTCTTTGTGCAGCCTTGTCCAGGGCACCTCTGTAAAGATGATTATTTTGAATTCATCAAAGCATTTTCCTAAATAACTAAAGCAATCATTGTTAAGTCAGTAAAATAAAGTTTGTAACTATATCGGGCCAGCAATATGAGTATACTTTTGGATTCTATCTATGATTGTTGCCTTCACACTAACCACTGAATTTCTTTGTGTTACTGTCAATCTCTGAAACAGTCCTCTTCCAAAACTGATTATTAAGAAGCCCTATTGTGTCTGTAAGGATTTTTGACAGCCTAAACATGCCCCAAAAGTCAACAAATTTTGCACACAAGCCAGACCCGGCAAAAAATTTGATATTTAATGGTTTGCATTAATGGGAGTGGCAAAATGGCTCTGTAGCGCTCCCTTGGCAAATTAATAAAATTGGGCCCCTCGCCCCAGATTGACATAGACAAACGAAATTCGGTACACATGTTCATCATATCAACATCAAAAAGTTGCTTGGATCCATACCCTAACACTAACAGAGAGTCAGCCATTTTGAATCATATTGTCAATTTTGATGCTGATTTTGGCCATTTCCACACATCATATTTGGATATGTGAAGACCTCTGTCCAAAAGGGAGGGATTCCAGGTTTTGCAGGATGCCTGGAACAGAGTCCTAAGTCAGATGATACATGAAGCCAGGTCAAAGAAGAGTGACCTGACAGTAGTCTGGCTGGACTTGGCTAATGCCTACAGGTCCATTCCCCACAATTTGATCAGGACAGCTTTGGAGTACTACCACATCCCAGATCACATCAAGGGAATGATCGGCAGTTACCTGGAAGGGATCAAGCTCCGTTTTAAAACCAAGGACTTCATCACACAGTGGCAGCACCTTGAGAGAGGAATTGTCATGGGATGCAGAGTCTCCCCCATCCTGTTTGTCATGGGCATGAACCTCATCATCAAAGCAGGGGAAAAGGAAACCAGAGGACCATCGGTCATCCCATCCATCAAGTACAATCCAGAAATATGGGGGCGCTACATTCAGTATATTAAAAACAATGATTTATCTGATTTGCTGTGTGAAACAGGTACAGCATAATTATCCCCTGTACAGGACCACAATCATATGCTGCAACCTGGAGATGACTTTTTAACACCTGTAAGAACTCTCATGGACTCAAGTGCTCTCATTGAATGTACCTAATGTTTGTATATTGTTCGAATATGTATGTCTTGTATGCTTTGTATATCTATGTAAAAACTTTAATAAATATATTGTTGAAAAATTGTTGAAATTGAGGTTAGGAGGAGTACTTGCTGCCCTGCAATGAATTGATGCTAGAAACAGAAACAGTGTATTACTTTTCAGAGTAAACAGTGGTACATTGTCATTGCTTCAGGTTACACACCCACCTTGGCTTGTGCCCCCAACAAAGATGTGGCAGACTGCCTAGCCCTCATCCTGGCCACCATGATGCCTTTGCACCCCAGCACCTACCCTCCCTTTCAGTGCCATTATCCACTACACCACCAGCCCCTCGAAGAGCGTCACCGACGATAGCCTGCCCAGTATTTAAGTGTTTCTTTACTGGAAATAATAATATAGCCAAAAGCCAGCCGCTACCTTATCTATGTTTTTGTAGTGAGTCGGTATCATTAAGATAACTTCTCATTTTAACTAAATGAATCAACTGTGCCTGTTGTTCTCAGAAATCATATCTTCGTGAACTCAGTGTCAACTCTGATTTCATGCGCACAGGAAAAGACAGGAAGGAAACTCCTTGATTTCTGTATTATCAACACTACTGATACATATTTTCCTCCCTGCAAAAAGAAACAGAAAGTAATTGCTCTTGAAATTCAGTTCATATTTTATTTCATTGCCTTAAGAGTCTGTATCTTTGTCGAATCTAGAAAAGCACACCACTCTGAAGGAAGTGTTTTTAGTCCATAAACAGCTGATCGCCCAGACAGCAGCTTCATCAGGTAAGATTCTACTAACACTACATTATACAAATTTTCTTGTATTCGCAATTCTGGATATTTGGGTTGGATATGGGCTCACTGCAGGATTTTATTTGTCATTGTTTGTTTGGCTGATTAGATTTATTTCTTCAAAGTATGTGAGACTGATTGGTTAGAACAAATAAAAAAAGTTTTAATCATATCTATATCATGTTGTTTAACGTGTAATTTTATAACTATCATGTAACTCATATGTAGTTCTTTAATGTGTTATATTTTGTTTATGTCACTTAATGTCACACAGTACAATACACCAGTAACAAGTCAGAGAAGTATGGAGAAGGACAGAAAGATGATGATGTTCTGTCTGCTTTTGGCAGGTAAGATGATGAGTTGTCCCTTTGTTTCAAATCTCCTTGCTGTATACATCCCAGTTAAACTCCAGAAGTCATTTGTATCTTTACATCTTCTGTTACTCTCTTTCAGCTATTAGCAGCCCTGTGTTCACTGGAGAGTGGAATGCCTCTGTTGTCAAAAACCTTGATGCCCTGGTTACATCCTGCATCGTGATACCCTGTTCATATACCCATGCTATAGATGGGCTATCCCACTCCAGACTCAGGGGGATCTGGCATCTTTCAACAGGCCGAGATCAACGCATCTATCATGAGGATAAGACGATGATCTTGGAAAACTTTCGCGGCCGCACAAAGTTGTTGGGAAATTTGGGCCAGGGCAACTGCGCCTTGGAAATGATTGAAATTAAAGATCACGACAATGGCCCTTTCTGTTTTCGGGTTGAAATAGTAACAGGGACATCTGAACATCTGAAACTGAAATGTTTCCTTGCCTTCTCCTTTTTTGACAGTTGTGTCAACTTTACAATGATCAGTATGTCACCAACTTTCCAACAATTCATAAATATATACCAGCTTTCTATGTAACAACAATGTGCCCTTTTCTTTATCTCTGACTTGTCCTTTTATTTTACTTACAGCTGAACCTCCAAAACCAACTCTGATTCCACCAAAGACAGCCATTCAAGGTCATCCCTACACCATCACCTGTTCAGTCATCCATACCTGCCCCTCCCATATACCTCAACTGACATGGAGTAGAGGCACTGCAGAGGAGATCCTTGAGGTTCACAGAGAAATTCATCAAGGTACCTGGGAGTCTCAGTCCAATCTGACGTTCATCACTGAGGAGAAGGATAACCACACAGACATCACCTGCACTGCTGAATTTTTTGGAGGGAGGACATCCACTGAAAAACTTACGCTTCATGTAAAACATGAGATTGGTCATATTGAAGGTAATATTGGTCTATGACACCCCAGTTAAACTCACAGAAGTCATTTGTTTCTTTGCATCTTCTGTTACTCTCTTTCAGCTATTAGCCCTGTGTTTAACTGGAAAGGGGGCAAAAATGGCTCCTTTGATAGGAAAGGTTGCAGACCCCTGATCTACTAGAAAAATATTTATGAACCTTTTAAATTTAGCCTACTTGTATTGTTGCGAATATCCATTCTTTTAAAGCACATACTGGATATTTTCTCTGCTCTATTTGTGCAATAAGGGATGAATTGTTCATTTATGAATTTAATCTATTTGCAGGTACAGAAAACCATAACCACATCATCATTCCTGTAGTAGTGGGGATCAGCACCACTGTGATCTTTGGAGGCCTCTGTTTTTTCATATTATGGAAAAAATACAAGTGAGTGATTTCATTATTTGACATTACTGATCTGACAAAAATAAATAAATAAATAAAAGTGAATCAAATCCAAAATGTAAAAGTCAAAATAAAGTCATTGAAAACAGTTACACGAGTGAGTACTTAAAATGAGATAAAAGCCATGAGATGAAAATGAGTTAAAAAGAGATTTAAAGGAGAATACTGAGTTTGCCTGTCTGAGACCATTTGTTATGTTTGTTTTTTTCTTCTTTCAGATAATCAAAGCAAAGGCAGTGGACAAACTTCTGAAATGCTCAAACCCTACCTGCTTCCTACAGTTTGTTTCTTTGGTTTTCAACTGACATTAAAACCAAGAAGCAAATATTTTTTTTGTATTATTCATATATCAGCTTCAGAGAAATACCATTACCTTAATAGCAGCTTAATAAAACAGAATTCAAAAATACAAAATATATGATTCTGTTAACACAGCTTGAATGTTTCAGCAGCACTATTTTCCTGAAAAGCAGCGTTTTATAGAAGTTGCACATTATCCCTCCTTAGTAATGATGTTACTTTTTATGTCAACACACAAGTTCAGCATTCCTGAGAAAAAAATGCACATTTTAGTTGTTAAGGCCATACCAGGAAAACTAGGCAGCAAGCCAGGACAGGATGCTCTGTCTTGTGTCTTTTGTCATAAATTCATAAATTCTACATTTATGAAGCTTATGCATTTACAGTTTAGTTTTTGCTCTCAAAAAATGTGATAATTTGACTTCATGTTCCTAATAAAGTGGCCATAAGTGTATGTGCTGATTGATTTTTTTCTCTATTGATTATTGTTTTTGTTGTTTCATTTTCATTTCCTGTTTGGGGTTTGCAGTCCCCACATTCAAGGTATATATTCAAATCTGTTGTGCCATTCTGCCTTAGGGGTAATAGATTATTTGTATTTTTATTTGGGAGGTGTAACACTGATTTGACTTTATTTTGTTTTATTCATTTTTGCTTCAAAGCAACTGCTAGCCACAATTATATCATTTGTTTCTTTAATAGAATGCATATATATTGGCTTTATTCAAACTTGGAGTTCTTATTGAAAAGTTAATAGAGGTGATTTCTCCAGAATAGGGGCGATTTATGCCTGCAACTGTCAGGGAAGGGAATAAGGGAAGCAGTTAGGTGTTACTACATAAGTGTACAGATGTAGAGGTAACACACTACATCACAAACCTGACAGCTAAACCCTGTGATGTTGAAAATACTGAAGTGCAACTCTTCCTCACCTCATATTACAGAGTAGGTCTACATTGAGTGGGGTTGGGGGAACTGGGACTAGATCCTTGGTCTTCCTGCCATGTGGAGATAGTAGCAGTTTTCTCCTACTACACAGCTACAGTTCTAAACAAAGAAGCACTCATTTTAGCCCTAAGTGGTTCAAATGTGTCATTTTACCAACAAAGTTAAACCTCAAATTCATATTGTTGAACTATTTACAACTAATGTAAGTTCTCGTCAAAAACAGACAACATATGACATCATTTACATGTGTTTCCTATTTGTTTTCTTAACATAAAAGATACATACAGTACCACAAAGTTTATAATCAGATACAGGTATAGATCAGCATTGTTTCCTGTAGGATTTTTCAGCAGCAGGGTTTTTGTACCTGGATGGTATGTGCCTCCAGCCAGCTGCTACCTTATCTATGTTTTTGTAGTGACATGAGGAGGTATCATTGAGATAATTCCACTCATCCTGTAAAAAAAATCCCCTCACCTTGAGAGTAAATATCACTTGCATTGTTTTTTAAACATTTGTAATTTTGCATGCCTTTTTTCTTTTGCCCTCAGAGGTCATATCTTCATAAACTCAATGCCACAACTTTGATGTCATGCACATAGAAAAGAGATCACACCTTCATTTCTGCACCATCAACTCTGCTGACAGTGCATCTTCCTTCCTTCCTCTCTGATACAGATGTTATGTAACAATGTGGAGCCAAAACAAAACTTTCTGACTTCACTGTCAGAATGTCCATAACATAATAGTTGAGTGTTTTGTTGCAAAGTTTTATACATGAAAATCACAGACCATCAAAAATAATTTAACAGAATGTTTTCAGAGATTTTTATTTTAAACCCAAGCCCCAAGTCAAGAAGAAAAAAAGCTTAAGAATACACTACCAGTATATACTAAGAGGATGGTCTATTACTGTATTATGCACATAGAGACAAAACCCTGCCTCCTACACAACGATTTTGGAGCAACTGCATATACAGGAAATGTACAGGAAACCAGTGTAGCTTCTCATCTTCCCTTCAGACACAAACATATTTTTTAAAGTGCATCTGTTTGCCTACAGTGTTGTCTAAAGCCTCTACAGTTCATGTGTTCATAAATTGAACTCCGGTATAGCAGAATCAGGTAAGATTCTGAAAACATCACATTTTACTTAAAAATATTACAAGAGTAAATGTAATCTGTTAAACATCTTCTTTTTTGGCGGTTGGGGGTGGGGGTGTGGGTCTGGTGTAATACTGGGCTCTGAGAGGCTACAGGTAGAAATTCTGAATATTTTCAGTATCATAAAACTTGACCAGATTTTTTCCCCCACTTATCACCTCTGTGGGGCACAGGGAAACGGAAAAAGAAAGTTCCTATTTAAAATCAGAAAACATTGATTCATATGCTTGACTATCTATTGGTTTTGTACTCAGAGTAACAATACATAAGAATCATATCATATCTTATGGGTATATATTGTGAACAAAACCCTGAATTAACTGTCCATCTGCTGTATAAAAACAATATCACCTATACTGAAGATACTGAACCTTAGAATTACATTCTCAAAGGTCTGACTGTCACACAGGTTGCGTATTGAACAAGGACAATGGAGTTGTACACCATCTGAATGCCTGTGGACATGTGGCATGCCCTTGAGTTAAAAGGGGCCATAACTTAAACTATAATGATTCACTGTTAATAGAGTAGGACTGTGTTGTTAATTTGATGATATATTGTGCAGACTCAAAGCTTTAATTTGATCATCAAAGTTATTTTACATGATTGATTGATTGACTGATTGTATTGTAATATTATTCAATAAACTCTCTATTGACAGAAAAGGTAGGGCTGCGTATTATACCAGTAACAAGTCAGAGAAGAATGGAGAACAAGAGAAAGATGATGATGTTCTGTCTGCTTTTGGCAGGTAAGATGATTAGTTATCCCTTTGTTTCAAATCTCCTTCCTGTATACATCCCAGTTAAACTCCAGAAGTCATTTGTATCTTTACATCTTCTGTTACTCTCTTTCAGCTATTAGCAGCCCTGTGTTCACTGGAGAGTGGAAGGCCTCTGTTGCCAAAAACCTTGATGCCCTGGTTACATCCTGTGTTGTGATACCCTGTTCATTTACCCATGCTAAAGATGAGCTGCCCCACTCCAGACTCAGGGGGATCTGGCATCTTCCAGCAGGCCTAGATCAACGCATCTATAATGAGGATAAGACGACGGTCTTGGAAAACTACCGCGGCCGCACAAAGTTGTTGGGAAATTTGGGCCAGGGCAACTGCACCTTGGAAATGATTGAAATTAAAGATCACGACAATGGCCCTTTCTGTTTTCGGATTGAATTAGTAGAAACAGGGACTGAAACATCCAAAATTGACAAGTTCTCCTTTGTTGACAGTTGTGTCAACTTTAAAATAATCAGTATGTCACCAACTTTCCAACAATTCATAAATATATACCAGTTTTCTATGTAACAATGATATGCCTCTTTCATTATCTCTGACTTGTCCTTTTATTTTATTTACAGCTGAACCTCCAAAACCAACTCTGATTCCACCAAAAAAAGCCATTCAAGGTCATCCCTACACCATCACCTGTTCAGTCATCCATACCTGCCCCTCTCATATGCCTGAACTGACATGGAGTAGAGGCACTGCAGAGGAGATCCTTGAGGTTCACAGAGAAATTTATCAAGGTACCTGGGAGGCTCAGTCCAATCTGACGTTCATCACTGAGGAGAAGGATGACCACACAGACATCACCTGCACTGCTGAATTTTTTGGAGGGAGGACATCCACTGAAAAACTTACGCTTTATGTAAAACGTGAGATTCCATTTGTTCATTTATCTAGTAGGAATTTTTTTGTGATCCTTTTAAACTTAGTACTGGGATTGGTCATATTGAAGGTAATATTGGTCTATGACACCCCAGTTAAACTCACAGAAGTCATTTGTGTCTTTGCATCTTCTGTTACTCTCTTTCAGCTATTAGCCCTGTGTTTACTGGAAAGGGGGCAAAAATGGCTCCTTTGATAGGAAAGGTTGCAGACCCCTGATCTACTAGAAAAATATTTATGAACCTTTTAAATTTAGCCTACTTGTATTGTTGCGAATATCCATTCTTTTAAAGCACATACTGGATATTTTCTCTGCTCTATTTGTGCAATAAGGGATGAATTGTTCATTTATGAATTTTATCTATTTGCAGGTACAGAAAACCATAACCACATCATCATTCCTGTAGTAGTGGGGATCAGCACCACTGTGATCTTTGGAGGCCTCTGTTTTTTCATATTATGGAAAAAATACAAGTGAGTGATTTCATTATTTGACATTACTGATCTGACAAAAATAAATAAATAAATAAAAGTGAATCAAATCCAAAATGTAAAAGTCAAAATAAAGTCATTACACGAGTGAGTACTTAAAATGAGATAAAAGCCATGAGATGAAAATGAGTTAAAAAGAGATTTAAAGGAGGATACTGAGTTGGCCTGTCTGAGACCATTTGTTATGTTTGTTTTTTTCTTCTTTCAGATAATCAAAGCAAAGGCAGTGGACAAACTTCTGAAATGCTCAAACCCTACCTGCATCCTACAGTTTGTTTCTTTGGTTTTCAACTGACATTAAAACCAAGAAGCAAATATTTTTTTTGTATTATTCATATATCAGCTTCAGAGAAATACCATTACCTTAATAGCAGCTTAATCAAACAGAATTCAAAAATACAAAATATATGATTCTGTTAACACAGCTTGAATGTTTCAGCAGCACTATTTTCCTGAAAAGCAGCGTTTTATAGACGTTGCACATTATCCCTCCTTAGTAATGATGTTACTTTTTATATCAACACACAAGTTCAGCATTCCTGAGGAGAAAATGCACATTTTAGTTGTTAAGGCCATACCAGGAAAACTAGGCAGCAAGCCAGGACAGGATGCTCTGTCTTGTGTCTTTTGCCATAAATTCTACATTTATGAAGCTTATGCATTTACAGTTTAGTTTTTGCTCTCAAAAAAATGTGATAATTATTCAACTTAATGTTCCTAATAAAGTGGCCATAAGTGTATGTGCTGATTGATTTTTTTCTCTATTGATTATTGTTTTTGTTGTTGTTTCATTTTCATTTCCTGTTTGGGGTTTGCAGTCCCCACATTCAAGGTATATATTCAAATCTGTTGTGCCATTCTGCCTTAGGGGTAATAGATTATTTGTATTTTTATTTGGGAGGTGTAACACTGATTTGACTTTTTTTTTTTTTATTCATTTTTGCTTCAAAGCAACTGCTAGTCACAATTATATCATTTGTTTCTTTAATAGAATGCATATATATTGGCTTTATTCAAACTTGGAGTTCTTATTGAAAAGTTAATAGAGGTGATTTCTCCAGAATAGGGGCGATTTATGCCTGCAACTGTCAGGGAAGGGAATAAGGGAAGCAGTTAGGTGTTACTACATAAGTGTACAGATGTAGAGGTAACACACTACATCACAAACCTGACAGCTAAACCTCGTGATGTTGAAAATACTGAAGTGCAACTCTTCCTAACCTCATATTACAGAGTAGGTCTACATTGAGTGGGGTTGGGGGAACTGGGACTAGATCCTTGGTCTTCCTGCCATGTGGAGATAGTAGCAGTTTTCTCCTACTACACAGCTACAGTTCTAAACAAAGAAGCACTCATTTTAGCCCTAAGTGGTTCAAATGTGTCATTTTACCAACAAAGTTAAACCTCAAATTCATAGTGTTGAACTATTTACAACTAATGTAAGTTCTCGTCAAAAACAGACAACATATGACATCATTTACATGTGTTTCCTATTTGTTTTCTTAACATAAAAGATACATACAGTACCACAAAGTTTATAATCAGATACAGGTATAGATCAGCATTGTTTCCTATAGGATTTTTCAGCAGCAGGGTTTTTGTACCTGGATGGTATGTGCCTCCAGCCAGCTGCTACCTTATCTATGTTTTTGTAGTGACATGAGGAGGTATCATTGAGATAATTCCACTCATCCTGTAAAAAAAATCCCCTCACCTTGAGAGTAAATATCATTTGCATTGTTTTTTAAACATTTGTAATTTTGCATGCCTTTTTTCTTTTGACCCCAGAGGTCATATCTTCATAAACTCAATGCCACAACTTTGATGTCATGCAAATAGAAAAGAGATCACACCTTCATTTCTGCACCATCAACTCTATTGACACTGCATCTTCCTTCCTTCCTCTCTGATACAGATGTTATGTAACAATGTGGTGCCAAAACAAAACTTTCTGACTTCACTGTCAGAATGTCCATAACATAATAGTTGAGTGTTTTGTTGCAAAGTTTTATACATGAAAATCACAGACCTTCAAAACCCAAGCCCCAAGTCAAGAAGAAAAAAAGCATAAGAATACACTACCAGTATATAAGAGGATGGTCTATTACTGTATTATGCACATAGAGACAAAACCCTGGCTCCTACACAAAGATTTTAGAGCAACTGCATGTACAGGAAATGTACAGGAAACCAGTGTAGCTTCTCATCTTCCCTTCAGACACAAACATATTTTTTAAAGTGCATCTGTTTGCCTGCAGTGTTGTCTGAAACCTCTACAGTTCGTATGTTCATGAATTGAACTCCGGGATAGCAGAATCAGGTAAGATTCTGAAAACATCACATTTTACTTAAAAATATTACAAGAGTAAATGTAATCTGTTAAACATCTTCTTTTTTGGCGGTTGGGGGTGGGGGTGGGGGTCTGGTGTAATACTGGGCTCTAAGAGGCTACAGGTAGAAATTCTGAATATTTTCAGTATCATAAAACTTGACCAGATTTTTTCCCCCACTTATCACCTCTGTGGGGCACAGGGAAACGGAAAGTTCCTATGTAAAAACAAAAACATTGATTTATATGTTTGACGATCTATTGGTTTTGTACTCAGAGTAACAATACATAAGAATCATATCATATCTTATGGGTATATATTGTGAACAAAACCCTGAATTAACTGTCCATCTGCTATATAAAAACAATATCACCTATACTGAAGATAACCTTAGAATTACATTCTCAAAGGTCTGACTGTCACACAGGTTGCGTATTGAACAAGGACAATGGAGTTGTAAACCATCTGAATGCTTGTGGACATGTGGCATGCCCTTGAGTTAAAAGGGGCCATAACTTAAACTATAATGATTCACTGTTAATAGAGTAGGACTGTGTTCTTAATTTGATGATATATTGTGCAGACTCAAAGCTTTAATTTGATCATCAAAGTTATTTTACATGATTCATTGATTGACTGATTGTATTGTAATATTATTCAATAAACTCTCTATTGACAGAAAAGGTAGGGCTGCGTATTATACCAGTAACAAGTCAGAGAAGTATGGAGAATGACAGAAAGATGATGATGTTCTGTCTGCTTTTGGCAGGTAAGATGATGAGTTGTCCCTTTGTTTCAAATCTCCTTCCTGTATACATCCCAGTTAAACTCCAGAAGTCATTTGTATCTTTACATCTTCTGTTACTCTCTTTCAGCTATTAGCAGCCCTGTGTTCACTGGAGAGTGGAATGCCTCTGTTGCCAAAAACCTTGATGCCCTGGTTACATCCTGTGTCGTGATACCCTGTTCATATACCCATGCTAAAGATGAGCTGCCCCACCCCAGACTCAGGGGGATCTGGCATCGTTCAACAGGCCTAGATCAACGCATCTATCATGAGGATAAGACGATGATCTTGGAAAACTACCTCGGCCGCACAAAGTTGTTAGGAAATTTGGGCCAGGGCAACTGCAGCTTGGAAATGATTGAAATTAAAGATCACGACAATGGCCCTTTCTGTTTTCGGGTTGAATTAGTAGCAACAGGGACTAAAACATCCAAAATTGACAAGTTCTCCTTTGTTGACAGTTGTGTCAACTTTAAAATGATCAGTATGTCACCAACTTTCCAACAATTCTTAAATATATACCAGTTTTCTATGTAACAATGATATGCGTCTTTCTTTATCTTCGACTTGTCCTTTTATTTTATTTACAGCTGAACCTCCAAAACCAACTCTGATTCCACCAAAGACAGCCATTCAAGGTCATGTCTACACCATCACCTGTTTAGTCCGCCATACCTGCCCATCCCACACACCTAAACTGACATGGAATAGAGGCACTGCAGAGGAGATCCTTGAGGTTCACAGAGAAATTTATCAAGGTACCTGGGAGGCTCAGTCCAATCTGACGTTCATCACTGAGGAGAAGGATGACCACACAGACATCACCTGCACTGCTGAATTTTTTGGAGGGAGGACATCCACTGAAAAACTTACGCTTCATGTAAAACGTGAGATTCCATTTGTTCATTTATCTAGTAGTAATGTTTTGTGATCCTTTAAGACTAAGTATTGGGATTGGTCATATTGAAGGTAATATTGGTCTATGACACCCCAGTTAAACTCTCAGAAGTCATTTGTTTCTTTGCATCTTCTGTTACTCTCTTTCAGCTATTAGCCCTGTGTTTACTGGAAAGGGGGCAAAAATGGCTCCTTTGATAGGAAAGGTTGCAGACCCCTGATCTACTAGAAAATATTCATGAACCTTTTAAATTTAGCCTACTTGTATTGTTGCGAATATCCATTCTTTTAAAGCACATACTGGATATTTTCTCTGCTCCGTTTGTGCAATAAGGGATGAATTGTTCATTTATGAATTTAATCTATTTGCAGGTACAGAAAACCATAACCACATCATCATTCCTGTAGTAGTGGGGATCAGCACCACTGTGATCATTGGAGGCCTCTGTTTTTTCATATGGAAAAAATACAAGTGAGTGATTTCATTATTTGACATTACTGATCTGACAAAAATAAATAAATAATAATAATAAAAGTGAATCAAATCCAAAATGTAAAAGTCAAAATAAAGTCATTACACGAGTGAGTACTTAAAATGAGATAAAAGCCATGAGATGAAAATGAGTTAAAAAGAGATTTAAAGGAGGATACTGAGTTTGCCTGTCTGAGACCATTTGTTATGTTTGTTTTTTTCTTCTTTCAGATAATCAAAGCAAAGGCAGTGGACAAACTTCTGAAATGCTCAAACCCTACCTGCTTCCTACAGTTTGTTTCTTTGGTTTTCAACTGACATTAAAACCAAGAAGCAAATATGTTTTTGTATTATTCATATATCAGCTTCAGAGAAATACCATTACCTTAATAGCAGCTTAATCAAACAGAATTCAAAAATACAAAATATATGATTCTGTTAACACAGCTTGAATGTTTCAGCAGCACTATTTTCCTGAAAAGCAGCGTTTTATAGAAGTTGCACATTATCCCTCCTTAGTAATGATGTTACTTTTTATATCAACACACAAGTTCAGCATTCCTGAGGAGAAAATGCACATTTTAGTTGTTAAGGCCATACCAGGAAAACTAGGCAGCAAGCCAGGACAGGATGCTCTGTCTTGTGTCTTTTGCCATAAATTCTACATTTATGAAGCTTATGCATTTACAGTTTAGTTTTTGCTCTCAAAAAATGTGATAATTCAACTGAATGTTCCTAATAAAGTGGCCATAAGTGTATGTGCTGATTGATTTTTTTCTCTATTGATTATTGTTTTTGTTGTTTCATTTTCATTTCCTGTTTGGGGTTTGCAGTCCCCACATTCAAGGTATATATTCAAATCTGTTGTGCCATTCTGCCTTAGGGGTAATAGATTATTTGTATTTTTATTTGGGAGGTGTAACACTGATTTGACTTTATTTTGTTTTATTTATTTTTGCTTCAAAGCAACTGCTAGTCACAATTATATCATTTGTTTCTTTAATAGAATGCATATATATTGGCTTTATTCAAACTTGGAGTTCTTATTGAAAAGTGAATAGAGGTGATTTCTCCAGAATAGGGGCGATTTATGCCTGCAACTGTCAGGGAAGGGAATAAGGGAAGCAGTTAGGTGTTACTACATAAGTGTACAGATGTAGAGGTAACACATTACATCACAAACCTGACAGGTAAACCCTGTGATGTTGAAAATACTGAAGTCCAACTCTTCCTCACCTCATATTACAGAGTAGGTCTACATTGAGTGGGGTTGGAGGAACTGGGACTAGATCCTTGGTCTTCCTGCCATGTGGAGATAGTAGCAGTTTTCTCCTACTACACAGCTACAGTTCTAAACAAAGAAGCACTCATTTTAGCCCTAAGTGGTTCAGATGTGTCATTTTACCAACAAAGTTAAACCTCAAATTCATAGCGTTGAACTATTTACAACTAATGTAAGTTCTCGTCAAAAACAGACAACATATGACATCATTTACATGTGTTTCCTATTTGTTTTCTTAACATAAAAGATACATACAGTACCATAAAGTTTATAATCAGATACAGGTATAGATCAGCATTGTTTCCTGTAGCATTTTTTTCAGCAGCAGGGTTTTTGTACCTAGATGGTATGTGGACAGTATGCCAGTGATCAGAGGAGGAAACAACATGTAATTAAAAAATAAGAAATAAACTGCACTTTACTGCAAGTGAACTTAACAACATGTATCTGCATTTATTTATGGACAATATATACCCACAGTTTGTAGGGTCAAAGTGTAATGTTTCAGTATAAAACATTTTAAAAAAAGAACTAAAATGAACTTAACCTTTTATTTAAATGTAAAATCCATCAAACCTAATGTCAACTAGTTAAATCTAGCCTCTCCTCTCTTCTCTTTCTCTCTCACGCCGTGTCCTAACAGCGCATGAGCATCCAACTATCACGTCGCATCACGAAACTTTGGACACTCTCTGTCCACAATCAATCCATTAAATATGCACTTCTGTTTCATCAGGTAAATAAACAACATACCTATCAGCTGTGCAATCAAGTTCAGACTGGAGACATAACCACTCAATTAACAGATACATAGTACTTGCTGCCCTAAGTTTGGACTTTTTAAACAGAACACTTTTATATTGCGATATTTAGATGTTTCTTTACTGGAAATGACAATATAGCCAACATCAACTTAATCAGAAACTTCCAGCTCCACGGTGATATCCCTCCAGTCAGCTGCTACCTTATCTATGTTTTTGTAGTGACATGAGGAGGTATCATTGAGATAATTCCACTCACCCTATAAAAAATCCCCTCACCTTGAGAGTAAATATCACTTGCATTGTTTTTTAAACATTTGTAATTTTGCATGCCTTTTTTCTTTTGACCCCAGAGGTCATATCTTCATAAACTCAATGCCACAACTTTGATGTCATGCAAATAGTAAAGAGATCACACCTTCATTTCTGCACCATCAACTCCACTGACACTGCCTCTTCCTTTCTGCAGAAAAGAAAAGAGTTGCCTTTAGAGTTTGTATCTTTGTCAAATCTAGAAAAGCACACCACATCCCCTTTATTCAGAAGTAAGTGTTTATAGTTCGTAAACAGCTGATCAGCCAGACAGCAGCTTCATCAGGTAAGATTCTACTAACACTACATTACACAACACATGTTGGTTCAGTACATTTTCTTGTATTCTCAATTAAGCAATTCTGGATATTTGGGTTGGAAATGGGCTCACTGCAGGAATTTATTTGTCATTGTTTGTTTGGCTGATTAGATTTATTTCTTCAAAGTATGTGAGACTGATTGGTTAGAACAAAAAGAGTGCAGACAATTCATTTAATTACATAAAGGAAATATTTCTGATGAGGAATTTTAAATAGTTTATATATCATGTTGTTTAACAAGTAATTTTATAACTATCATGTAACTCATATGTAGTTCTTTAATGTGTTATATTTTGTTTATGTCACTTAATGTCAAACAGTACAATACACCAGTAACAAGTCAGAGAAGTATGGAGAAGGACAGAAAGATGATGATGTTCTGTCTGCTTTTGGCAGGTAAGATGATGAGTTGTCCCTTTGTTTCAAATCTCCTTCCTGTATACATCCCAGTTAAACTCCAGAAGTCATTTGTATCTTTACATCTTCTGTTACTCTCTTTCAGCTATTAGCAGCCCTGTGTTCACTGGAGAGTGGAATGCCTCTGTTGCCAAAAACCTTGATGCCCTGGTTACATCCTGTGTTGTGATACCCTGTTCATATACCCATGCTAAAGATGAGCTGCCCCACTCCAGACTCAGGGGGATCTGGCATCGTTCAACAAACCAAGATCAACGCATCTATCATGAGGATAAGACGATGATCTTGGAAAACTTTCGTGGCCGCACAAAGTTGTTGGGAAATTTGGGCCAGGGCAACTGCAGCTTGGAAATGATTGAAATTAGAGATGTTGACAATGGCCCTTTCTGTTTTCGGGTTGAATTAGTAGCAACAGGGACTGAAACATCCAAAATGGACAAGTTCTCCTTTGTTGACAGTTGTGTCAACTTTACAATGACCAGTATGTCACCAACTTTCCAACAATTCATAAATATATACCAGTTTTCTATGTAACAATGATGTGCCCTTTTCTTTATCTCTGACTTGTTTCACTTTTTTAATTTATAGCTGAACCTCCAAAACCAACTCTGATTCCACCAAAGACAGCCATTCAAGGTCATCCCTACACCATCACCTGTTTAGTTCGCCATACCTGCTCCTCTCATATACCTAAACTGACATGGAGTAGAGGCACAGCAGAGGAGATCACTGAGGTTCACAGAGAAATTCATCAAGGTACCTGGGAGGCTCAGTCCACTCTGATGTTCATCACTGAGGAGAAGGATAACCACACAGACATCACCTGCACTGCTGAATTTTTTGGAGGGACGACATCCACTGAAAAACTTACGCTTCATGTAAAACGTGAGATTCCATTTGTTCATTTATCTAGTAGGAAATGTTTTGTGATCCTTTTAAACTTAGTACTGGGATTGGTCATATTGAAGGTAATATTGGTCTATGACACCCCAGTTAAACTCACAGAAGTCATTTGTTTCTTTGCATCTTCTGTTACTCTCTTTCAGCTATTAGTCCTGTGTTTAACTGGAAAGGGGGCAAAAATGGCTCCTTTGATAGGAAAGGTTGCAGACCCCTGATCTACTAGAAAATATTTATGAACCTTTTAAATTTAGCCTACTTGTATTGTTGCGAATATCCATTCTTTTAAAGCACATACTGGATATTTTCTCTGCTCCATTTGTGCAATAAGGGATGAATTGTTCATTTATGAATTTTATCTATTTGCAGGTAAAGAAAACCATAACCACATCATCATTCTTGCAGTAGTGGGGATTGGCACCGCTGTCATCTTCACAGGCCTCTGTATTTTCATGATGAAAAAATATTTTATGATGAAAAAGTGAGTGATTTCATTTCACTGACATAAACTGACACACAGAGTACATCAGATCAGCAATAACATCTCTCCTCTCATCCCCTGTTTCATTTTCAACACTTGAAAGTTTGTGAAGCTTGTATAGAGTATCTGCTCCTCAATAAAAGAGACTTTTTTTCTATCTGCTCAAGGAATTGCATTGCAGAGCTCCAAACTCAGGAAGGAATGTAAGTACAGAAATGTTGTAGATCATTTCCAATATGTGTTGCATCTCTTATATGCATTTAAAATTTTTCCACAGTATTATGAGTATATGATTTATGTATTGTTTTAATTTTTGGTCACATTTAGCGTGTGGAACCGGCTTTCCTGACTGTCTCAGAGGTGAGAAAAACTGGCTTTTGATTTTTTGGAAGTTAATTGCTACAGAAAGATCAATAAGTAAATAAGTATATATATAATAGGTATATAAAAATATATATTTATACATACATATAGTTTTTTTTCTTTTATCTTCACAGATATTTTAGTAACTAGTACTGTGTTGTTCCAACCCCAAACTTTTACACATCATCGCATCACTGATCTGCTATTTACATATCAGATATCATCAAGTTATTTGTATTTGTTCACTTTTTTTATAGGTTCAAACCAGGAATTTGAAATGAAAAACAGAACTTTACTGCTAAAAGTGTGGCTTAGGTTTAAGTTTCTTTCATTAATTTTGTACAATTCACACTTTAACCACATTATCTGAAATGTGTATTTTTTCAGAAATATTCAAAGTTGCATTAATACTTTTTTGGCCATTGTCTCATTGAACATCTGATCACAAGCCTTAGCATTTAAAAGAAATTATTTTATTATTAATCAATCAATTATTATTGTGACTGGACATCAGTAAATAGTCCAAAAAACTTTTAAAACATTTGCTAAATGAGCCGAAAGGTTGTGTGATATATCTTTGTGGGTTTTTTACCACAAGTGACCCGTTTCACTTTACATTAAAGAGTAATAATGATTTTATTAATGCAGCAAAAAATAAATAATAAATAAATAAATAAAAATCAAAAATATAAAAATATAAATAAAGTCATTGAAAACAGTTACACACAATTATGAGGAGTTCAAGTTAAGCCATGAGATAAAAAAAAAATGAGTTAAGAAGTTTTAAAAGAGGTGAGTTGAGTTCACCTAAGAGGTCTGAGACCATCAGGTCAAGTCGTAACTTGATTCAAAGCTACAGTATCTCACAAAAGTGAGTACACCCCTCACTTTTTTGCAAATATTTTATTACATCTTTTCATGGGACAACATTATAGAAATGAAACTTTGATATGCGTGTACAGCTTGTATAGCTTATAGATTTACTGTTAAATTGTATCAAAGGTTCATTTCTATAGTGTTGTCCCATGAAAAGATATAATAAAATATTTGCAAAAATGTGAGGGGTGTACTCACTTCTGTGAGATACTGTAATATACTATTAATTCAATTCAGTTTTAAATGTCAAAGATTTTAAAAATCTAAATGCATCAAATGTATTTTTTCTTCTTCCAGATAATCGAAGCAAACCATTAGAGGCAGTGGACACCCTTCTGAAATGCTCAAATCCTACTTGTGTCCTACAGTTTGTTTCTTTGTTTGTTTTGCAACTGACATTAAACCAAGAAGCAATTGTCATTTACACCTTTATATTATGAATGTTTCATTTGCACTTTTCCTGAAAAGCAGTGTTTTGTAGAAGATGCAAATTATCCCTCCTTGGTAATGACATTGTTTTGTTATATCAACATACATTGATATTTACAGATTGTAGTAGGATAACAGTGCATTAAATTTTTCAGACTTGTCATATCTAGCTGAACAATACCCTGAATACCTTACGCAAATTAAGACCTACCTTGAATCAAGTCTATTATTTCCAGTCCATAAGGTGATTGACAAGATTATTGGTTTTCCATAAGAAAAGTAAGATCTAATCATCCTAGAATAGGTATAGTCACTTTCTTGAATCAGCTTTTTGCAGTATGGACAATGAGATTCCATACACCCCAACTGCTGTGAATGTTTTTAATAAACTGACTACTCTCAGTACTCATTCAGTCATGTTGACCACATGCTGGTGCTTTACGAATGATCATGAGCGGTTGAAGTCATTGCAGAGTTTTACCACACACACATACATACATTGGCACTGAGAGTCAAAATAAAAAATTTCACAAAACACAACATTTCAGGAAACACAACAGCTACCATTGCCAGAACCATGGTTATGAAACTTCTTATGCACTCTGGTAAATTTGTAGACAGTCAGGTGCAGCAGTTGTATTCCCAAAAGGGTGTAATTAAGTAACTAGTTAAATAAGTAATTTGTCCAAAACAAGTCATGTGGGCTTGATTATTACAAAGCAACACGTTAGGATAATATTCCAGCAATATTTTTGAAGAATACAGGAGAAATTGTCACACATATCAGCCATATTGGGACAGGTACATTGTCAAATGAAAGGAAATAAGAAGGAAAGAAAATATTTAGATCACATTTACTACAGGCCAGTTTCATTGTTATGTATTTTGATCTAAAATACATAAAATCATATAAAGATTACGTTTGAGTAAATTAATTGTTTTATTTCCTCACATAACCTTAATTAAGTTAAATCGCACTTAACATATTCATGTTTGCTTTGTCTGACTGTTCAGAAACAATGAAGGGAAACTGTGGAGTGCTGACGATGGGCCTAGACTTAAAACACAAAAAAAAAAAACGTAAAACGCAATATTTTCATTTCAATTTCAAGTGGGGTGAGTCTTATACACCAGTAAAATACAGAGAGAGGTTGGTCTGCATATGATTATAGGTGTGTAAAGGACTGTCCACACTAGAGCATTCACGCTTATGAACTATAACGTCCCATAAACAGCTGTGTCGGCAGCTAATGAAAATAGACCAGTTACTGCTGTAGCCTATATTGTGCGGAAAAATGATTGTGTTGATCAGAAGTATATTGGGACACTAGTTGGTGCAGTAGGGGAGAACGGGGTCTATTTATTTATATCTCTAGTTCTTTCAAGATAGCAAAATGACCAGAAACTTTATCAAGAAGACAAACAAGGGTCAGACTCCTCTGAGAGTCTGTGACAACCAACCCCATTGTGGAGTTGGTTGTCACAAGTGCACAAGACATATTTGACGGCCCATATCTCTTGAACAGAGTCAGCTGAAGGAGAGTAAGACCACTCTATTCCTACCTGACACGTTAGCTTTCATCACAAATAGGGAATTTATTCAGTTTGTGAGGACAGTGGCGTGACCTTCAGTGACAAAGTCTAGAGAGATCTCAGCCCAGGGACGAGTGGGAACAGGGAGTGACTTGTTGCGGGCACAGATGGTGCATGCCTCCATGTAGTCCCGAATTTCTCGCTCCATGGAGGGCCACCAAAACCTCTGGGAAATGGCATGCATAGTTCTTTTGACTCCCGGATGGCAGGTGAGCAGTGCGCCCAATCGATCACCTGTTGACACATATTGACAAGGACAAACAAGCGATTCACTGGACAACCACTAGGTGTTGGATTCTCACCATTAGCTCGTTTCACCTCAGATTCTATTTGCCAAGTCATTGCTCCTACCACATGGTTCAGTAGTAGGATGGACTCAGGTTCCTTGGCAGTAGGTTCTGGGTTAAACAGATGGGACAAGGCGTCGGGCTTGGTGTTCTGAGACCCTGGCCTGTAAGACAACACAAAATCAAAGCGGTTAAAAAACAATGTCGGAATGGACTTCCGGTTGACAGCCGCATGGAGTAGACGCACGCGTTAGAGCTCCTGCCTACCTTTAACTAAATCCACTCACTCACTCCATCATTTTGTCATTTGGGCGATTTGCATTGAATATTTTTAATTTTTTTAAGCTGAATTATATAATAATGTCTTCGAACCGCGGTAAATCTGGAAAGAAAGACGAGAATGCCGGTGCTAGCTTACCGGTATCGATGGCTGCTATGGCTCAGCTACTCGACCAGCACAGGGAGGCGCTGGCCGCGGACTTCAGGACCTCTTTTACCCAGCTGGAGAAAAAATTTGAACAAGTCCGCTCCGTGGTCGATGAACATAGCCAGCGGCTTTCATCACTCGAGCTGGCGTCTGATGACCTGAGCCAGCGTGTCACTGAGCTGGAAAACGTCTGCTCCAATCTCCGGGAGAGCAACACGAAATTGGCGGCGAAAGTGGTAGACCTTGAGGGCCGCAGCAGGCGGCAAAACATCCGCATCTTGGGCCTGGCGGAGTCCATTGAAGGCGACCGACCCACACTATTTTTCTCTGACCTCCTGTGTGAAGTCTTCGGTAAAGATACACTTCCATCCCCACCAGAGATTGATAGAGCCCACCGCTCGCTGACCGCCAAACCGGCCGCCGGACAGAGACCGCGACCCGTTATTCTCCGCCTGCACCGCTACCAGCAAAAGGAGCTCCTGATCCGCGAGGCCCGACGGAGGGGGAAACTGGAGTACCGCGGTCGGCCGGTTCGGATCGTGGAGGACTACTGCCCCGAGGTCTTGAGCCAGCGCGCCGAGTACAGGGAGGTGATGGCGGATCTATACAAGCGCGGGCTTAGGCCCTCCCTGCTGTATCCCGCCCGGCTCCGGATCACACTTTCCAGCGGCGACAAGAAGTGGCTACGGTCGGCTGAGGAGGCACGGAGATACATCGCCGGCCTTACCGGATCATCCTCCATACCGTAAATGACTCCACGGCACGGAGAATTTTACATAACAAGCACCTGTCTGTTATTACCAACTTCTGATTGGCTAAACTGGCCTGCAACTAGTGACGCTGTCCATAAAGGTGCCTTTCACACTTTTATTACACCTGTGTGACCGTGAGTATGTCATATTCGGTGAACTGTTATATTGATATGACAATATGGTGATATTGTTCATATTATGGTTATATTACTGATTTCTTCATTATATAATTGTTATTGTTCTCTTATTGTTGCTGTAGTTGTTATTACTGCTGTTATTATTATTTTATTGTTCTTATTGTTGTTACTATTATACTATAATGTTAGCATTGTAGTGATAGTAATTATAATAATAACATAACTCTTTACCTCGCAGAAGAAATTTTGATTTTCTGGGTTTTACCTCTTTATTATTGTGCCCAGTATGGTTAAAATTAGGTTTTAGGAGTGTTTTGTGAATATTTACAATAAGATAAGGAGTAAGAAGATGAAGAAGAAGCAACGGGAAGGTTTTCTTTTGGTAATTGTATGAGCTTGCTGCTATGTTCTTTTGCAGCTGTCTTGGTGTGGGGTGGGAGGGTGGGGGGGGCGTATTCTAAGGCTAATATTGGTTCATGGGCTCACACAAGCGCTGTGCAGCCGGTTATTTGTTTATCTATTGTTTCATGTTCATGTCATGGATTCATTACCTGGAGTTATCATACTATATGTACTCATCAACCTGTGTTTTTATCTGAAGGAATTGGATAGAGTATTAAATCTTGTTAGCTGGAATGTTAAAGGTCTAAACCATCCTGTTAAAAGGAGGAGAATATTCTCTCACCTTAAACAGTTCAAAGCAGCATTTATTTTTCTACAAGAAACACATATTCGGGGTTCTGATAATTCTCGCTTGATGTCACGGTGGGCGGGGCAGCACTTCCATTCTTCCTTCCAGGCAAAGTCGAGGGGAGTTTCAATTCTTGTCGATCAAAATATCCCCTTTGTACACCACAATGTAATATCAGACACTAATGGCCGTTTCCTCATCGTTACAGGGAAAGTATATGATATAAATGTAGCTCTTGCTAACGTGTATGCTCCAAATATGGATGATGTGAATTTTTTCCAAAATTTTTTCTCATCCCTCCCTGATCTGAGTTCATACTCTCTTATCCTCGGCGGTGATTTCAACTGTTGGCTAGATCCTGTGCTGGACCGTTCCTCCCCCAAACCTGACTCAGTGAGTAAGTCGGCCTCACTCATTCGGTCCTTTCTTGCTAGCTCTGGTGTCTCTGATGTGTGGCGGTTCCTCCATCCAAGTGAAAAAGAGTACTCTTTCTTCTCACATGTCCACCACACTTTCACTAGGATTGATTATTTCTGTATTGATGATCAATTATTACCATATGCTCGTTCCTGCACTTATCAGGGAATAGTGATCTCAGACCACGCCCCTGTCGTACTATCCCTGGCTTTGCCTAACCTTCCTCAAATTAAAAAGCACTGGCGTTTTAATTCAACCCTGCTTTCAAATGATGAATTTGTGAAATTTATAAAGGAACACATATCTCTCTTCTTCCAGCTGAATGCCACTCCTGATGTATCTTCCTTAGTAGTCTGGGATGCTTTTAAGGCATACCTCAGAGGACAAATAATTTCTTTCACGGCAAATATGAGGAGGAAGGCCCAGCAAGAACGTTTAGAATTGGCCAAGCAAATTAAGGAAATAGATCATAAATACTCTCTCGTTAAAGATCCTGATCTCTACAATAAGCGAGTTGAGCTTCAAACTAAATTTAATCTGGCTTCAACATACCAAATAGAACGTCAACTTTTACGAAATAAGAGTCTGTTTTACATCCATGGTGACAAAGCAGGGAAATTGCTTGCTAATCAACTGAGAGGACTTAGAACAAAAGGGCATATCACGAGAATTCAAATGGGGGACGGGACAATCACTTCAGACCATGTGAAGATTAATGACACATTCAGGACCTACTATTCCAAACTATATACCTCTGAATTTGCTAACGCTCAATCAATGAATGATTTTTTAAGTGGCCTCAATATCCCTACACTTTCTACTGACACTAAATTGAAATTAGAGGAACCTATAACAAAGGAGGAGGTTGCTGCAGCTATTCTCTGTTTGCAATCTGGTAAATCCCCTGGGCCTGACGGGTTTCCAGCAGAATTTTTTAAGGCATTCTCCCCTCTCCTTTCATCTCACTTAAGTGTAGTTTTATCTGATTCATTCAAACAAGGTAACCTCCCATCCTCATTCTACGAGGCGTGCATCACACTTATTGCCAAAAAGGACAAAGACCCTACTGAGTGCTCCTCGTATAGGCCAATATCTCTTTTAAATGTTGACACCAAAATCCTAGTTAAAGTTCTGGCCCGTAGATTGGAAAGCATACTACCATCACTTATATCAGATGATCAAACTGGCTTTGTCAAAAACCGACACTCATATTTCAACACACGTCGTTTGTTTGATATTCTGTACTCTCCCTCCAGTGGGGCTCCTGAATGTGTCCTCTCTCTGGACGCAGAGAAGGCATTCGACCGTGTTGAGTGGACATATTTATTCGCGACGTTGGAAAGATTTGGCTTTGGTCCTGGTTTTATCACTTGGATAAAACTTTTATATTCATGTCCTGTCGCGTCTGTCCTGACCAACTCTCAGCTTTCACAACCGTTTACCCTCAGTCGTGGAACCCGACAAGGGTGCCCTCTAAGCCCGCTTCTATTTGATCTGGCCATTGAGCCCTTAGCAATAGCGATACGCAACTGTGAGAAGATTTATGGTATACGGCGGTATGGTGTTGAACATAGGGTGTCTCTGTACGCTGACGACCTTTTATGTTTCATTTCGCATCCAGATATCTCAATACCTGCCCTGCTGGATTTACTGAATGGTTTTAGCCAGTTCTCAGGCTACAAACTAAATCTGAATAAGTCTGAACTCTTTGTCGTCAGTGAGGGGACGTCAGCAGTGGCATACACCAACTTTCCCTTTAAGATTGTGGAAAACAAATTCACTTACCTTGGCATTGCTGTAACAAAAAAACATATGCACCTTTTCAAAGAAAACTTTCTTACTCTGCTAAATCACACAAGACGTTGTCTATCGCAATGGTCACCTCTTTCAACATCCTTGGCAGGTCGAATTAATTCGATAAAAATGAATATTCTACCAAAATTTTTATATGCTTTTCAATCTGTGCCAACATTCGTTCCTAAATCATTTTTTGACTCTCTAGACTCTGTCATCTCATCCTACATTTGGAAGGGCAAGTCGCCTCGACTACATAAGACACACCTCCAAAAATCTAAAAAAGATGGCGGCATGGCACTGCCCAACTTTCGTTTCTATTACTGGGCAGCCAACATTCGATGTCTAACCTTCTGGTCCCACTTTCACAGCAGATCTGACTGTCCTCTATGGGTGACAATGGAGGTAGACTCTGCCAAAAACATCTCCATTCCCGCACTTCTTGGATCTTCACTCCCTTTCTCATCAACCACACTCATAGATAACCCCGTTGTCCGCCACACGCTGAGAGTGTGGGCTCAGTTCAGGAGACATTTTGGCCTTCTTGATTTTTGCCTCTCCAGCCCCATCACAACTAATCATCTCTTCCAACCTTCCTTACTAGACCCAAAATTTCAAGAATGGCAAAGACTAGGTATCTGTCGCTTTAAAGATCTCTTCATTGATAATATGTGTGCATCATTTGAACAACTAATGAGAAAATTCAACCTCCCAAATTCCCATTTTTTCAGGTATTTACAAATAAGAGACTTTATTCGCTGCCAAATACCAAAATTCCCTGTACAACCCGATTTGAATATTGCTGACTCGCTTCTTTGTCTGCAGCCATCACACAAAAGGTTAATATCAGTCATATATGGTGAACTACTAAGTGTAAGGCAAGCCCCCCTAGTAAAAATTAAAACCGCTTGGGAGCAGGATCTGAATATATCTATACCTGAGGACACATGGGAGACAATCTTCAAATTGATAAATAGCACTTCTCTCTGTGCCCGTCACTGTCTGCTACAATTTAAAGTTGTGCACAGAACCCACATATCAAAAACCAAATTGGCCCGTTTCTATCCTAATGTAGATCCATGTTGTGACAAATGTAAGACAGACGAGGCTTCTCTTATCCACATGTTCTGGACGTGTCCTAGTCTGGAGAAATTCTGGAGGGAAGTCTTCCAAACAATGTCGCTCATTGTCGGCCTAAATATAGAGCCTGATCCGCTAGTGGCTATCTTTGGTACTATGCGGGGCACCCAGCCATATCTGACCCCGGCCAAACGCCGATCACTGTCTTTTGCCTCTCTACTTGCTAGACGTGCAGTGCTATTGAAATGGAAGGATGCTGCCCCGCCCACCCATGCGCAGTGGGTGTTGGAGGTTATGTCGTGCCTAAATCTCGAAAAAATACACTACTCTATACATAACTCCAAAGAAAAGTTTGAGAAGGTGTGGGGACCTTTTTTGAAACACTTTGATGGTTTCCAGTCCCACTAGTGGCTTTCAGCATGTCTCTGTCAATAACCCCACATATGTGATATCATAACCACCTATATTTGTATCATTAACACTTTTTCTTTGTTATTATTTACTGTCTTTCTAGTATGTGTATGCATATTTAAATATGTATGGAGATGCCTACTTTTTGAAATAGTATTGAAGTGCATATTGTTGTGTGTTTTATGCTGCCCATGTTTTTCTCCTCAAACTGAACCTGACTTCCAGCTACTACCTCTATCACTCCAGGAATGAAGAACAATTGATTAATGTATTTGAATGTCACCGCATATTAGCCTGTTAAGTTGCGTGGGAGGGTAAGGGCAGGGATGGGATATTTTGTACATGCATTTGTTATTGTGAGAAAATTAATAAAAATATATTTGAGAAAAAAAAAACAATGTCCACCTGGCTTGATGTGAGTTCAGCATTTTTGGCTTTGCGAATGTATTCAAGATTTTTGTGATCAGTCCATACAATGAATGGATGCTGCGCACCCTCTAACCAGTGTCTCCACTCTAGAGCAATTTTGACCGCCAACAACTCACAATTCCCAACATCGTAGTTCCTCTCAGCTGGCGAACTTCCTTGACAGAAAGGCACAGGGGTGAAGCATGTTGTCCTTTTCGGAGCAGACAACATGGAGAGAGTATCGCTCCCACCTCCACCACGAATCGCCGGCGGGATCAGGAACCGTGAGGATGGGGCAATAGTGAACCGTGCCTTGAGTTGCTGGAAGGCCTCCTCAGCTTGAGGACCACAAGAAAGGAGTCAGTGGAGATGTGAGTGCATGGAGGGGTGCAGCTATGGCGCTGAAGTTTCTGATAACCGTCTGTAAAAGACAAAGTATCAAAATAATGTTAAGCAAGACTATGGCAAACAAAACGTAACACAGAATTAAAAAACGTGGCTTGGAATAATGGAAAAATAATGGTTCTCTAATAACAAGAAAAGACGAACTGGCACAGGACAAAGGGAAACGCAGACTATATACACACACAAGGTAATGGGAAACAGGTACTGATTACATTAAAAGAAACAATGGAGGGAAACTCCGTTGATGTGATACCTTCAAAAGGCATTTGGCACAGTTGATCTCTCTTTCCTTCTGACGAAAATGAAAGCTTTTGGGTTTAGTGAGTCAGTAGTCAAATGGGTAGGTTTTTATTTAAAACACAGAGGACAAATGGTAGATGTTGGATTACAGGATTACTAGCCCCCCCCCAGGGAAGCATCTGAGGGGGACATGCCCAAATACCCCAATAACTATTTTTGCCGGGTTGGGGACACACATAGTTATGCCACTAGGAAGACCTTGACTGACATTGTCATCTATAGATACTAGTTTCAGTATTTACAGACCAAACTGATGTTGAAGTGCGATATGCAAAAGCTCGAATTGGGTGCAGTAGTCTATTGACGCACAGTGACAGCTCTGATGAGTTCTATGATGCTCTGAGTTTTTGGGACTCAAATAAGGACACAGCTACACACTGTATTAAATATGTAAAGTTACTGTGCTCTTTTAAAACGTTGAATTAAAACTCATAGCCTAACCCGAACCCAGTCAGATTGAATATACTGGTCCAGTTCAGTTAAGCAAATCATTACTGGACCATTAACCATTAACCCGACACACTGTTTCAGGTATAATATTTGTGTTTTAATTGTATTTCTAATAAAAGTAAATTGAAAAAGTTTTGGAGTATAAACATATGTGTTTATAAATAAATAGTTACTGATGCATTAAAATAAACCAATCTTTAATAGAAAAGTGTTTTTCCCAGCATGAGACCCCCCCAAAATAGACTGCGTCTTATACACTGGTTTTAATGATATCTCCCCAGATAACCTTCTCTTTTTCAATCTAGACTTGCTCTGTCTGACTGATTACATTAAAAGAAACAATGGAGGGAAACTCCGTTGATGTGATACCTTCAAAAGGCATTTGGCACAGTTGATCTCTCTTTCCTTCTGACGAAAATGAAAGCTTTTTAAGAGTTTTACAGTTACTTGAACAGCTCTATTGCCACTGCTTCTACAGAAAACTACTGTTCTTATCTTCCCACCTCACACAAAACAGATTTTTTAAGTAGATTTTTTCTGCAGTGTTGTCTGAAGCACTTACCGTTCCAGTGTTCATGAACTGAACTCCAGGATAGCAGAAACAATCAATTGTGATCATCCAGACAGCAGCAGAATCAGATAAGATTCATTTTATCTTTTTTTTTGTCAATGAGTCTTGTGGTGTAAAACTGGGCTCAGAGAGGCTGCAGTTACAAATTCTTCATATTTTTGGTGTCATAAAGCGATGGTTCGGCGTAATTTTGACCTAGCGTCATATGCACCACGAGGTCTATCTAATCAGCGCCTCAGCCATTTTTTTTCATTTGGTCGTAAAATAATGGAGTTAGAACCCATAGACATACAGTATATACCTAGACGCCGCATTGACTGTGGAGAGGGCGTGCCTAAAGCGCCGCCATCTTGGTACAGGGCTAGCAGAGGCAGTAGTGCATTTACATCTATGGAGGTAGAGGTCCTCCACAGTTTCAAAGTAGAATTATTCACTGAAATCTCGACCGATTTCCAAACGGTTTGATTTGTGTCTGTCGATCTGTCTGACATTTGTAACAAACAACCCGTGTGAATATATGTTGACAATTGAGCAATTTTATTTATTTAATTATCTATTTTTATTACAATTGAGCGATGTATGATCACTTTTTAATAGTGCAAATACATCATTCCTCTATAGACATAATGCGGTGCAGAAGCGAGTGTACCAAGATGGCCGCCGTGTAGGCACGTCGCTCCAATCGGCAGCAGCAGTCAATGTGGCGTCTACGTATATATGTCTATGGTTAGAACCATCAGCCAAATGGCTTAGTGCAGGCGCTAACGGGACCACCAGTGTATCTCATAAATTACACCACTAATAATGTCTGGATTGTTATCAAACTTCTACAGTAGTACAAATAGGGTCTTGACTCATAAATCGATGCATTGGAAAGTTGTAAGTACACCAGGAGTTTATTAAATTAAACACTTACCTGATGGCTTTTACTCTGCTGCTACTGCTAAAGCTTGGAATATCGCGAGATCCCGCACAGCACATCTAGAGATCTGTGCGGGATCTTGCAAGATGTTTACATATTGAGGATAAAATTGGTCCATGATGACAAAGTCACTTATTTGTTTAATAAGCATGACACTGAAGACATTGATATCAGCTTCAGTGTAACTCATCATAATATCAACATATAATCTCATACTAACATTACTTTTATTGTTTGGAATATTCATTATTTTAAAGGACTTATTGAATGATTTCTCAGCTCTGTGCAATTAAGGATGAATTTTGTATTTATGAATTTTATCTTTTTGCAGGTACAGAAAACTATAACCACATCATCATTCCTGCAGCAGTGGTGATCAGCACCACTGGGATCTCTGTATTTTCATGGTGAATCATTTCATTTCACTGACATATACTGACAGACCAGCAATCAGATCAGCAATAACATCTCTCCTCTCATCTCCTGTTTCATTTTTAACACATGAAAGTTTATGAAGTTTGTATAGAGTATCTGCTCCTCAATAAAAGATCTGCTCAAGGAATCACATTACAGAGCTCCGAACTCAGGGTGACAGGTAAGTATAAACATTTTGTAGATTAGTTTCAATGTATGCTCCATCATTGATATGCATTTCCATTTCTTCCACAGTATTATAGGAATATGATTTATACATTGTTTTAATTTTTGCTTACATTTAGCATGTGGAACTGGCTTTCCAAAAAGAGGTGAGAATTAATTTAATTATTTTGGGAGTGAGATGCTACAGAAAGATCAACTCTCCTGACCCGGCCTCTTCCTCCCTGCAAAAAGAGACAGAAAGACATTGCTTTTGAAATTCAGTTTGCAGTTTTTCCGTTGCCTTTCTCACCTCAGAGGTGAGCAAAACTAGCTTTTGATTTTGGGGAGTTAATGGCTACAGAAAGATCAATAAGTAAATTGATCTATCTCACACTTGACAGCTGGTCATTCTTACTCAAGGCAAGAGGCAGTGTTAGGGGTGTTTTTATCTTCACAGATATTTTAGCAACTAGTACTGTGTTGTTCCAACCACAAACTTTCACACTGCATCGCATCGCTGATCTGACAAGTTTATCCTTGTTGTTTTTGATAAGCTATTTACATATCAGATATCATCAAGTTGTTTTTTGTTGTCTTTTTTCTATGCTTGAATCAGGAGGCAAGTGTCAACATGACAAGTGAAAAACAGAATTTCACTGCTATAGGTGAGAAGTTTCTTTCATTAATTCACACTTTAACCACATTTAACTGAACTGTGCATTTGTTAAGAAATAGTTCAAAGTTGCATTAATATTTTTTGCCCAAAATGAGGCAAAAGAAATCAAAGGAGACACAGATTAACACTGACTCATTATACATCTGATCACAAGCCGTAGCATTTAATACTCAATATTTCATTAAGTAATAATTCTGCTCTCATCATGACTGGATCTCAGTACACACTTCAAAAACCTAAAAACAGGCCACAGATGTCTGAGAACTGCAGAGAGTTTTATGATAATTATTTGTGGGTTTTAGCTTATCTTAGCGGTATCAGCTTCTTCTCCAAACTCATAACTGGAAGTCCAGGCCTCACCTCTAGCCATCCTCAGATAACTTCGCTCCTTAAAGGAGTCCTTCATCAAGAACCAGCAAAAGTCCTGGCCTTCCTTTCTTCACCAACTTACTGTCAATGTACTTTCACACCATTTTGTCCAAGTAGGACACTCCTCATCAAACTCTAGAAGCCATGTTCTTGCTCACTTTTTCCAGTTTTCTCAGATGCTACAAATTCACCAACCTTTCACTTCAAACTACACCACCATGCTTGAATTTCAGACTCATTTCTCAGGTGACACAATGGTATTTTACTTAGAGTAAACTAAAGCTAATCAATTATGCCACCCCACACCTGTCTCTGAATCCAAACAAGTGGCTACTTGATTCTCTTGCTCCACCATCACTTCTGCTATGTATTCTTCTTATCTGGCATATCTCCTATTCATTACTCTTTCAGGATTGGAGCCATCACTTCAGCCTCCCACAACGGCATTCCAGAACATGGTAAATGGTAAATGGACTATACTTATTGCACTTTTCTAGTCATTATGACCACTGAAAGCGCTTTTACACTGCGTCTCATTCACCCATTCACACACATTCATACACTGATTGCAGTGGCCACCACACAAGGTGCCAACCTGCTCATCAGGAGGAAACTAACCATTCATACATACACTATTGACACAGCAACAGGAGCAATTTAGGGTTAAGTATCTTGCCCAAGGGCACATGGACATATGGACTGGAGGAACCGCCAATCTTCCAATTGGTGGACGGCTGCTCTACCTCCTGAGCCACAGCCGCCACAAACATGTTCCACACCTCATGGGACTGTGGTCCTCTCAAACATATCATTGTTACATCCATTCAAATCTCAATAATCTCAGATTCACTCAAGCTAAGCAAAAAAAAAAGTTAACTTGAGGTTTTGGGGATTGGTTGTTGCCTGCTGGGCGCTGCAGTGGATTCTCCACTTAGCCTCCCCACACCACATCCAAGCAAGCAGAAGAATAACCTTCTTTAATGTTCTTAATAAATTCTTTAAAATGCATCTTGTTGATGGTGTGGCCTTTGCTAGTGAAGATGAATAAAACAACTATTTTTTAGGATGGAAAAAGATCCTTGTTACTTCAAGCTTATTACTTTATGTATGCATAGAGACATGTTGAAATTATATCTGTTGCTCAGTGGGAGGGTTTTTGTGAGAGTTGGATGGGACAGGAGTGGAAATCCACTCACCCTGAGAGTAAACATCACTTGCACTGTTTTTGTAAACATCTTTAATTTTGCATGCTTTTTTTTCTGTTGATCATATCTTCATAAACTCAATGCCACAACTCTGATATCATGCACACAGTAAAAGAGACCACTCCTTGATTTCTGCACCACCAACTCTACCGACACTGCTTCTTCCTTCCTGCACAAAGATATATTTTTCATTGCCATCACATCTAGAAAAGCACACCACATCCCATCATTCAAAAGGAAGTGTTTAGTTCGTACAAACAGCTGATCAGCCAGACAGCAGCTTCATCAGGTAAGATTCTACTAACACTACATTATACAATAAATGTTGGTCCAGTATATTTCTTGTATTCTCAGAGAATAATTCAGTTAAGCAATTCTGGATATTTGGCTTTGATATATATATATTTATCTTGTAAAAAAATTTTTTCTTCAATTCTATTAAAAAGTGTGCAGATAAAATACAACAACAATTACAATTTTAACAATATTTTAAGTGTAATTTTTGAAATGTATTGTATTTTGAATCACATCCTTCTTTGTTAATCATACTGATTTCAAAGTGAATGATCTATTAGTTTTAATTAGGACACATTAAACAAAACACTATCATAACATCTTAGTTGATAATTCAATATGCTTGAGTTATCAACTAAGACCCAATAGCAGAATCTTAGTAAACATCTAAGATGTATATACTTAAATGTTTTTTTAATTAGTTTGTTGGTCTGGGGACAGCAGTTTGCACCAATTTGGTAGAATAGTCTTTAAGTGTAGGCTAATATACTAACTATTTTTGATATTAATATTCTATATGTACTTTTATTTTTAAGTTGAAATACATGAGTACAGGTTTACGAGATAGTTTCAAAACATTTTTTCATTTGTAATTCTCAGGTAAACTGTTATTCAACAAGACAAATCAATAACCTGTACCTAACAATTTAGGACAGTATTCAATAAGACACAGTGGAGCACAATTATAGAATAGAGATTTGCCCTCACTGACTGATTTACTGTCTTTTCCCAGATACAAAATTAAACTCAGAAATGCTTTAATGACATGTATGTATTCTAGTACATAACCCATATTTTGTCATGTTTGTGAGTTTTTTTCCTTTTTAAATTTCTTTATATATATGTTTTGCTGTTTTGCTTTATTTTATTTTGCAGTGTTTGTATGTAATAATAAGTAGGTTGATTATATTTTCGTTTATTTTCATATTTTACTTTGCATTGTTATAGTGTTTTATCTCTTATAGGTGAGGTTTTAAGATAAGCTCATAGTTGGTTTCTACCTCACCTGAACGTTATATTTATACTTTACTATTTTTCTCTGACTTTTAATATACAAATGTGCAAATAAACTAATAAACCAATAAACCAATATGGGCCCACAACAGGATTTGTGAAAAGGCTAATCTAATGAACCCAAATGCAGAACACCAAGGCATAAGGCAGTGAGTGGTCATGAAGGTTTTTATTGCTGGGAAGTAGCTGGGAGACTGGGGTGAGGGCTCAGGCAAGAACAGGATCCTGGGGCAATGACTGTGGTGTTGAGCTGGGCAAAGCAGGGCACGGGAATGAGGGCTGAGGGGAGCCAGGCAGAAGGGAATCCAGAGAGCAAGGAGTTGTACAGAGCCAATGGGGAAGATGGAGACAGGAGGGCTCGAGACAGGGTCCAGAGTCAGGCGGAGGTAAACTGTACACACAGAGAAACAGGATTTAACAAAATGCAGATTTCTGGCAAAACAGCATAAGATTCAAGAAAGCTGAACGAGGTATAGAGAGGAGAGTGAGAAATAAAGATAGAGAGAGAGAGAGAGAGAGAGAGAGAGAGAGAGAGAGAGAGAGAGAGAGAGAGAGAGAGAGAGAGAGAGAGACTGCAGACTAGGAGGCTAAGTATGTGAGACTGATTGGTTAAAAGGAATACAAGAAGAAGTGCAAGCGATTCACACAATCACATGAAAGGAAACCTTTCCGATGAGAATGTTAAATGGTTCATGTATCATGTTTAAGATGTGTAACTTCATAATCATGTTGTAACTTGTATGTAGTCATTTTATAGAAGTCATGTGATAATTTGTTTGATGTCATCCCACAGTACAATACACCAGACCAGACAAGCATGGAGAATGAGAGAAAGATGATGATGTTCTGTCTGCTTTTGGCAGGTAAGATGATAAGTTGTCCCTTTGTTTCAAATCTCCTTCCAGTATACATCCCAGTTAAACTCCCAGAAGTCATTTGTATCTTTACATCTTCTGTTACTCTCTTTCAGCTATTAGCAGCCCTGTGTTCACTGGAGAGTGGAAGGCCTCTGTTGCCAAAAACCTTGATGCCCTGGTTACATCCTGCGTCGTGATACCCTGTTCATATACCCATGCTAAAGATGAGCTGCCCCACTCCAGACTCAGGGGGATCTGGCATCTTTCAACAGGCCTAGATCAACGCATCTATCATGATGATCAGACGATGATCTTGGAAAACTACCGCGGCCGCACAAAGTTGTTGGGAAATTTGGGCCAGGGCAACTGCAGCTTGGAAATGATTGCAATTAGAGATGTTGACAATGGCCCTTTCTGTTTTCGGGTTGAATTAGTAGAAACAGGGACTGAAACATCCGGAACTGAAAAGTTCTCCTTTGTTGACAATTGTGTCAACTTTAAAATGATCAGTATGTCACCAACTTTCCAACAATTCTTAAATATATACCAGTTTTCTATGTAACAATGATATGCCCTTTTCTTTATCTCTGACTTGTTTGTTTTTTCATGTATAGCTGAACCTCCAAAACCAACTCTGATTCCACCAAAGACAGCCATTCAAGGTCATCCCTACATGGTCACCTGTTCAGTCATCCATACCTGCCCCTCTCATGTACCTAAACTGACATGGAGTAGAGGCACAGCAGAGGAGATCCTTGAGGTTCACAGAGAAATTCATCAAGGTACCTGGGAGGCTCAGTCCACTCTGATGTTCATCGCTGAGGAGAAGGATGACCACACAGACATCACCTGCAATGCCCGATTTTCTGGAGGGAGGACATCCACTGAAACACTTACACTTTATGTAAAACGTGAGATGTCATTTGTTCATTTATCTAGTAGAAAATGTTATGTGAACCTTTTAGACTTAGTACTGGGATTGGTCATATTGAAGGTAATATAGGTCCATGATGACAAAGTCATGCTTATATTTATTACATGAACAGTCACTGATTTGCTTAATAAGCATTACACGGAAGACATTGATATCAGCTTCAGTGTACTTCATCATAATATCAACATATAATCTCATACTAGCACTTATTGGATATTTTCTCAGCTCTGTTTGTGCAATTAAGGATGAATTTCTCATTTATGAATTTTATCTATTTGCAGGTACAGAAAACTATAACCACATCATCATTCCTGCTGTAGTGGGGATTGGTACTGCTGTCATCTTTGCAGGCCTCTGTATTTTCATGCTGAAAAAATACAAGTGAGTCATTTCATTTCACTGACACAAACTGACACACAGAGTACATCAGATCAGCAATAACATCTCTCCTCTCATCCCCTGTTTCATTTTAACACATTAAATTTTGTGAAGTTTGTATAGAGTATCTGCTCGGCAATTAAAGATACTTCTTTTTCTGTTTGCTCAAGGAATCGCATTGCAGAGCTCCAAAGTCAGGAAGGAACGTAAGTACAGAAATCTTGTAAATCAGTTTCAATGTGTGTTGCATCATTGATATGCATTTCCAATTCTTCCACAGTATTATGAGTATATGATTTATATATTATTTTAATTATTGTTTTAATTTTTGGTCACATTTAGCGTGTGGAACCGGCTTTCCAGACTGTCTCGGAGGTGAGCAAAACTGGCTTTTGATTTTGGGGCGTGAAATGCTACAGAAAGATCAATAAGTAAATTGATCTATCTCACACTTAATGACAGTTGGCCATTCTTACTCAAGGCAAGAGGCAGTGTTAGGGTTTTTATTTTAACAGATATTTTAGCAACTAGTACTGTGTACTGTGTAAACTTTCACACTGCATCGCATCACTGATCTGACAAGTTTATTCTTGTTGTTTTTGATAAGCTATTTACATATCAGATATCATCAAGTGGTTTTTGTTGTCTTTTTTCTATGCTTGAATCAGGAGGCAAGTGTCAACATGACAAGTGAAAAACAGAATTTCACTGCTATAGGTGAGAAGTTTCTTTCATTAATTCACACTTTAACCACATTTAACTGAACTGTGCATTTGTTAAGAAATAGTTCAAAGTTGCATTATTCATTTTTTGTCCAAAATAAGGCAAAAGGAGGCAAGCTGGTCAACACACAGCTGCTTGCTTACACAACTAGCAGACATAGAGCAACATTGTCTCATTGGACATCTGATCACAGGCTTTGGCATTTAATACTTAATATTTCATTAAGTAATAATTCTGCTCTCATTGTGACTGGATCTCAGTACACAGTCCAAAAATGTAAAACAAGCCACAGATGTCTGAGAACTGCAGAGAGTTGTGTGATCATTATTTATGTGTTTGTTACTACAAGTTAGAATTTTGTACATTTTCATATTACAGTAAATAATAATAACAGTAACATTTATATAGCACATTTTAACAAGATAACAAGATAAAGTCATTGAAAACAGTTGAGTAACAAATGAGTATAGTTTGACAAAAGCCATGAAATACATATGAGTAAAAAAAAATAGATTTAAAGGTGGATACTGAGGTTGTCTGTCTGAGACCACTAGGTCAAGTCATAACTTAACTCAAATGTATTGATTTATTCAGATCTAAATGTCAAAAAAACTAATTGCAACCCAACAAATGTTTATTTTCTTCTTTCAGATAATCAAAGCAAAAGCAGTCGCCAAACTTCTGAAATGCTCAAATTCTACCTGTGTCCAACACTTTGTTTGTTGTGCTACTGACATTAAACCAAAAATGATTTTTTTTGATAGACTTGATTATGCATTACTCATATATTAGCTTCATAGAAATGCCTTTACCTTAATAGCAGCTTAAAAATACAGCACACAATATGTAATTCTCTTAAAACAGCTTGACTATTTTGGCTGCGCTATTTTCCTGAAAAGGAGTGTTTTGTAGAATTTGCAAATGATCCCTCCTTAGTAATGATGTTGTTTTGTTATATCAACACACAAGTTCAGTATTCGTGAGAAGAAAATACAAGTGGGGGATGCTCTGTCTTGTGTAAATTTGTGATTTTTAGCAAATTTGACATTGGTTACAAAAGTTTTTCTCCAACTGACTACATCAAATGAGAGATGTTGTAAACCTGTTTTTCATCTAATAATAACAACCTCCTGTTTCAGTTTTGTAAACCCTGATATTTTTTACATTAAATCTTGCATTGTGTTCTTTCTGTAGTGGTTGTCTCATCATTGCTTCTTTGTAATGCCTTTGACATCTGGTGGGACACACTCACACATAGTTTTGCCACTAGGAGGAGCTGTACTGACTTTGTTCTCTACAGATTTAAAACACTTGCTGATAAGACAACCTTTTCATAGTCAACACGTGTTTTATAAAATGAAAGTGAAGGAAACTGACAGAGTGGACACGTTCAGAAATGCTTTAAAAAAGTGATGTAGGAACAGATTCAACTGTGATGTAGCAGGATCCACCCATTTGGAGTATTTAAATTAGCTATTACCACAGTGCAAATAAGCAAACTAGCTCCTTGTTATCCTTAAATTCTGGAGTCCATATCCTGTATTCATTTATTTATTTTTATTATTGAAAACAATCAATCAATCAAGATCCACGGCTCCCACTCGCACATCTCAGAGAAGCACCCACAGTCAAAGTCAGTATCAAACTCTACCCCAAGGTAAAGAAACAAAGGTAGATACAAATGTAAACCAACCTGCTGTGCAGAAAATATAATTTACCTGCTGATAATTTACTGGTCTTTGAGATAGCTCCACCCATTTCTCAGACTAATGTCAATTTAAAACACTTCTGCTCCATGAATAGTTTTTGCTGGCTACTTGCTTTGTTGTATTTTGTCTAAGAGACATGTTC
Organism: Scomber japonicus; assembly: GCF_027409825.1. Classification (NCBI taxonomy): domain Eukaryota; kingdom Metazoa; phylum Chordata; class Actinopteri; order Scombriformes; family Scombridae; genus Scomber; species Scomber japonicus. Next base: position 12,729,169 of record NC_070587.1, on the reverse strand, counting down.
ATGTCAAATATGATCTTCTGAATTCTGATTCAGTCTGCCCCATGAAAGCAACTACAGTTTGCCTGCTAGCAGCAGAGTTAAATTTGTTTTAGCATCAGCATGGTAGGAGTGGCTGGTGGTTTGTTGGTCACTCCTTGTGAACTAGAATTGAGTGCATACCCTACTCTTACTCCACACTTTAACCCATCCAAATAAATGTTTTGACAACAATGGATAATGGAATATATACAGTATATATAAAGCAAAACAATACAATTGGAAATATTACTAGACATCAGAGCAGGGGATGTTACAATGCAATAGTAGTTTTTCCCAAAATCTTCTCCATGAATATAACCTGCCTCTCTAGGGTTGAATAAATAATGTTCTCAGTGAGTTTAAGAGGGTAAAAACTGAGGAATGAAGTGTAGCTGGGGCCTCACATACATCACCAGATCATCTGCCTTCAAGGCATGACAGAGGTGTCTTCAGTCAAGCCACATGGGGATTGATATCCCATACTAGATGTGTTGTACCTCGTTCCTCTCCCTCAGGCAACATAAGTTGTAGCCATAACATTTTGTTTCTTATTACTATCATTCTGAATTAAGAGGAAATAAAGGTGCAATATGCTATTTTTGAGGGCTTTAATTTTTTTAATTCAACATGAATGTGGTATTGTCTGAGTGACATCCTGAGGTGTCAACGCCTTTACATAATCTGTGTATGTTGTAAATAGATGGATAGTATTTTACTCAGACCCTTGCCTAATACAAATTATGAAGAGACAGATCTGCTGTGTGGGCTAAAAATCCTACCCCCAGACCTCCCTAGTATAGGGTCAGCCCCCCATCCATAAATCTCTTGTGACGCCCCAACAAAGACCACACCAAATACCTGATTTACACTTATGAAGCATATTTCTCACTATGCATGTACTTTGTTTGTGTAGTCAGTATACAATCTGTATCTGTATAGTGCATGTCTGGACATCACCTGTGTACAGGGCGTTTACAATGTGAGATCACACTAATATTTGAATGGTTGTGTTTATGATAATTATGGACAAAATAACATGGCCAACTCATGTTTACTTGACACTAATGTGTAATTACCATTGGTTTAGCAAAAGAGGCATTAAGTAAGTCACCCTGCAAGGTGTGTGATGTGTGGACGAAGTCAAATCATGATGAAGTCATATTTAATGAGTGCGAAACGTCTGCTTCTGATTTGCTCTGACCTTGATATTCCTACACTAACCGGCTCAATCCTACGAGTATTAGCGGGTCATTCCGTCGCCATACTAGGAATAGAAATGAGCCTTATTGGTTTAGAACCCGGAAGTGATAGTAACGGGGCGGATTCAGGGATAGAGAGAGGATTTTTGCAAACAGGTAATAACTTGTTCATATGGTCAACAGTTGCAACATTTTATAACCGTGTGTCCTTGTTGCTCTGTAAACAGTCAGCAGTGTAACAGTCTGCTGTGTCTGGACAACCATGGACGACGTAACCGGAGCTCAGCTAATTGCTGAGTCTCTTAAAACTCAGGTAAGTCCGTTTAAAAACAAAAAGACAACACAGTTCTATGAAATATTGTGAAATATACAGTCATTTTCTAACTTTGTTAAGTATTAAGAAGTCACTCTAACTACGCAGTTGCAGTTTAAAGTGTGTCAAGGTTCATCCGCCGCGCTGTGAAGTTTAGTAATGTTTCACAATGCAGGACGTTCACAGCTGCAGCTCTTCAGAGGACCCTCATGTATATTAGGTTTATTAGAGAAGTAGTTCTTAAAGTGGGGTCCCCCCAAGGGTCTTCGGAGGGTTCCAAGGGGTCCATAGCAAAATGGGGGATAGTTTAATTTCACTAACATTATATTCAGTAGAAGTTTAGCCCAGTTAGACAATGTATAAGAATGACTAATCGAAGATTTCACTCTGTAGATAGTTATGGGATTCTGGACATAATCATACCTATCATATACCTAGCACAAAATCTTATCAGTTACAGGTTCATTGGCCTATTATGTATCAGTTTGGGGGTCCTTGATATGAAAAACTTAAGAGACCCATTGTTAAATGTATGCTTTTCTCCCTATAGGGAGTGGAGTACATGTTTGGGATAGTTGGTGTTCCTATCATTGAAGTGGCCATGGCTGCTCAGGCTGCAGGGATCAAATATGTGGGAATGCGCAATGAACAAGCGGTAAAATATTCAGATATTCTGTTAAACTGTTGTTTTTTCCTTGCACTGATTTAATGTATTGAAATAAAAACCTTTCACACAACAGGCATGTTATGCAGCATCAGCCGTTGGATACCTCACTGGAAGGTAAGGCACTAAGTCACTGATCCAAATATTCAGAGCAGGTGGTGTGTCAGCTTGTATCTTACATGTCTCCTGTGGTTATCTGTATACAGACCAGGTGCCTGCCTGGTGGTGTCTGGACCTGGACTCATTCATGCTCTGGGTGGAATGGCCAACGCTAACATGAACTGCTGGTATAACTCTAAAAACAGACTGTTGTTGAAGGCTTTTTACAGTCTATACAATTTTAACATGGCACCTGCTGGGGGCTTGTCATATGAAGTATATGTTGCCTTTGCACAGGCCAGTGGTCGTTATTGGAGGATCCTCAGATCGTAACCAAGAAACAGGAGGAGCCTTTCAGGAGTTTCCTCAGGTAACACATGCCTTTTATATGAATTTTTGCTTGAAAATGCTTCATTAATGTGACACTGTTACCATATTTCTTTCCAGGTGGAAGCATGTCGCTTGTATAGCAAGTTCTCTGCAAGACCAAGCAGTCTGGAAGCCATCCCTGCACTGATAGAGAAGGTAACATATCAACCTGAAGTTACACTGTCTGTCTAGCCTTTTGTCTCTTCTTTGTCCCTTTGTTTCGCTTCCTCTGTCACAGTTTGATATTAAACATAGATTGACTGACGTTGTGACGATGGTGTTTGGTTGCTCACAGGCTGTTCGCACAAGTATTTATGGACGTCCAGGTGCTTGTTATGTGGACATTGCAGGGGACATGGTCAATGCGAAAGAGGACAGAAGCAAAGTCAGGTTTGTTGACACTTATGCCACAAGAGTGGGTAGATTTTTAGTGTGTTTACAGATTCAAAGCATTGTGTTTGTCCTGCAGAGTTGTGTCCTGTTGTTCACCTCCTCCAGTCAGTTTGGCTGACCACAGTGCAATCACAAAAGCCATTGCTGTCCTAAAAGCAGCTAAAAGACCACTCATCATCATCGGCAAAGGTAACCCCAAAACAAATGTTTTCCATGTGTCTTTGGATTATCTTGTGAAATAAGCTTTAAACTTCGTCAAACACTGGTGAATCAGAGTGGTGCTTTGGGTAACTTACAATGATATTGCATGGTGTTGCATCCAATAGGAGCAGCCTATGGCCGAGCAGAAACTGTTCTGAAGGACTTTGTGGAAATGAGCGGCTTGCCGTTCCTGCCCACCCCCATGGGGAAAGGAGTTTTGCCTGATGATCACCCCAACTGTGTGGCTGCTGCCCGCTCAAGGTCGGCCTCTCTTTAATGTTAAACATAAGTCAGAAGCCAAACATTTACAGAACATTTATCTCTGCCAAAATGGTCATAATATACAGTATTATCTGTAGTTATTTAATCTTAAGTAAAATGTTCTGTATTACTTATACTATATTCCTGTGTTGATTTTATCTATTCTATACACTTACATACATACACTTGATTTATGTATAGAGATAAAGTTTTGTTTGACACCATTATGTATGTTCTTTTCTTTTGTTTTTCACTCTCTACCTCAACCTATTGCAACCTATCTTCTCCTCTCTTGCTCCTGATATGAAGAGCTCTTCTCCAGGCTGACGTTGTCCTTCTTCTTGGAGCCCGGCTGAACTGGATCCTGCATTTTGGTCTGCCACCTAGATTTAACCCTGATGTCAAAGTCATCCAGGTATGGAAATGGCCACGCCAAGTTTGACTTGTGGACAATAAGTGTTGTCTTTTGCAGCTCTCTAAAATGATATGACTGCTGCCCTTTTGCTATAAAGCTAATTGTGTACATTACATCTGTTGTGGGAATACCTTAATATTATCATTGCAGTGCAGTTTTTCCTGCACTGTGATTCACTGTTTCTACTGCCGTGCTCTAATAACACAACAAACTTGTGCTGCTCTGTGTGCAGGTTGACCTTTGTGCTGAGGAGATAGGGAACAATGTGAAACCTACTGTTGCTCTCCTGGGAGACATCAGTGCTATTGTCACTCAGGTACCAGAACAGCAATTCATATTTGATTCATCTCTCCCCTTGTAGTCTGTGTCATAAGATCGTAATCATGACTTTAAGACGAACTTTTAAAAAAAATCTCACGTTTGTGAAAATTGGCGATGTTTTCCTTTGGCATTTATTTTCTTTTTCCTTCAGCTCCTGGAGTGTACGTGTAAAGATGGCTGGAAGTATCCCTCTGATACAGAGTGGTGGAGCACATTGAAGGAGAAAGCTGCTGCCAATGCAAAGATATCAAGGGTGGGTTTAGACGCTTTTATAAAAGGCCTCCAGTTTGGTACTGTATGTGGTTACCCTGATGATAACAATGTGATTATTTAATAAAAAGCAAAAGAACCAACTCTTTCGCGAACACCACGACACCTGATGGACTTATATTATATACATATATATAAAAAAGAGTTGTGTTTTTGTTACCTTACAATAAGCCCTTAATACCTACATAGGGAGTGAGTCCTCTTCCACAGACTCCTCCACGTTGCACCACCATGTTTCTAAAGTAACCCAGAGTGAACTAACCAAACACTAACTCTGGAGAAGGCCTTATGAGCTTTTTCCCTGCCAACATAGGTTCTCCTACATGTTTGGAAGGAGGGGGTGGGAGGAGGGTAGTCAGTCTGTTGCAATTTGCAATCTCGCCGCTAGATGTCACTAAATCCTACACACTGGACCTTTTCTTCTCATATTTGACTCACTTTGGATAACAACATCTGCCAATGAAATAGTAACATTGTAACACAAAGTATTTGAAGCATGTTGATGTGAAGAAACAAGATTTTTGTCTTTTTTTTCCTCCAAAGGCCCTCGCTCTTCAGTCAACACTGCCTATGAACTACTACACAGTGTTTCACCACATCTCCCAGCTGCTGCCACATGACTGCATCATTGTCAGTGAAGGGGCAAACACTATGGACATAGGACGCACTATGTTGAACAACTACCTACCTCGACACAGGCAAGGCAAAGTCTCAATAAAGCAGAGGTTAAAGATGCACTACTGAGAACACAAATAACTGCATATGCATAGGGGGGTTAGTAGAAGTTCATACAGTGACAATCTTTGGGGCTGGAGTAACATATAGGAGTTTCAAACTAAAACAACAATGTTTTTTGGATATGAAGTTGAGAAGTGTCCCTTTTTTTAAAAATACCACATTCCAACACCCTGCTGGGTTGTCATCACTGTAAATGACAAATTACCCTATTATATATGTTTGTATGTATGTGTATGCCTGTCCAAATGCTCCTGAATTTGGCTGTATCAGACAGGAATAGTATTACCACGTTTAAGTTTAAGTCTAATCCTGATGATATGCAGGTTGGATGCAGGTACATTTGGAACAATGGGAGTAGGCCTCGGTTTTGCTATAGCCGCAGCCGCTGTGGAAAGAAGTGAGAATAAAGGCAGAAGAGTAGTCTGCGTGGAAGGAGACAGCGCCTTTGGGTTTTCTGGCATGGAGATTGAAACTATGTGCAGGTAGATTTTATTCCTCCTTTTCTATATCATATATGTACTTCACCTTCTAGTACAACTTAATTACATTCTGTCTGTTTTGTAACAGGTATAATCTACCTGTAGTCATCATCGTGGTCAATAATAATGGTATATACAGCGGAGTGGATCCTGAGACATGGAAAGAAATGGCAAAAATGGGAGATCTTGCCACTATGTGAGTCAATGTTTATAACCCATTGACAGTCATGAGTTCTTCCACTTTATCGGTTGTGGTGTGATTTCATACATTTCAACATATCTTATGTCATTGTATTACCTGTCAGTGCGCCACCTGTGACCCTCCTACCCGAAGCACGCTATGATGAGGTTATGACAGCGTTTGGAGGTCGAGGGTTCCTGGTGAGGACAGTGGAGGAGCTGCGTAGTGCCTTACAGCTTAGCTTGAGTGACTGGGAGAGACCCAGTCTCCTCAACGTGCTTATTGACCCTTCTTCAGACAGAAAACAGCAGGTACAGTATTTGTTGTGATGCTGTTGTTGCAGTTTGTTAATTGTTCACCTAGATTGCTTCTTTGGGAAATCCTCAACATTTATCTTGTAGAAACATTCCCTGGTGAATATAAGGATGCAGTCGATTCTGCAACACCCCTTTTCTTCTGCTTACAATGTCATTATTTCACTGCCATGTTTCTAGAACATCTTCAATGCCGCCGTCTTTTTGGCTAGGACTTTACTTGGAGAAGGCTTATTTATGTAAAGTCATTCTTGGTTAGAAGCCGTGGGATCGCAATAGGGTAAATATAGTTGGTCTTTTATTACCACAAAAAAGCCATGAAAAGACAACTTCTCCTTCAATAAATGCTGAAGCTGAAGCCAAATGTCCAGACCTCAGTGCACATACAGATTTGAAGACATTATGGCCATGTGCAGGTGAACTATTGAGGTCCTGAGGCTACCTGAATCCACAACTTCTCACATCTTATTGCAGACTGCCAGAGAGTGCAGACTGCTGTGAGCACCACAGTCACATGGCAGTATAACAAAAGACGGCAAGTCTGGGGATTTTACCTGGGAGTAAAACAAAAAGGATCGATAGTGACTTGGATTACTTTGATAGTCGCAGCAGCAATGCCAAGCGTGATCCAGTGCATCAGCGTTTTGGTTCACAATTAAGCATAGAGCAGCAAACAGCTTGGTGTTTACTTGACTCTCGTCTCATCCTTATAGGGCTACATGACTGACATGCCGTAGTGCACAGTAATCCATACACTCCAGGTGCACCGCAGAACTGTTGTATTCCCCTCACAATCCCTCCACCTCACACCAACCTGACCTTTCTATTTCAGGGTCCCCATAATTAGAAAGCATGTCCCTCTGTGTTTATGTTGAATGTATCCACGCAACCCTTTGCAGACATGTTTGAAGGTTGTATTGAGGACTGTATCCATGGTACTGAGCTCCACTCTGTAGCCAGCAGAAAAGCTTGTTCCCTCATTGGAGGTGCACCGCTCTTATTGTTTATCTCTGTCATTCACAACTGACAGGCTTAAAGTTTAGTCTTTGGTAATGAAGGACAGAAAACTCCTTCTTGTTCCTGCATAAGTAAATTTCTGAACTGAGGTCAAATGGATTCCACAGAAAGACACGTTAGATAAAATAGGTCCATGATCAAAGGATGACCAAATGATACAATGACGTTTTGTCTGTATTTCTAGGAGTTCCCTTGGCTGACCCGCTCCAACCTTTAGACTGAGAGAGCGATCTGCTTCCTTCTTCATTCGGCACGTTATCAGAACAGCAGTGATGGTTTTTCACAGGAAATTCACACTTGAAAATATAAGGATACTTTTTCTGTTTGATTGTTTCTATGAAATAACTGAATATATTTTTAATGACTCTTGCCACACAGTAGTATTGTAATTAACAGAATAATTCTGCAATAAAACATTTTTACACATTGTACAATGAACATTATCGCTTTATGTCTAGCCGTGGGTTTTTTCTGCTCCTTGATAAATCTAATAGGCAGCATGATTAAAACACAATATGACTAATTAAACCATCCATCATGCTAAAGGATCCAGTGCAAGTTATTAAAATACTCCAGTTTTGCTCAGATGTTTTTATTTTCATAAAACACCATACTGAAAATGAAACCCCCTGAGTCATCTTTAAACACATGGATAAAGGATTTCTTGTAGAAATGACAATCTTATATAAGTGAGTGTATTACTGTAGCTCCCATCGAGTTGCATGATTTTTCTCACAATGTTGGTACATTTTACACTTTTGGTACATTTTCTGCCTGTGCAGATGTCGTCTATGCAAAATATAGACATTTTCATTACAGGTAGCACTCTTGAGAAGTGATATAGTCTGTATTTCCAGACATATTTACAGCTCTCAGATCCCTTAAAGAGCCTCTTTCAAAAGCAGACAATTAATTTTATGGGACAGTCTGGGCAATAAAACCAATCTGGCTTGGAGTAAATGGATCCCACAATGCACAGGGGGATGCATAGCATGAAAAAAGATGTCCTAATCAATACAGACACACAGAAGACTAATATACTTGAAAATTGTATCAGGATATGAAAATGCACTGACACCTTCATGCAAAGTCCCATTTGAAGCTTTTGCAGCAAAGCCCACAGTGGGTTAAGCAGTGTTAAGTCTCCTTGTGAGAGGAGTAGAGACAACAAAGGCACCCCCTGCAATAGTAGAGATCTAATATTGGCACCCGAAGCAGCTGGCGGGCTGTCTCCTGTAATTTTAGCGCACACTGATGCGGAGGAAAGATTTAATGGGCATTGGTCGGCATACCCTCTTCTGAGGGCGTAAAGGAGACAGAGCAGAGAGGGAGGGGAGTAGAGGGAGAGGACATCGAGGAGAGAGAGAGAGAGAAAGGCAGCGTGTGAGAACTGCTGTAGCTCAAAAATAAAGTCAGGCAACTATCTGGAGCAGCATGACTCTTCTAACACTTGGACTGTATCTACCACTGTGGTTTCATTATGGCCTGGCTCAGTCTCCTGTTCTGGATGGTTTTATTTCATTCCCAGCAGGTAAGGATATTGTAATCTGAGTATTTTTGTGTTTGTGTTTGTGTGTCTGTGTATATGTAGGTGTGTCTATGTGACAGTTGTACATACATTACTGTATGTACTGTACTGTGCACAGGTGCTGAAGGGGAAAAGCATGGACTAAAAGATAAGTTTAGGCTTTATTTCAAGGCCACTATCCTAATATGTGCCTGTTTTCATGTTCTTGTTGCCCATGAGGTAGACTGAAAATGCCACTATAAATAGAGAGACCAGTTCCCGTCCTTCAGTGTGAGGCACAGGCATTTCATATCGGTGTCCAGCTCTAGGAACTCTGCCGGACGGGTGTCAGGATTTGATATTTTGCACCTGTTTCCCGTCGCTTATGCTACTCCTGCATGTTGTAGCCTATTTTATATGTCCCATTTGTACTGTATCTATGGGATGTTTGTTGTGTACCCGAGTTGCCCATGCATGCTCATGTGTCATGAGTTAAGCACTCCTCTTATCATTTTGATCAAGAGGTGCTGATTCAGATATGCTTTTGCAGAAGTTAGACAACTCATAAACATGACCTCTTCTTTGATTCTCTTCTTCTAATTTTCACACCTGGCACCACTACCTGTGTGACTGGCTGCCTGCACACCTTGTACAGCTCTCAGATCCCAGGAGCAGCAGAAGAGATTCAACCCATGCTGTTTAGTGAGTTTGCCTCCACCCCCACTGTTTCCTCCACCCCCTTCACTTTGGCGCCGCCACACTCATGTGAGTCAAAGTCATGTGACTTTCTATTGTGGAATATCTGACTGTTGATATGTCCTTGGGTGATATCCAGGCGGCCCCCCACCTACTGTTTTTTAACCCCTGAATGAGACTACAATACTTACAATACTCCAGATGGTGGAATACGTTTGCAGAAAGAATTTGCTTAACAAGTCCTTAGCTTTGTGTTGTTTTTATGCTGAGGATGATATGAAATTTAGACATTAACTTCAAAACTTTATCCACAAAGTAAAAGCCAGTGTCGTCTGGGAGGAAAAGTGTCATTCTTCTTCTATCTAATGATAATGTTATTTTTTATTTTCATTTTACAGAGTGAAGGCACTCATGGAGATCGATCAGAGCTGGGCAGTGAGGACAAAGGTTCTACCTGTGTCCGAGGCCCCCCTGGGCCTGCTGGTCCACTTGGACCTCAGGTATGTGATCAACTGTTATGCCAGCATTAATAATGTATTTTAGATCTGGCCCCTTGCATTGTGTTTTTACAGTATTCAAAGCCATTGGCACAAGGTGAATTAAATTGTATTCACTGTCTGTATGGCTGCATCACAGGCTGTCCCTGTTTCATATTGGTGTTTGCATAGATTTAAGGTGTTAAGAATTAGTGCTCCAGCAACATAATACTTCCATCTCCTCTCCAACTTGAGAGTTCCTTCTGAGCAGGAGATGGGGATTTCTCTGGCCCATGAAACACAGCAGCCCATTAACGCTCTACATTTAGCTGAGACACAAATAGCCTTTTTCCACTGCCTGCCAGTGTGCCACACGTCATTCTCAGAAACTGTCCGAAGAGTTGTCTGCCTGGAAAGGCGTACTGGGTCGCGTAAATTCCAGGGATTACCAACACAAGCATGTGTCTGTGTGTTTGTGTGGTGGCGAGAGATATAAAGACATTTTTGGTTTAATAGTTGCTTTTAAACCCAACTTATCTGCTGTTTGCCCAAATTTTCCCAAGTGACAGATTTACTTGTCATGATCAAACAATTGTTACATTTGCCCATTTCATGCTGTTACAGCACCAGCTGGACTGCAGTAGCATTTCAGTTTTACAAAAAAGACCCACAAGGTACTTTGTAAATCAATAGTGGCCACTTAGCCCTTAGCTAATTGAAATTGCAGCTATGGACTTCCGAAAGCAGACATGCCTTTCTAGTGGATGTTATGGATAATAAAAACAATTTAGACTGGTATAGCTGTGATTTATGAGCATACTTATTGTTTCTAATGTTTACCAGGGTCCACCCGGACTACCTGGCATAGAAGGACCTAAGGGAGAAAAGGTAAGCAATTTCCTCCACATGTTCTTATCAACTCTCATTTAATTAATGTGGATCATTATCCATTACACAAACTGCTCATCATTTTTTAAGCTAAAGTTTAATTGACCTGTTGCTCCAGACTGAAATACGCTTGATGGAAATGTATTAAATGCCCAATGTCCTTGTCCCTCCTCCACATCCTGTTGTCAGGGAGAAATCGGAAGACCTGGGCAAAAGGTGAGAGTCTCCATTAATCACTCTATATTTTCCACTAAGTGGATTTACTCAAAAATGAGATACAATGGCTCTGCCTGCTTGCAAGCTGTAACTGAGAGCACTGCCAGTGCCTGGTTGTGCACAAGTACAACCTTGACAGGAGACAGCACAGGCACACTGACAGGATGCAAAGGATGCAGAGCTGCTGAGATGGGTTATTTTGATGGCAGAGGGGAGTTGACATACTGTTGGTCCTTTCCCGCAGAGAGGGGGGGAGCACATGCCTTCCCATCGATCCCTTAAAGACATCCAGCATCATGCCTGTCTTCTCTATTATAACGGGAACTTTATTGAAAGCATAGCACACAGTGTTTGATCGGGGCTGGCAGAAGAGAAGTGATCTCCCAAATGATCAGTTACTGTAGTCGAGCAGTCAGAGTGGCCCAGTGGGAGAGTTTCACTGGCTGGTGGCCTGACTGAGCAGCTTCGCAGCACTGCAGTGCAATTTAGCTTAGTGCTTCAGCCAGGTCATAAATCATTTTATTTCCCACAAGCATAGGCTCCTGTTCTATATACAGCCCATCATTTAATTAAATAGAGCAAAGTGACAGGGCTAGTTAAAGTCATTCTTCCCCTACATGTGCAGCAGTACTAGTGTCTGATAAATACTGTAGCAAGCAGACTGTCAGTTTATGCAGCAAATCCCCTTCTTAAATTTCTCTTTTCTACCTTACAGACTCTGTTATTGAGTTGTATTTGCACATCTCTTCTTCCAACACTTTTTTTAATGCCCTGATTATATAAATAGTTAACTGCTACTTTAGGGTTTTATGAAATGTGTCTGTGTGTCAGGTTATAAAATATATGTCTCTTGTTAGGGTCGCACAGGTCCTCCTGGACTTCCTGGGAAGCAGGGACCAGCTGGATGGCCAGGACCAAGCGGGCCCAAAGTGAGTAAGTCCGATCTCATAATGTAGATGATGTTATATATATGACATGACAGCTGTGCCAATGAGAACTAGCATAGATTAGTGATATTACTTCCATTTGTTCAATTAAATACTGTGTTATGTAACAAGAATATTCCATCAGGTCCTGTCTGTGGCCAATAAGTTCATAAATTCTTATTTTAGATGGGACATTATGTTGAAAAACTATTTTGTGTTATCATTGTTTTCTTCTGTGTCAGGGTGAGAAAGGTGATCCAGGGCTCATGGGTTTGCCTGGAGCCAGAGGACCAATTGGGCCACGGGTATGAGCCGTATATGAACTGCATTAATATTGGATTATCTTCACAGTACTTTGTTTCACTGTTTATTTGTATCTTTGATTGAAGGGTTTACCTGGATATAAAGGCGAAAAGGTATGTGACCAAATTAGTCATTATTATTAAGTGCAAAATACATTGAAATTTGCTGACTAATGTCTACAATGTGCTCTGTCAGGGTTCACAAGGTGATCGTGGTGAGGGTGGCATGAAAGGAGACAAGGTAAGTAGATGTTGTCAGTAGTATAGTTGCAAACATTTAGGTAGCAGCACTCTTCATATACATACCTTTATTTACTTACATACAATGTCCTTTATCTACAGGGTGCAATGGGTTTTCCAGGAATGCTTGGACAGAAAGTGAGCAACACAGTTTGGTTTGCTAGAATTAGAACTTTTGAAACCTTACAAATTAATTCAGTGTTGTTGAAGGTTTAGTCAATTTGATATATTTTGTGCAGGGTGAAATGGGTCCAAAAGGAGAACCTGGAATCTCAGGAAACAGAGGACCGACTGGTCGACCAGGGAAGAGAGGCAAACAGGTAAGCCGTTTGTGGGCATGTTGCATTATTATGTGGAAATAGTGTACATTTGTCCTCAAGAGTGTGATGGGACATTTTGTGCAGAATAAAAATGTATTTGTAGATTTTTTGTAGATAAATAACTGCAAGTGTGTAGACAAATGTTAGAGTGCAAAGAGAAAAGATGCTCAGAGAGCTTGAGAGACACTATGAGGAAATGTCTGAGGCTTTAGAGATGTACAGATCAGAGAATTTTACAGAGCAAATTAGTAAAACTGAGTGACACGTTATAAGTGTAGGTTTATGTGAATAATAGCAAACATTTTTCTGAGCACAGAATAACTATATAATTTATGTGCTTGGAAAAAATATTTTTCTGTTCTCAAAAAGTGCCATTGCATTGATCTCTGGGATGTTATTGTTGTAAAGAAATGTTTTAAATGTGTGAACAGCTTTCTTTGTTTGTGTCTCAGGGAGTGAAAGGTGACCACGGCAGTCTAGGTCCTATGGGACCTGCAGGCCCACAGGGATCTCCTGGCCATCCTGGTCCTCCTGGGGCACCTGCCACAGGTGCAAAGTTCTACCTCCTCCAACAAAGCAGAAATGCCAACAGATGACTGAATTTACATTCACTTTGTGGGAGATTGGCTTGTGTGTGACTCTGCACATTTTGTGTTCTTGGAGAGTGTGTGAAATGCTGTGCAACCAGTGTTAGGAGTAGAAAACACTCCTGTCAGCAAAAGGAAGCACACTTAAGAGCGTTGTAATAGGTAACACAGGTTTTCTTATTTAGCACCAGAGAAATCTAATCTCCTGACATGAAATGAGATGCTGGTCCCAGCATGACACCATGTGGCTAAAATGGATTTACAGATGGCGAGGCTCCCTACAGTTTTACAGATATTATATCACCACATAATTACAGTGACATTTGTTATGTTGATCAGGTTTCTGCATGAATTAGGTTGATTGTGTTTGCCTCTTGATAGATGGATCAAAGATGGCACATGATATTTATATCAGCTACTGTAGCATGTACACTCAGCAAAACTGTCCTTCAGTTCATTAAGCGTGCAGTATTCTTAACATGAAGCTTCTGGTTTATCATTTAGAGTATTTTTTATGCAAATGAATAAAAATTTCTCTCTTTGTACTTTTAGGACTTTACATGGTTGGAACAAAGGGTGCACGTGGTCCACCTGGACCGCCTGGAAAGTGTAGCTGCGGCTCTCACAGCAGTTCTCCATATGAAGATCATCACTCCAGAGGAAACTATCCTAAAGTACCTGCGGTGAGGGATGAATACATAAAACTGAAAACTCACATACAATTCATTTATAATATAATAATATACAATAATAATTTATATATAATAATCAAAAAATGAATGATTTGACACATCCCTGAAAACTTAAGCCTAATTCCATTTGAATTGTTATGACTTTTTATCAAAATGTATTAATGATATGCAACTATGTTATTTTCACTTAACCTTTTAGTTAAATATTTAAAGAAAGAAAAAATTGACAGGTAAAAAACGTTTGCCAAATGAGGAGATGAAAATTGCTTAGAGTCACATATTGCCTGCCGGGATATTAAATTAGCTCTATATTTCAAAATTACACCCCACTAGGGTTGAAACTTATAATTTCTAATGCATTGAAAAAATTACAAACATGACAGTAAATGTCCCTTTTGACACACCACCTTCACTTTGCCCTGCATTTCAGATATTCGTGGTGAGCAATGAGGAAGAACTGGAGAATCTTCACACAGATAATGCTCTTGCATTCCGCAAAGACCAGAGATCTCTTTATTTCAAAGACATTGATGGCTGGCTGCCAATTCAGGTATCACTGAATGCACTAAAGTTTGATTATTATTTTTTTACACTTGATGACTTTTCAGGCAGTTTTTCCTTCTTGCTAAAGTTTTTTAAACTCTGTAAAAGACTTTTCCATTCCAGCTGACTCCGTACCAGTCCATGGAAAATGCACCAGATGAAGAAGGTTACTGTGGTGATGGGATAGTGCAGATTGCCAATGGGGAGGAGTGTGATGACAGAAACAGAGTCGTTACTGACGGTTGTGTCAGTAAGTTATGTGCTCATTTGATCTATAATAGTTTCTTGGTTGTACTTTGCTGTGCACATATAACATGACCCCACTGCCCCTCCTGTCTCCCCCTCGCCACAGAATGTAAACACGCCTACTGTGGAGATGGATATCGCTATGAGGGGGCTGAGGAGTGTGATGGAAAAGACTTTGGATACCAGACATGTAATTCATATCTTCCAGGGTAAGCACAATGTACAACTATGTGTGGTCAAAACATTTTGCTGTGTGAAAACAATTGTTTTGTTGGCATATTATACTGACCTAAGAGTGTTTCTCGTGTTATTTGCAGGTCATATGGTTACCTCAAGTGCACTCCATACTGTGTTATTGACTCCACAAACTGCAAGTACTTCACTTGAGGAGGAACCTGGACAGTGCAGCTGGATCCTTTGTGTGTTATTTGCTTGACACATCATGGGAATACGTTCATGCAAAAAAACCCAAAAAAAACAAGAACAATAATGCTACAAGCAAGAGACTCCGGAGGAAGAGGCAGCCAATGATTCTATGATGAAAGAAAACCAAAACATATATATAACTCCTCTGTATTGCTGCTAAGATGCCACGTAGATCCCTGGAGTTATAGCAAGAGTTGGTCAGTGGAGGGGAAACCTTCATCTACACTTAGGAAATACACAGGACAACTGCATTCCGTCTTAACAAAGCTGGACATAGGACTGGCCTCCTCACCATGCCTGATTGGACTGGAATCAGCCTCTGGATGCAACAGTTGTACGACAGTCATGCAGAGACTTAATTAAGTGCCAGTGGGACATGTTGCAGATGAGCAGTAGCCGGGCCTGAGGCTTATTAATCATGACCCAGTTACCATTGAGAAAGAGAGCCAGTAGGACATGCAGAGCCATTGCCCCGGGTATTCTCCTGCAGTGTGTGTGACAGTGCAGCATTTGCATGAGGATGGGATTACTAAGACCATGAAAGCAGCTGTCACTTTTCAAGCATGTAACCTATAACTTTACTCATTATTGCCACGACAAGGTTCGTATGTACCCTCAATCTCACATCAACAATTTCAGTTGTAAAACCAGGGATATAGTATGATCAATATTAAAGCTAGGGATGGAGATAGAGGTTGATATAGTGCAGGAATCATGCACTGGTAATATTTCATGAAGCCACACTTCTCACAGGTCCTGTGAAACTTCAGTGACTGGCTTGGCTTGTGGTGGTACTGTACTTGACAGTGACATTCAAAGTCAACTCCATAAATAAAAAAAAAAAACCTCAGGAACCAACAGGTAATGTAGCTCCACATGGCACATTTCACAGGCATCCTCCACTATTCTCTTTGCAAATTAAATGAAAGTGACTGTACACCGAGGCACACAGGTAACTCAGACAAAAGCTTTAATGCATCAACAATGTGCAGTCCTTTAGGCACGATCGAGTTCCTTCCCTGTGCTTCATTGAGAAACTAAATATACTGTATGTGAAGGCTTGAAACTGTTATGTTCTTAATTTTCTCACTGCACAGGAAAGGCTGGAATAGTCTGTAGCTGCTAAATGGGGGGAGGAATTAAATTCCAGTCTGTTCTATGGTCATTACTGTATTTACTCTAATACCTCTTTATCCAGTCTTTCTGTCTTACAGTAAACAGCAACAGACAAACTCAACAGTAAACTTAACAGTGTAGATGTAGTCCGCTGTGTCTTGGGCACCAATGGTGAAAATGAATGTGCCGATTATAAGCTGATATTTTCCATAAGCTACTGTATGAGTCGCAGTGCCAAGGGAGACCTTTTCTCAGCTGTACTTAGACATAGTCAAGTGTTATATAAAGTGATTTTTCTGTGATTGCAGATGTACAAACAAGCAATTGAAAGATAAAGACTGTTACTATATTGTGTCCGCATGCTTGTAATAATATGCCATTGAGTGTGAAACGCTTCTACTTTGTCAAACATTGTTTTGTAAGTCACATTGCATTCATCAGCATAGCAGGTGTCTTAAGAAATGTCAGCCTTGCTCTGCTCAGAGTGTACAGTAGTACTGTACAGTATGTGTGACACACCTTATATGATAGTGATGAACTGTGCCATGCACAAAGCTGAAATATCTTTTTGGGAAAACTACGTTGAATGTTGTTGTCTGTGGCCTGTGCTGCTGTGCTGAATCTTGTACTGTGTATGCACAACAATGCTTAAACATACTATGCATGTGGTAACGTACTGTAAGGCTTTATAAAACATAGTATGCACTGTGACTGGGATAGAGAAAGATCATTATGTCTGGTTATTCTGATTATTCTTTATACAGTAGTTGTGGACAATTTTAAAAAGAAGTGAAAATAAAAATGGGGATTTAAATCGTTCAAAGCTGTATTTTCTGTCTTACACGCAGCTTTAAACTTTGCTGAGCGGTTTGTCAGCAGCTTTGCTTCCTGTCTGTCAGTAAGCAAGCAGTGACAGTGATTGGAGGCTGTGCAAAAAGCCAATAGGCAGTGATAGAGATGTTATTGATGTTCTTTCAGAGCAGTGCTCTCACTGTTAAAAAAACAGATATCCATCAAGGGGGGAAAAGATGCTGTCAGCAACCCCCTGCAAAGTGCTGTGTTAGACTTCATAGTAAACAGACCGCACAGTGAACTCACTGTTTGCTCAGACATGGCAATGGGTTTTCAGCTTTTCATTCTGTCTCAATGAGGCCCCGCAGAGCCCAGTCTGTGCCCTGGAGATGAGGCACAGAGATACGGATTTGGGCAGTCAGCCAGTGTTGCAACAGAGATGTTTGAGGGTGGATGCAACTGTATAACTCTATTAGCTAGCTGTATTTCTTGTCTAAATCACATCAGGACAATTTGTCTGCTAAGATGCCCGAGTAAAAGCTTACCTTGGCATATTTATCCCATCATGTGCATTCCCCCAACCAGGTCAATCAAATTTGTACCACAGATGTCTCTGTTCAGCACTAAATGTTGCTAAGATGCATTGGCCACCCTGAATCTCCAGAGTCCATAATGAAAAGTCCTGCTCTGCACACAGAAGAGCCTCCTTGTGAAGTTTATTATTTATGGAGTTTAGGAACCTCAAACAAATTAATTTACGAGCTAATACACTATTTGTCCTCAACATTTTATAATTGATGTTCCCATTCTTGATGGCACTAGTCACACAGCTGTAGGAAGCAGGATCTATTTTGAGTTATTCTAGCCAATAAGACAATGAACTGAAATCAAAATCAAACACTTTTCCCAACAAAAGGTGGTGTAGCATTACAGCTGTGGCTCAAGGGGAAATGCAAAGGAGGTCACAGGGACAGAAAAGAGGCAGAGATCCATATTTTGGGCCAAGCCAAATGAAAATATCTGACCTACAGGAAGGAATGTCTCGAACACAGGATGACAGGGAACACACTACTACACATACAAAACAATTAACACACACCGTAGGGTATGCAAAAGTATTTTGTGCCACTGTTACAAACTACTGTAGAACACCCGGGCTGATTCACTATTTTTGTGTACTCATTGATTTCTTTGGTTAACAAGTGAAATACAAAGTGAGGGTCAATGAAAGGGGGGCTGATTAGATATTAAATACCATCAGTTGACCACAAGAAGCACACAGTAGTAAAAACAAAATGCACACTCAGTCTGCCTCTTCATGACACAACATGCATACAGCACAAGAAATGCTGGACACAAACTAAGACAACTTAATTATATTTATTAAAATCAAATAGCATCTTATATACATTCATAGAAAAAACCCAATCAAATGTTTGAAATATTACAATAGCATATTTTCAGGATTAATATTGAAACTCATCTACAACAGGAAATCAGTCCATTGCACATCTCTGATGTGAACCTGCTGCAAATGACATGTACAAGAATGAGTGCACAACAACAGTACCAGAATGTACTGTATTCATTCCTGAAAACTCAAAAGAATACTTGGAATAAAAGGTAAAAAATACTATGTGGTATGTCTTGGTAGAAAAGCCCTATGAAGATGTTCCTGCTTTGTTTGAATGGCTCAGTGAATCTATGGCCAAACTTTAATATGGCCAGGAAGTGGAGTACAACCACTCATTTTAAATTGTTGAATAGACATCATAAAATATTAAGTATGGCTGGTAACAACACTCAAGTAAATGTAGAACAGTGCTTGGATGAGATGGTGAAAAATACTGAGATCTGTACAGAACTTGCTGTTCATTATTAGTACACAGATGAAAGAGAAGTGATGTATATTAACTTCCAGAATCAATCCACTTTAGGATTATTAATTAAATTGGTTAATTCAAGGCCTTGGCCCATGTTACTTAACCATGCAATCAAACATGCTCAAACATGGATACACAAACCCAAACATACACACAAAAGTTGGATTGAAATTACCAGAATGACATGAATGTAACTTTATAACTTAAGACATAATAAATAGACATTGTGAAAATGCATGATATGCATAGGTTTGTGCAGAAGATGTCCACATAAATAGTCAGCAGTTGTCAGTACTTTAACGGCCACATTGTATTATTCAATTTTCCTGTGTTGTGGTACTGTAGGCAGCAGAGGCTAAAACCATTCACATGACAGTTCCTTTTTGGTCCCATTAAAAGTCAATGATGTAAAACAAAACACTTCACTGTCAAACCTCAGAATTGAGATTAAAATTTCAGGGACAGAAAAACAAAAACAATGTAACAAATTTGATCATAGTTTTCCACTAAACTTTAACAGTCAGTGCAAGATAAAGGGTGGACAATAAAATCATCTTTCGGGGGAAGTTACTAGAGCCAAATACTCCGTGGTAACCTTAAAACATGTACAGAACATAAAAATCCATAATACAGTGACAAAATGTGCACCGGAAACAAATGTCACCATGAGTCATTATGGTTGGAGTCTGCATAACAGGGCTTCATACCCCTAACATGTCAAAGGTCATTTGAATAAGACCTGGAAACTACATTTCATTAAACCATAATGTCTTAATTGTCACTACTTGCTTTGCCCTTGGTGGGCTCCTAAAAACAGACATTCATAAGTTGTTCAAACCTAGACTCTCTATTGTCGTAGAGTTTAAGAACCACTGGAAACACGTCACACTGGCACATGACATGCTCAAACTATTTTGTACACATGATGCACCTGGCATCTGGCACCTTCCTTCAGCAGCCAGCCACGACGCTGCTACTTCGTTCAGGTTTTTCTTTTCTGTCCTTCCATGAATGCACATCATCTCTTTGTGCAAGTTTCACACCACCTCATCAGACTCCAAGTTGTATTCTTCATACAGGGCATCAAGGATGGCCAGCTGCTTCTCCATGGCAGGCAGGTACACACCCAGGTCCCTGTGCACACCGCTTGTGAAGCCACTCTTCAGCTCGTCACCTTCTCTGGACACTAAAGCAGCAGCGAAATTTTGATAAGAAGGGGCAGCTCTCAGTGCCAACTGTAGGAGAAAAACAAAGTGGTCACACAAAGCATGGATTAAACTCTGAGACGATAAAAATACACATATGAGAAAGCAGTGGTTTATATGAGGAACACCTACAGCAAATACACCTCGCACAACCCATCCGTGGTACTGACGAAGAGTCTTTCCATAGGCGTTGTCTGAGTGAAAGAAAAGACAGATCATCAGATAGAAAACATGATGAGTTTTAATTAATTGGTACGTATTTGACTTTGTATCGTTAAGAACAAACTCACTCAGGGCACTCTGGATGTCTTGTTCTCCTGCATTGATTTCTGACAGAAACTCCTTGAGGAATTTGAGGCCTCGCCGGAGCCACAGCAGAGCTTCAGTGGCAGAGTTGCGTACCTGGGTGACGTCTGACTGCACTTCATGCAGCACGATGGACTGTAGTGTGGGGAAACTGTCGGGGTCTGACATCAGCTTCTGTTGAATTTTCTATAGGGATATGAGATGAGCTGATGTAGCAACACAAATCTTTAAAAAAAACCTCATATTTTACCAATTTCCCACAACTTAGAAAAAAAAAAAGACATGGCTAGTTCTTTTCATGAAAATATGTGGTATAGTTTTGTAGAAAATAAATGACAACACATCAGCGAACATGTCACATTATGTTTAGCATGAGATTTAGAGCCACTTGTGTCGAACAATTTTGGCTCTAAACCAAATGATCATTTGTTGAACGGTAAGTATTCTAATATGTCCACTTACCTTGATGTTTCCAACAAAATCCATTTTAACTGGAGCAAACACTGTGGACCCGAGCTTGTCTGAGAAGAAAAAAATCTCTGATCATTTCTTTGTTTTTTATGAAGAGCAGATTTTCAGTTTTGCATCTTATATTAAAAGACTGCAATGCTGTGACTATGAATAGTCGATGATGAACAATACAGCTGCCCTCAGATTATTAAGCGATTGCGAAGGAGACAGCAAACTGCTGTGTAAGAAATTAAGAGGAGAATTTAATCTCTTCATTGTAGATTAAAAAGGTAACAATGATGGGGAAATAATACAGGCTTACAATGACTAGAATATCTGAAAATCCTAAGCAATTCTGAAAGTATTATGCCTGAATAAGATTTCACAGATTGGCTTTGCATTGCAGCCACAAAAGCTCACACTCCATGTGTAGATGTTTTCATAAGTACAATATTCACACACAGCTACCACAGGCATCTGGATCTGTGTCAAGATTTGACAAGAGAGATGTCATCAACAAGGGCTGCAAATGTTTGAAAACAAAGCAAGGTGAGCAGGCTTAATCTTTTATATTGTAAATAAAGTTTGTTTGGGTTTTTTTCACTTTTTGACAGAACTTCTCACCTAACTTAATATGTTCACTACCCATGTAGATGTTGGTGAATGAAAAATAGGTTAACACCTGGCCAATTTACATGTGTGCAAATTAATCCTAAAGATTAAATCTCCCCAGCTGACTGCTGGCTTAAAAACTCTAGCATGTCAGCAGCCTGCGTCACTTAGCCATCATTATCCGTTATGTGAATAAACTGAAAAATTCTGGAAAAACAATGATGGTAAGGTTTTTTTGTTTGTTTCTTTTTTGGTTTACATCATTACATTGACTGAATTGATTGAGTTATGTGTAATACTGAGTAAATGTGCAACACACCCCCACACCCACACCCCCACACACACACTCGCCAAGGTCACTTCTGGGGACATTACCTAGACTTATTTCATGTAGACTTATCCTAACATTAATCACTGACCCAAAAATCAGCTTTTTCCCAAATGTGGATATGGCTTTTGTCCCCATTGAACTAGTCTTTAGTCTTATACTTGTCCCCAAAAGTAACCTATGACAGACCCACACACAAACACATATAGAATCATAATGATTGAAGTTGAAATTCAAAACTTTGTCATACAACTGAGCCATAAAGAATAAACATAATCAAAATCAAAAGATACAGATGCAGAAGAAATAGGATGTAAGTATAAAAGAAAAGGATGACATCGATGACAGACCACATAAGTGACAGAACATACAGAAATGACAGGAAAAGGAAAGAACATTTCCGAGTACTTTTAATTTTTTCTCATTAAAAATGAAGAGGATAGGTATCATGAGAAAAACGAACAGAGTTGCAGATAGATATGAGGAGAGACTGAAAGTGACAGGCCTACCTAATACAGGCACTATTGCATAGCATGAATCCAAAAACTCTTGTGTGGGGATACCATTGTCGTCGTCCAGTCTTAAATCACTAAATCTAAAAATAAAAAAAATAAAAAAGAAACAGATTCAAACAGAAGAATACTGTGTATTAGAGGACTGTACGCCATTTCAACTTTTATTTGAACAAATCAAACAGAAAAAAGAAAAGGGTACAAACATCAAAACCAAGCCAGAGAAATGATTCACACAAAGTGTCATGCAATTCTATGCCTGACGATACCTGAGACTAATCTGCTACTTATGTCAACGACTTTACAGACTACTGTTCTAAAACTGTCCCATCATTTTTAAAAGACTAGCTGCAAAAATGTGTAATCTTCTTGCAGTTGAATACTGGATGAATGAGACAATGATTTCCTCCATTATAATAATACTATTTCCCTCAAAACTGAATATTACAGTACTTATCATTCACACACTACTTTGTTCAGAAACACTCTCAAACATAGAAAGAACACTTTTAACATACAGAGTGAGACGTCAACAAGAAAGCTTTACAAACCCAAATATCAGACGAGGGCCTCTCTGTGTCATGTGATCAAGAGAGAACACACTAATATAAAACACTTATCATGACATCTAGAGATGGATTCAGTTCAAATGTTTAAAATCTATTATTAGTCCTTTATTCTGTGCAACATTGTTTCAGTTAATATAAATGTAAGTAACTCTGTAGTGTAGTCAAAAAGATGCAGCAGAAGTGCAGTGCCTTAAAGACACAGTGACTACATATAGCTTAGATTGGTTTATCCTAATACTTTACTGGTGAAATATCACAGCTGGTCATAATGTTTCCTAAAGGATGTGGCCTTCCTGAGTAGCATTTTCATACCTGTGACTCATTGTGCTGAAGAATGTTTCCACCTCCTCTGTGTCTTCTGGCTCTGTTGAATCTCTGGACATCTCTCCTTCACCCTGAGCCTCTTCTTCCTCGTCTGGGTCTGGAAGGGCTTCCTGTTGCTGCTGAGGCTGCTCAACGCACTCTTCCTCGTTGTTGTTGTCGTGCTCTTGACTTTGGTCCACGTTGTGCTTCTGCTCTTGTTTTGTCTCCTTTTGATCATTGGTGTCTTTCTCCTCATCCTCCTCTTCATCCTCCTCCGCTGGATGGTCGTAGTGTTCAGTCTCAGAGGTATTCTGGGTAGTTTGTAGAGAAGAGTCAACTTGCTCCTCCTGGGCTGAGCTGTTGCCATTGGCTGCATCAATGTCTGTATGATACAGCAGACAGAGACATGTACAATGCGTGTTAACAGAGAAATTGCCCAGTCTAAAGCCCAGGTTGAGCCATTATCACTTTTGAGTAGACTGATTGAAGCAAACTGTGAAAGCAGCAGTTTGATGACTACACAGCTATGAATCTATAACTTCTGACAGGACACACTGATTCAAACCTCATGCTCATCCTTTATTTAGTGTCTCAGTGAAATTGTATGACAAACTTTAGCAGCGCCACGCTAGATTTTATATGGAGTTTAAAATAACGCACTGACCTCTATGACCTCTGGGGGTTGAAAGTTTAAAGTATGACCACAACTTACGTCAGAGTTGGGTGTGGTAAAGTACAATGGGTTTCACTTGTGACCATATGTAACAGTGATTAATGATGTGAAACACTGCATTATGATATTTTGATTGGTCACAGTTTGCGTCATTCTTTTTAAGACAATTTCTGAGGTTTATTACCAAATACAGAAAATAGTTGATACCATTTTAATCAAAAACAGACTAAATGTAATTTTCACGACAGTGCTTATTACTTTGAGTTGATATGGCCTATTCCTTGAAAGTACTGTAAACATATTGAGTTTGAGTCTCTTGGGAATAATCTGCATTTTAATTCTTTCTTCTCCCAATTTGTTTATTCCTGTGGATATATACACAACAAATCAATACATGATAATAACTTTTTCTTGGCTCTACCTCATCAGCACTGTTCAGAAAATCATAGCAACGCCTTCCAATAGCTAACACTAGGTTGGAGGGTTGATACGAGAGGATTTGAACAGTTGGCTGACAAAAGCTCTCCAAATTATGCTATAGGGCCTATTCAAACAAAAAAATATAGCAAGTTTCTCTTATATTATGTTTGCATTTATATTGGGATAGTTTATAATCCATAACAGGATGGAAAAGACTGGATTTATTTCCCATCACCAACAGCAGCTGCCCCAGTATAACAGCCTTGGTACTGCTAAGGGAAATGCAATAATGTTACTGGGCATCCATCACTGTCCACTCACTAAAAGGCAATAATCTATCCACATCAGTTCAGATGATACACACACACAACAACCAGGCCCCATTTGTGTAGTGTGGCCGTCCCTTTATGGAACGCAGTAATGGTTTTCAGTTCAGGGAACTGTGTAGCATGTAAAGTAAGTGGTTGGGACATTTGACTTACCTGATGGGGAAGGATGGTGTTCCAGTCTGTCCAGTTCATCTGGTCCCTCTGCCCCAGAGTCTAGACTCTGGTTGTCATGTGCAATTGTTTCTTCTGTGGTTTCAGGCATGTCTCTCCATCTGAAATGTATTGGAGGGTAGAATGTTAATAAAACTTAGATACAAATGTGTAAATAAATCTATTAGAGAATTATGCCTAAATGTGATACCAATTAATAACTCATTAATAACAGAATATCATCACATGTCTCCAGGGGTATTATATTTGTGTCTCACTTTGCTTAGGGCTACTTTGACAGTTAATGATCGAAACAGAGGCAGTAAGACAACATAATTATATAAGAGCACAAAAGACCTACTTTTCTCCAAGGTTCTGATTTAACTGATTGAACAGTTTAATCTGTTAGAGAAAAAAAGACATCAGGGGATTACGCATATATTTATTTTTTAGAACAATCCAAGACTTGTTATATAATAGATTATTATTATATTGGCTGATTGGAAACAGAGAAGGTAAGATAAACATACCTTCTGAGGTTTAATGGCTGCTACTGGGGGAGATCCTGGTGGACTCTGTGTTGCCATATCTGTACTGAAAGTACGATTTGCTATTTGCATGCATTCCTCGAGAGTCTTAAGGAAAGTGGTGCATGTAGACTTCACCATATTTCCAGTGTCTATTCCTGTCTGAAAAGGTCACACAAACATACACATTTGCCAACCATGCCAAATATCCCAACATCTCATCACTGAAACCACTGTCATGCAAAGAGACAGGTCGGAGAGCAGTTGAATAGTGTGCAAAAATGTACAAAGTCAAGCTTTTTAAAAATGTACTTGTGATAACATTTTGCGGCTTGACAGTAAATGTCTAGTCTATTTTCCAGTGTAAGCACATAGCAATTGGATGTCTCTGTAGTTGCAAACACGCTACCCTGTACTGCAGTTTCACACCAACGGCAGCTTCTCTTATTTCATCAACTCATCCAAACCTTAGCCTTACCTCCGCTGTGTCTCCTAGCTCATCATTGTCCTTGATCTTGTTTACTTGCTGGAGAAGAAGGTCACAATACAATCGGAGTTCTGACATCTTAGTTTTCAGCGCCTCTGTGTTCTCCTGTAGTTCTGAAATAGAAACACATACAAGCAACCAATTAGACAAAGTTTGGAAAGCTCTACAATGATTACCATGTAGAAAATAGTTGATATGTAAATAATTACACACATTCTCTACTATGATAGACATGGATGTCATAGCATCCAACTACCTTTTTCTCTCTTAGTTCGGTTGTCTGTAAGGCAAGCTTTGGCTGTTCCCAGTGCCACCAGCCACTTCTGCCTCTCTGCTGCATTGATGGCTCTGAGGTAAAAGTACTGCTCTCCAGGTATGGTCAAATCCACCCGTGTGGAGTCAGAGGAATTAACTAAAACACAGCATCAGACAAGGAGACATGTTTGTCAGGACTACATATTTCTTTTCCAAAAGGTACTAGAATATTAAACATTTGCACCAGGAAACATAACACACAGAATAAAGTGAATTATACCAACCTTGGATTTCACAAACTGATACTTTAATGCTTCCTTTGCAGCCTTTCCAGGCATCCTCTTGGGAGTCATAGTAGGACAAAGTTCCTCCATCTAGCACAAACCAACGAGGTTGCCACCCTGAAAAGGATATCTCAAAATGTTAACAATTGCTGTAACATTTAAGGCACGGTTTTGTTTTTCAGTACTGTAAATTATTTTTTGCAAGTTAGTTAGCTTCATGAACTTGGCAAGACTTGAATTTATCCTTACGCTAAGTTAGCAACAACTAATCAGTCGTTAAGTCAGATTATAATGACAGATGGTGGAAACTACGCAGATTTAGGTAGCGCTACATGTTAATACTTGATGAATAAAGTTCATTTCATATTCTTTGTTTGGCTAGGAGAGTAAACGAGAGGCTGCTAAATTTGTGGCGGAGCTTAAACTCCGATAGACGAAAAGATGCTCGTTAGCTCAATACAAGTGTGCTATGTACGACGTTGTCATGCTAGCTAGCTGCCTCAAAAATGAGAGCCAAACCCGAAAACAATAAACCACCGTAGCGATAACTTACCGCTTATGTAATTGGTCCACTTATACAGCATTCCTTCCATGGTTTAATTAAGTGTTTTTGCCGTTCATTACTTGTTTATCATAGCCAGATATGATGCTCAGCTGATTGCAGCGACTCCATTGGGCCCCGGGTGTGATGTGTGGAGTAACGTTTAGCGTTTACATTCCAGCTACGTAGATAAAAGTGCGTAAAGTATTCTGTGAATCACGAGAGCAGTTGACGATGCCCCTCCCACTTAGGTCAGAGAGGATTAACTACTGTGGGTGTGATCTGTGGTGATTGACAGGAAGTTGTGCCAATGAAAGGAGAGTACATCCGTGTGAGGCGGGTCTTAAATGAATGTGTCCAATTATAGACGGAGGAGGGCAAATAGCTGTGCAGTGGCTGCGTTCATTGCAGAAGTTGGATGCCACGTAGTTGCCAATCCTGTTGCACACATTTTGGCCACCGCTATTTTTTCGAGGATGATTTAAATTTCCCTTTTTTCATAAAATGTTGTGAACACGAGAACTGTAGTTTAGCAAAATGACGGTTTTCTCAATTTGTTCGATACTGCTCTCGTTGTTTGCGCTTGTCACGGGGGGGAAACTGCCTGAGCCAGAAGTCAAAATTGAAGTTATACAAAAACCCTTTATGTGTTACCGTAAGTCAAAATATGGAGACATGCTTCTTGTACATTACGAGGGATACTTGGAGAATGGGACCATGTTTCATTCCAGGTAATGTGCAGCAAGAAACTAGCATAATAATGTTGCATGCATGCCTGTGCAATGTTGTCACACTCCTCTTAGTTAATGAGAAATCACATTAGGGTCACTGCTTGTTATAGATGTCAAACATCAATATGTATTGCTAATGGACTACAGTATGCTGCAGCCCACGCGTTATCACTATCTGTGTCATTGTGCATTCACAACTCAACATTAGCACTTACCACCTTGTCTTAAGTTGGGTGGCAACCAGTTGATCCTTATAGTGCATCTTTGTGATATCAAGTTTGTGTGTACTGAACTTTTCTTTTCCACAATGAACACTGTGATGGATCTTCGTGACTCTTTGCAGCCGTGTACAGGGGGATAAAAATCCAGTATGGTTCACCCTTGGGATCCGAGAGGTGCTGAAGGGCTGGGATAAGGGTCTGCAGAACATGTGCACAGGAGAGCACAGGAAACTGACTGTCCCTTCATCTCTTGCATATGGCAAGGAAGGAAAAGGTAAAATTTGTATTTCAGTATGGGGATTAGGGAGGATGATGTTGCCCTCTGTGTTGCATTATCACGCATCTGTCTCTTTTTATATTAGTGTTTTTGTGTATTTACAGGCCAGATCCCTCCAGGCAGTACCCTCATTTTTGACATTGAGCTTATGGAGATCCGAAATGGTCCCAGGTCACATGAGTCTTTCCAGGAGATGGATCTCAATGATGACTGGAAGCTCTCCAGACAGGAGGTGTGAAATTCTTTTCAAGCTGCTGTTGTCACAGTTCTTGTATTAAGAGTGTATTGTATTGCGTATGTATATGTATACATATGTATATTTTATGTATGTCATCATTATTCTGTATCCACCAGGTGAAAGAGTACCTGAAGAAGGAGTTTCAGAAACATGGATACTCACCTAACGACACACATCATGAAGCAATGGTAGATGACATCTTCAAAAATGAGGATGAGGATAAAGATGGTTTCATATCATCTAGGGAATTCACCTACCAACATGATGAACTTTAACAGGTTTTAACCAGGGGTTGTTTTTTTTCTTAACTACCTATAGTATTTGTACTACCATTCATTTCTTACAAAACAGTGAACAACATTGACATGTGAATTAGTTACTGGTCACTGGTCTTACATGAATCTCTCCACAGAGCTTGTTTTCTAAACTGCCTTTTGAACAACTTTGTCTTAATTGTGATTTAACTTGAATAAATTACTTTTGTTTTGTGAGAACCGTAATATATTCATGTCTCCATTATACATGCACTGATAGTATCACCACAGATGTATTTAGACTACAGTATTGGAATATTTGGTCAATTGATTTCATGAAATAAATGTTAGGGTTTTTTTTAAAACAAGCATAACTTATTGATGTTGATTTTTTTTTTCTGTGCATGTCTTCATTAATCACTAGAGGGCACTCCTATCCTTGATATTTGTCTAATACCTAGGCTGGCCCTCTACCTCCGTCTTTCTGTTTCCACTGGCATCTCAAACCCTTAAAATGAGAACACTGAATTTTTTTGGAATCATGAGGAAGTTGCAATACAGTATGATAATAGCGGTTCAATCATTTGCAATGATGACTTTTAAAATATGAATATCAAAATATGCATATTGATTGAATTACATCACATCTCTATCTCCCTTCTCTCCCCCGCTCCCTCTTTCTCACTCAAACCAATTGGTCAAAGCAGATGGCCGCCCACCTAGAGCCCAGTACTGATTGAGGTTTCTTCCTGTTATAGGGGAGTTTTTTCTTACTGCTGTCACTAAGTGCTTGTTCATTGGGGAATGTTGACTCTATGAAAAGAGTACTGTCTAGACCTGCTCTATGAGAAAAATGCCCTGAGATAACTTCTGTTGTAATTTGACACTATATAAATAAAATTGCCTTGACTTGACATTTAAATTTTTTCTTCATGTTTTACAAGTCACCCATAACTGTCTTCAGCAACAGTATTTTGTATTATGTATCCTACATATCCATTTTGTAGTGAAGAAATGCTCCCTAAAACTGAAACCAAATTAATCCTGAACAGGAAGTGTTTGAGTTGAAAGTTGAGTTATTTAACAGAAGGGGGAAAACCCTAGGACATGATCAAATTACTGTTTGACTCAGGACTGTACCTTTTGTGAAAATAAAGATTTGCTGGTGGTAATAGTGTCAGATGGAGTACAAGTATATAATATGCAGCACAGAAGTAACATGACTCAGTGATCCACCAGGAATCAGCTATGCAGCAAGCACCATGTTTTATGGATCAAAGATGTCACTGAAATGTGGGACAGCTGTCAGTGCTCTCCAGAGTCTTTTCTTTAAACCATGCAAATTAAAGCATTGTAGGATTTGGCTCAACATTGGTTGAGTGAATCTTGACAGCAAATATAAGCTTCTCAATTTAAATAGACCCAAAAAAAGGTTGTATGATGATGCAATCGAGAGAGAGGAGGATGTAATCTTGGCACCCAAACCCCCCCCCCCCCCCCCCCCCCCCCGACAGAAAAAGGCTGCCCACAAGCATCAGTGCCACAATCAGGATGCAGGTGAGATATAAACCCACTGTAATGCAGATAATATCACAGCAGTTACATTAAAACAGAATCGAAACTGCAAAAATTGCATCATAATTAATGAGCAACAAGTGTGTTTACATTTTATTGGTTGCTTGTTTAATTTCGGTTAAACTAGTTGAACTGTAACTAAACCCAAGAGGTTTTTCACTGGAAAGATGTTGGCGGTGTGAGTAGGGATAGAGACATTCTATTGGAATCATTTCCTGCTTAAATTACATTTTTATTTAGGCTGCTATGCTCCAGAAACCTCAGACACATTTAATACCAACCACTTAAGTATGCATCTCTGTTGTTATTGTCTGTTCTTATTGTTGTGTTGTTATTGTTGTGGCTAGTGTTCTATGTTTGTGGCTTAAGTTGTGACCTTGTCCTCTGCATACCATGTCGTTACATTGTACCTCCCTTGTATTCCTAGTGTGTTGCCACTTTTTGTTGTATGTGTCTGTACAGCTGTACTTGGGTACTGTTTGCCCCTCTAACCAACCCTTCCTTTCACAAGCTGGTGCTTCTTGTCAGGCCATCATTGAAAATAAGAACCTGTTCTTAATTGATTCGCCTGGTTAAATAAAGATTAAAAAAAAAAAAAAAAAGTAGGAAGACAGAATCCAAACACTGGTGCAACTATGTCTCCTCTCACAGAGAGCACCTTTGTTTTTCTCACCACTGTAGTTCACATATTATCTGGCAAAATTCCACACTACCGACCACACCTAGTGGTAAACTGGATGAGTGGGAGGGTTTTATGGTAACACACAGATTGAAAGAGATAAGGTATCATAGGTTAAAATAAACAAAACAAAAAAAAACTGGCAAGGATGTGGCAATAGCTGTTACACAAAAAAAGTTAACCACATACCTGTGATTCATCACCTGTATGGGCTGGGCCTTTCTTCTGTAACATGTGGAGCAACATTTTGAGAAACTTTAATAGTTGACACTATTTTAAATGGGAGTCTTACATCCTTTAATGCATCATCATTTGATAAGTTACATTTTTTCGAGTTGCAACTATCACAAAAATACATTTTGATGAATTGGATTTGTAAAAAGGATTCACTTAATCACAATAAAACCAACTGTGAATAAAACATGCTTGGTACAACTATGGTATGACCTTTGACCTCTATGGCGCTGTGAAGTGGGTGGTAACTACTGCTGCACCAAGCAATGTTACTGGCATGAGAAAAGGAATAAGAATGGGCCAAAATCTTATTTTTTATTTGAAAATATCCCAAATTACAGCATGTAAACTGAAATGCTGCGAAACTGGTGACCAACGTGTGTTATGTGGTGCAGAGGCAGCTAAATCACATGAATTAATATGACCAGAATTTAACCATTAAATGAAAATGGCAGCTTTTCTGACTTTTCTTTTCTATTGTGAACAGTTTTGTATTTAGACATCGATTTAACAAACATCATTCTCAACAGTATATATTATTGTGACAAAGGAACAAGATGCAGAATAAAAGACAAAAATAAACATCTTTACAAAATAAATCTTTACACTTGTTGCAAAAAAGTGCTTCATGAGCGACCAATTGTCTCGTCTTTCATTTTTAGTACACACAGTGAAAATACTGATCATCACATGATCTGATTTTATCTACAATGAAAGGATCCACATTGTTTCGTTTCAAATTTTAACGAGCGTTTCCACCGAAACCACAATATGCACACCTCACGTGGGAACGTTAACTTAGCTGCTGCTGCTGTGAGGCTCGGTTAACACAGCACCAGACGACCTGCCTTGGGTGGATTTAACACAGCGCTGTCACCATGACTGAGTCTACACCAGGTAGTGACAGTCCTCAAATAAAAGAGAGGCGGAAACAGCACTGTAGGTAGTTAATATATAGTTAGTATATAAAAATGATGGTCCTGGCTGAGTGAAAACCCCAAAACTTACAGTAACAAGACAATGTCAACACTAAACCAACTTCAACCAAAACAGTCATGCGAGAAACAAGCTTTTCAAGTTCAATTTGATTACAAACTATTCTGAAACTTCATCAAGGTGGCTTGAATTTCCTCTTTGACACAATAAATAATTGTCCTTTGTTTCTGCTGTAAGGTCTGCATGCCTCAGTCCTTAGAATAAGACGTCTTCATGCTCTATCATAAGCTGCACTACAAGTTTCTGCTGCCTCATGTCATTCAGGGTTGCCAAAGCATTCTGCTCCGGTGGCTGCATAAGTGTCGGACCAAAGACGATCCCCAGGTTCTCAGAATTCATTAAATTGTCCTTTTCGAACATTGTCACCCTGTAAATAGAGAGAGAAAGATAAAATGTAAGTGAGAAGAACAGAATCAGGTAAAATACAAGAGACACAACTGTGAAATGTTTTAGAAAATAATATTTTTTTGGGTCATCTGGCGTGAATGAAAAGTCCATGAATATATTTGGTGCTGTTCATATTTACAGCAGTAGGATGGTGTAATGTAAACTACATGTTCATTGTATTCGTTTTTGGACAACAATGGACCTTTATGGGACAACGGAATAACATCATAGTGGTTAGTAAAATCAATTCATGCTTGATTTTGGTCTTTAAATGTGTATTTGGATATTACGAAAATTATGAAATATCAGCCTTAATCTTTAAATGCAATAACAACAACAACAACAACAACATGTTTGTATGAACTGACCTCTTGAGGTGAGCCATCAGGTAACGTAAAGTCTCATAGTGAGCTGGGGGAAGCTGCAGCAAACTCTCGTGGATTCCCTCCAATCTTGATTCAGCATTAGGAAGTTCTGCATTATGTTAGTAATATGATTAGTATAAGAGCACTGCAGAGTACCAGTAACACAGTAATGGCATGAAATAGCACAGAGGGGAGGAGCTCATACTTGCAGCTTGAATAAATTTGGAGTACAAGTCAAATGTAATGACTGGAATGGGAAGGTCTCTCAAGTAGAGCTTCAAAGCACCAGCAATGATGTTGATGTCTGCATAGGCACTGGCACTGATGTCAGCCTTTTCACCATCTGTTGATGAAAGTAGAAAATGTCTGACTAACATGTACATTTATTCTCTGATTCAAATATAAATATTACATGATTGCGACTGTGGACGTTGCCTAGTAGCAGCTGAAACAAGCTTCTTATTTCAAACAGTGAACAAATGAACTAAAACCTAAGAGACCTAGATCCTGGAGCTAATATATTTGGCGTCAACAAACCTCGGTCAAAGGCGAGTCTCACATCCTCTATGTGCTCCGAGAAGCCAGATACTCGGTAGAGACCTTCAGATTTCATACCTGTAACAGAAACATCAAGACAAGCTTGCCAAAATGGTACGACAACATTCCTTATCATTGCTAATTAGTTATGGTGGAACACTACTTTTTTCTGAAGTGATTGATGTGGTGACCGATTATTGATATTTTACCTCTGAGCTCTATCTCTCGAATACACATGTCAACCACCATGGGTCTTGTCGCGTTATGAGCCTTAACAAGCGTGGTGAGGTCACAGCTAAACACTTTCTTTATCCTGCGCAGGTCCGGCTGGCAGTCGCTAGGAACCAGTTTGGAGCACTGTTTGTGTACATTCAGTCCACAATCTAGAGCAAACAGCAAGAGAGAGAGAGAGCGAAAGGGAGAGAGGAAGAGATTAGCTTCAGACTGATGATAACACAACCATCTCAGCCGGCTTAAGACAGCAGTTTGAAAAGGTTTCCCAGAGTCAGTGATAAACTGCACTGTCAGACAGCACAGCCGCGGCTTAGCCGTCTCAGTGTGCTACGCCAAAGGTAGATAACAGCAAACATGGCAGCATGGGTGGGTGTCATGTTGTTGTTTTAGTCACATGGAGCGCACTGGACAGCTGGTAAGAGCAGAATGTGTGTTAGGAGTACGCCTGTGCATGTGGCAGAACAGCTTGGAGTGAGGGTTTAGAAGGAGCTGTACTTTTAAGGGTACTTCCGGTATTTTTCAACCTGGACTCTATTTTCCCATCATCTGGGGTCTAAGTGACTAATGGGGACAAAAATGTTTAGAATCTGTCCAGTGTACATACATTGACAGTGCGATTTCCCCCAAGGATTGTAACTGTTTCACAGCTGAAGCTACTTCCCTCAATACTGGACCAATTCCCCATTAGACACTTAGATCCCAGATGATGGGAAAAGTCCAGGTTGATAGATACCAGAATTACCCTTTAAGACAGGCATGTCTGAGTGAAATCGTTCATCATAAAGACATTTTTACTGCCTGAGCGACATTAACGCTGGTCAGTGCCAACATCGCTCTCAGTCAGAGCTCGCAGAGAGTGTACAAGGAGATAAGAAAGAAAAAGAAGCTAGACAAGGAGTGAAAGAGGACAAAGAAGTCTCTCCTGATTCCCATAGCACATGAGGTGTCTGATGATACCAGTGTTTGCCTCTGGCTTATCAGCATGGAAAATGTCTCAACAACAAACACTCTGTTAGGGAAAAAGCAAGCAAGTCCACCAATGTGTGCATCAGTTTCAAGACTATGTCTGTGCAGCGAACAAATCTTGTGACCAAGGAGGCCTTGAAAACCCCCCTGAACATTAATACGCAATCAATCACTTAGTTCTGCAGCTATATTTGGTCAACAACTACGCCTGACCTGTGTTTGTTTACCACAGTTAAGATATTTACATATTCTATTTGTAGTGATTTCTTTTGACAGATAAACACAATTTAAATGATGATATAAATGATGTCAGCAGAGTGCCTCACATGGTATGCCTTTGCACAGTATGTAAAGGGATTAGAAAAAAGTGTGTAAAAACATCTTGTTTCCTTTCATTTTGGTGTTTCTGTGATTTAATATTCTCAACAGGAAGAGGATGCAAAATAAGTGACAGCATGTAGATTATGTAAATGCATCTGTGCCTCACTGCATCTCTCTAAAGAATGTGTTTGATGAGTCACCGACAGGAGGATCTCAACTTGTTTGTCACAGATATAACAGGAAAATGTTAAATGACCATGAATCAGAACAAAATCAATCCACTAATTCAAATAGAGGAAAAATAACTATTCAGCAGAATTATGTAACTCAAACATCAGTGACTGCACACTGTTGGTCAGAGATTGTACATTACTTGTGTAAACCATGACTTACATGACATTCTTTGAGTAATCCATGACATGCAATCTTGATGTCAGAGTGTATGGTTACCTGAGCAGCGCACACCCTGGGCGATGAGGCCCCACATGAAGTTGGCACAGTACTCGCACCAGTGCGGTCCTCGAAAGGTATGCACCTGGGAATAGAGATGACACAGTTACACACAAACACACAGAGCAAACATTACAAGACATTGCTATGTCCAGTCTAAACTGATGAACTTCCCCCTTTTGATGGGTTGGACAGAGATTACTTTGTGATCCCAAGCTATAGTGGATGGGACCCCCTCGCCAAATGAGAGCATTTGTATATACAAGGCAGATTAAAGGATTTACTATAATGTGTCTGGCATCTGCTCCTGAGCAATCGGATACATGCTGCCCCACAAAGAGCCAAGCCTGCAAGTCAAAATAACAGATGTACACCCACTGATTGAGCACCCTAAAAACACTGATAAGATGACAAATGGAGATACACCTGTGTGCAGTGAACACACGCACACACACACTTTCAATAGGTAGTAGGAGACTGATGAGTGAAGTGGGCATATGGCAGGTGGTGAATGGAAAGGTTTTTGTTCTTTTTCAAAGGGGAAGTTTACAAAAAGCCGGGGGTCTTTATAACCTGCCTGTTAACTGAAACCCAAGATACAATTGCAAGAATGTTGAGGTGCCCAGAGGCAAGGTATCCCTGTGTCCTGAACTCTTTTTTCTGTATTTAAAACAAACATAACTTTATATGACACATTTCATCTCTAAAACTGCTTTTAAAAAGTATGCAGCCTAAAAGGACTTTAAAATCAATGAGAATCAATGTGCTTGTCTGTTAATGGGTTGTGGTACAGAGTATCCATTAGCTACAGTCAGTGCATATGGGTGTCAGCTGTATGTGTTCTCATTAAAACAACACAGCAAATGTTTGAGGCAGGCAAAACCACATCAGTAGGGATTTTGCTTTATCAATGCAAAAGACTGTGAGAGGTAATAGAAAACTGCTA
Organism: Scomber japonicus; assembly: GCF_027409825.1. Lineage (NCBI taxonomy): Eukaryota > Metazoa > Chordata > Actinopteri > Scombriformes > Scombridae > Scomber > Scomber japonicus. The sequence goes on along the minus strand of NC_070587.1, from coordinate 12,692,699 downwards.
AAAATGTATTCATTCTTCAGGGATAAATGTAAACAAAGATGTTATAAATTGTGGACAGCAGCTCTGAAGCTACCAAACCTTTCTTTAAAAAAAAAAGTTACTCACCTTAAAATTGTGGATCTTCTCATACGAGCATTGCTTCTCCGGTGTGTCTTTCAAGGCACTCCGCCGCACCAGAGGTGAGGAGATCTGTGGACAGGAGGCCAACAGTTTAATAGGCTTCCACAAAAGTTTTCCCTTGCTCCCCAGTTTGACTCCCAGAGCCAAAGCCAGCAGCTCCTGTCGTTTCCTCTCTTGTCTTTTAGCCTTGTGGGTTATCAGGTCCCCTCCTAAACCTCCTCGGTTTTCTTCAGCTTCCATGCTCGACTGCTCGGGTTCCCACAGACTCTCCATCTCCTCGGCTGAAAGATGTGGAGGGGAGACGGGGGTGCTGTGCAGCAGACGCTGCCGACAACAGCCCAGGGCAGAGGCAGCAGCTACACCCCACTCCCCTCTGACCCAGGAGGGCGACTGATGACAGCCTGCACGGGGTTGGCTCTGCATCTGCTCTGAATCTAGTGGCAGCAGTGAGCAAGAAGAGCAGGGGGAACAGGACCAGTAGTGGGCGGCCTGACGGCTGGAGTGTGCCTCACACAATGGCCCTCTTTCACACGCCCAGTAAGGAAAGAGAGAGAGAACAGGGTCCCTGATGGGGAGGGGCCTGGAGGTTGAGAGTGAGGGCAGTCGGGTGCTGTCAGAACCACTTCACACAGCTCAACAGCTCTGTAAAGCAGGATCAATAGTGCATACGCCCTCTTTACAGAAGAGAGCACACTCCCATTAGTGCACTGCCTTCCGGACACACTCCACTTCACTTAACTGGAGATCATTCTCTCAGTCAGTGCTAGTTCTCCTAAACGGGTCACTGGCCTGCTCAGAGACAAACTCAAGATTCTTTGGTCTGACAGAGCCAAAGCTGTGTCCTCGTAATTCAAAAACAGATCTTGCCCTCCAGATATGTCAGTCGACTAGTGGAATTCCCCCCACTGCATTGCAGACGAGATCTTCCAGACGCTCTGACTGCAGACTGCTCACGCCAATCACAGTCCGTTGTCTCAGAAGACCAGCAGAGCTAGACCATCGACTGGGATTGAGGGATTACTGCCATAATCCTTAACACAGGGAATAATCCCGAAGTGCCCAAATCCAAGTAAAATCCCAAAGGAAGCTCATTTGCAGGTCTACAGCCATGAAGTATTTTGTCAGTGGGGGGCTGTTGCTATGTTCATGCTGTATTTGTCCCTATTAGCTGTGCTTGTAAACAAACAGTAAACAGGACCACATGGCAGTCTTCTAATTAATCAACAAGCTCTGAACAGAGTTACATGACACCAACAGCAGTGCCAACTACACACACACGCATGCACACACAAAGAGGTTCAACTGACTTATAAAACAGTGAATGAATGGTCAGGAAGCCAGCAAGTATTGGATTTGTAGTGATACAGGGTTGGAGCGAGAGCAGAGTGGTGGGGCGGAGAGCAAAAGCCCCAAAGGGCAACTGCAAAGCTGAGATAAAATGAAAGGATTGGCAGCTTATAGACCGATAGACACAGAAGCAAAATTTTAAAAAAAAAGAAAAACTGCTGTGGGCCTTTTGTGTACCAGCTATGTCTTTTTTGTCTCAGATGTGCTGGGCAACAGTGAACTGGCTGAAAGCTGCATGAGTGACAGGACAGGTGAAGATATTTGTCATTGTGGTTGACATTCTTTGAAAAGACCTACACATACCATACCATACAATTTAGCTCTGCAGATAAGTCAGACGGGACAGATGAGGAATGAACCACTCAGAGATATTTTAGCCTTTCGAGGTAGGAGGGAGGGAGACGGGAGGGAGACGGGAGGGAGACGGGAGGGAGACGGGAGGGCTGCACTCTTTGTTTGCAGGCAGATGGCTTCTTGTCTCTTAAAGAAGAGTGTGGAAGAAAGCACACAAAAGGTGGTCACACAACAAGCTCTGCTTTCTTTTCAGTGGCATGGCTCTTTTATTCCCTGGAGCCTTTGTGAGGCCACAGCTGAGCTCTCTGACTCTGTTCTGAGTGACTATTGGAATCATGGGAAAAAAGGACAGTGGACACTGACACAGTAAGACAACAAGACGCAAACACCCACGTCCTAAACAAAACAGCCCTAACAACATCTCTAAAACAAGCAGAAAAATAGATACATTGTGAAGGGTGTAGCATGCAGACGATATCATCCCATGGTTTAAAAATGAAAGAAACGGACACTTTTGTCTTCAATAGGAGCAGCAGAATTGTAACTGCAACATTTTTCAAGTGCAAACTTACAAAACTGCATGAGTATTAACTGTATTTGCATTATTTGAATACAGTTTCATGCTATTAAAATGCAAAAACACTTATTTCTAGATACACAAGGTAATTATCCTGGCAAAAAAACATGACAATTTCTGTGGAAATCTTTCCAGCACATACAATCTGACTAGTCGGTCGAACACCCTGCTGAGATTCAATCAGCGTGGTGAGTATCAGGAGGAATGTGGCAGGAGGTCTGGCCACTTAGCAAATTCCTGCACATGCAAGGAGAAGAACACTCAGGAGTTTGATCTACAGGTCAAGTCAAGTACTCCTCTCACCTTCTGAGAAGCATTTTAATGACACAAGTTGTTGCAGTCATGGCAATATGGAGGTATCAACCTGACACTGAGTAAACACATGCATGTGTTGACTATACAGTGAAGCCACTGTGCTGCTAATGCCTCAGGGTGTGGCCGGTGTAATTGGTAAACACGAAATTCAAAAAGCGACCACAGATTCAAGCCATCAGGCCAGGCCTCTGCTCCTCAGACGCATAATATTCGAGCAAACAGAAACGATTTTCCTTCTGTCTCTCTCTGTTTTGGAATTGACTGGCAGGTGGTTTTCAAACGCTGCCTGACAAAGCTTATCATCATCACAGCTGTCACTGACTCAGACCCTCATATACAAAACTTGGTGGAAGGAATATGAAGTCAAAAATTCATAAAAGCCTGGATAACTGACTATCAGACATTTAGCTTGCTAAAGACATGAGACATGCTCCAGATATACTTGCCAAAGGCAGCTTGATGTAGTTAGTAGTCTATAACAATAGCTGCAAATCAAACAGAACATCGCTCAGTACTTTTAAATAAAGCATTGTGTGTTAAGCAGACATAGGTTAGTTTACATTGCTGTGAGAGCACTTCACAGGCTCCCTCGAGGTTGGTAGTGGCATGTGTAGCATTGAGAAACCACTATAAGTCAATAGACTGCTGACTGATCAATGGTCATTAAGTCAAAAACGGCTGCATTTAATGGTCTATGTCTCAAGTTCCAGAGGCCAAACTGAAGACTGATGTTTATAATACTGAAAGTGATGCTTCTGCTGAAGGGGCTGTCATGAGTCTGTCAACGACTGACTGTCAACATGACAGACTGTAGGCTGACATTTTGAAGACAAAGTATCCCTAAAGCACAGTTGATTTTGCATTGAGAGACAAAAAAGGATACAGCTCATGAAATACAATGTCTCTGAAGGTTGAGAGATATTTATCTGTTAATAAAAGGGGCTTGCTGTGAATCAAAGTAACATCATCAGACCCATAAAGAAGGAGGATACAAGTTAAGATTGCCACCTAGTGGAGGGATAGTTGTGATTCTTCCACCAGAAGAAAACAGAGTTTCCTCGTTCCTCACTGGTAAATCATTCACAGACTATTATCCAACAACATCGTCACAAACGCCGGTGAATACAATGTGCAATTTGTCTCAACCAAGATCAGCGTGTCTGATATGCGTGGCACGCAGAGCAAAGTCCCAGTCCCCTTGGTCATCATTACCTTTCAGAGGAGGCAACGAAGCATAGCAGCAGTGAACACACCCAGGGGCTACAGTGAGATAATGTACATCTCACTCACAGGACAAAGTGTCCTCTCAGAAACACTCTAGTCCTATTGGAAATGTAGAGCAGCATGGAAGTAGATCACAATCATGGTAGGGTCTAATAAGTGCCCAAGGATGAATACTAGTGTATATGTACTGAGAATTTTTCTAAATGATGGCTAAATGAATGCTTTAGAAACATAAAAACACCTAATGTTAAACAATTCTGGATGATTATTACGAACTTTTTAAAGAATTGTAAGTTACTGATTTCAAATAATATAAAACAGAGAAAAATAGCAAATTAACAATCTGTAACCAGTAAATGTTTGGCATTTGTAGCTAGTTGAATCATCAAACTGGTGACTGATTATCAAAATTGTTGAACATTTTCTGTTGACTGCGTAATTAATTCATTGACTTGTCATTACAGCTCTAGATGGAGAGAATGTCGGCCTCACAGCAGCATTTATGACGTAATGTCTTGCTCAAAGAGTGAGTGTAGGTGCTTGAACTGTGGTTCTGCAGTTGACAAACAGGCTCTCCATTCATTACACTGCCTTCAGTGCCCAAAAAAGTACACTTGGTAGAACCTGTGAAATGTGTGAGGCATTTATCTCACCCTTTCATCCCTCTGGAAGGTGACCCTGCGTGGTTCTGTGCGTCCACGGCTCAACCTGTGCACCATCTTGTCCTTGAGCAGTGAGGTGTATCCAAGATGCTCATAGATAGGGTTCGTGGTCATTTTGGCGATGTACTCTGCAGCCTTAGTCTCGATGTAAAGAGTGATGAGGGCATCCGTCACGAGGTCATGGACAGACTCAAACCTCTTCTCCCCAACAAAGTGTTTCCCATCATAGAACAGTCTGTAGTTGAGGGTCTGGTGTCCAAACCTGGATTGAGATACATGGACAAGATTGTGGTAACAGTGAGGAGGTGAATGAGGAGGCGAAATAAGCAGAGGTTGAATCAGTAGCGTGAGTAAAAATGAAGAAGCAGGAGACTACACAAGGACAGGTCCGACCTTTCAAGGACCCTGTACTGCATACTGATTGTGCTGGTACCTTAAGGCCAAGGTGTGAGACCCTGGCTGTCTTTGGCTCCCCCTGATGAGGTATGAACCCTCTGCGCCCCCCAGTAGCTCATCTGCATATTCTCGAGAGATCACGCCATGAAATCTGTGAAAAATGACACAGTTGGTATAACTCACCCTCAAATTATAGCCTATCCTCAAACACACATAGATTTGCATTTTAGACATCCTTCCAGAGCAAAGAGACACATAAAATATCCCCACTTAAATCCTAACCACATCTGATGCAAAGCAATAATGATAAATAAAACCATTATCTGCACAGTAATATTTGAAAAAAGCATAAAAAATGAGGACAGTAATTAAGTTACACTCACTCTCTGCCATAGTATTTGGGTCTGCTCTCCATCTGCAAACCAGAGAAGACATATTTACTGGAATGATATGATATTAAAGCTCAATTAAACGGCTGTACAAATTGTTCTTACGATTACTGTGTGAAAGATAAAGGCCTCTCCACCACAGGACAGATGATCTCCATCTGTGCCCCAGCATATATTCACAGCTACCAAACCATAAAGCCAAATCACACAGTGTGGAAACAAATTAGAGGCAGTGCAAGAAAACAGCTAGTGACAGATTGCCAGCTGCAGAGTTAATATTAAGCATGTTAATATGTCACACCAGAGTGTGTCGTAAGTCTGTATCACAAATGCTGTGCTGGATATATGGCCAAGAATTTTCTGGCTTTGTTCCTTTAATGTTTTTGAGCACTATCAATGTTTAACAATACTAACATATTCACTTGAATGAAAAAATACCGAATAATAGACAAGGCCATCATCTATCTAGACCTTCTTTCAATACAAATACATTGGAAAACACCATCACAGATGTGCAGTAAAATTGAGTAATGATCACAACTGATTCATGAGAACACTTTAGTAAAATGTAAAACACCATTAATCTCACATAGCCAGGCTCAGATATTCCCTTTGCTCATCATAGCAAGACTCAAAATAGGATGAGACATGCATCATTTCTGGTAGGCTGTACAATAAGAGATTGACAGTTTTGTCAGTGAGGGCATTAACTTTGTTCCATTAGCAGATGAAACTTCAGCCGAGGGAAGTCTACACTGTCTGCAGTTCTAAAGAGCTCCTGCTTCTTGCCTGCAGTTCCTATACTTATCGTTTTTTAATTCAATAGTCTTTTGGGTTAAATGTGCTATGTACACAACAGATAATTGACCATTCTCTCCTTCAGCACAGACTGTTCCTACACCTGATTGGATTAACTAATTGACCAGTTGATGCTAGGCAAGTGCTGCAATTACTTTATTGGTTTCAAAGTAGACTACAAAAACATTTTCCCTAACCTGTTAAACAAAAATAAGTTCCACCCACAGTGATCGTTCACGACAGTGTCAGCAAGCAGCGACTCACTCCATATTGAACCAATTGGTCTGACTTCCAGCTGCCAGGCTCAATCTTTTCTCAGTTTTCCAAGCTAAAACCTGAGTGTAAAAAAGGAGTTTGACAGATATAGTGTGTCTGGTTCACTGGATTTGAAGCTGAGAAAAAAAACCTCTTGCTTTTAAGAAGTTATACATGGGGTTAGCAGGAGGTTCCCATATGTCCACTAGCAATATTTGACATTTGACAATCATAAAAACATAATGAACACCATGGCCGGATGGTGCTCACTCATTGCATGTATGTTACGAGAGTATTCCAGCTTACTTTTCCACCAGAACCTTTATAGTTCATTCTCGTGTGACTTTTTGTGTCTGCAGTTTGTATATTCAATTTCAACTATCCTGTATAAAGCTCTCAGATATGAAGTATTACAGGTTTTCTCTATTTGAACATTGGAAACTGCAAAGATGACGCTGACATTTGCTATTATAGTTGACATTTTAACAAAACGAGAGGGTGAAACAAAAATATGAAACTAACCATTTTTAGTCGGTTACAGTGGCCTATTGTATACAGATGTACAGATGTACTAACCTCATGAGGACATGTGATCCTCTTTGGTCTTGGGGCTTCTTGCTGTAGCTGGTACACTGTTAGAGAAATACATGGATGTTAATTAAAGCCTGCTGCCCTTTTGAGTTACGCACACAGCTCAGTGTAAGTTGTAATTACATACACATAATGGATTTGTGTCCAAAAATAACACCCACAATGCACACTTAAGAGGAAGTAAACTAAATGATGCAGCATAGCTTTGATGCTTTTTGCTCTGACTCAGTGCAAAGGTAACAGGGTACAAAAGTAGCCATTAGCTTGTGTGTGCAAGGCTAAGAAGTCAGTGTACATGACAGGAGCCATATATCTGCAATCCATTTATGTGATTTAAAACCTGTTGTGCGTTTACCTAATGTGCACTTACAACTGCACACTTTTCCTTTTGACTGCAAAACCCATATACTTACACTTAGAAATACATACGTGCAGCAAATCAAAGCCTCTACTCTACCTCTCTGTTACATGCACTGCTTTTACTGGAAGGAAATCAGTGAAGCTAAATGAGAATGGGATTTGCAGGGGGCAGGGTAATCACCACAAACACCCCAGCAGCCTCACAGAATTAGCACATTTACAATTACTGATTAAAAGTGAGAGAGGGAAGCCAACACATTGCTGCTGTTTCCCAAAACTAGAGGAAACTATTAATGTGTGTGTGTGTGTGTGTGTGTGTGTGTGTGTGTGTGTGTGTGTGTGTGTGTTTTTCTTTCAGATCATTTTTTTAATCCTTCATGTGTCTGCAACTCGAGTCATTTAGCTCTATTCTGATATAATGCCACATTTACATCCCACTTCCACTGAAATTATTCCTATAAAGAATAGCTGTCTTTAATGGTGTCTTTAAACGTGTATAACCTTATAAGATGTGGATGAGGATGGATGACTACAACAGTGTGTCCTCATTACTAACAGACTCCACAAGAGTGAAGAAATTGCTGTGTGAGGTTGAGCTAAGTCTTCGCCGCAGCAGCTTCTACAGGCAGGGGAGAGAAGACTCCTGACTGTGAATTTTCATGTTTTGTCAGGCTGACTTAAGCCAACCAGCAAGATCTGGACATCTTCCATTCCTATGACACAGCTCTAAAAATACCTTAGCAGAGGACCAGAGAAGTCAGCAGAAGATGGGAGACGTCAGAAAAACAGTGTTATTGGAAAATTATACAGGGAAGACGTTTAATTACTGGAAAACATGAAAGCTATAAAGTGTAATTGGTTAAGTAAAATGTTATCGCTCTAAGGACAGCGACACAGTTTCCATTTTTGCTCGTTGCTTCAACAGAAACCATTTGTGCTCCGCTTTAACACACACACATCAATTATATTCTGAGGAGTCAACCCATTTCCTCCCACATGGCAAAAACATTGCATAATGAGGTGGGTGTTCTGAGGACCCCATTTTAGCTGAGCCTCTTTGCAGGTAGAGGATCGTATTTTCCTGTGTGATGGTAACCTATTTTATGCAGACATGCTTTGCATCTGTGGGTATGTGAATCTGCTGTGTGGGCGAGAGGGTCTCTGTGTGCCTTTTGTGCTTGTGAGCGTAGCTTTTTTGGAAGCTGCAGCATATCTAATTGTACTATGAACACCAAAACCAAATTCTTCCATGTATGAATAAATGTTTCCTTGTTATTTATAGATCACAAAATAAATGTGCAGTTATTCAAAGTCAGGTTTAAACATTGCTAATCAGCATATAAAATGTAATAATTACTCACGGTAGGACTTCCATATGGGCGGTTGGTAATCCTCAGGGTCTGTAAAAGACAAAAAACAGGTTTTTGTTATTAACTCACTGTGGTGTTAACAGACTGTGCCCTGTTTTCTCTCCATTTCTATCCCCATCCCAGCAGACTGACTGTGAGCCCTTCATCATGTTTTTTTCATTATTGTTTTTATCTCTGTAATAATTATGCATATGGACTCACTCTGTGCAGCTGGTACTTGAGATGCTCCAGTAAATACACTTCTAATAACAGTCTCTGCTCCAAGGACAATCAATACAGATGTCCGCTTATTTTGCTTAAACGACGTGTCAGCTCACACCTGATCTATATTGCCAAAAACATATCTCTGCTCTGAGGTAAGACTACAAATGCATTGATCAACCGATACAGGCAGTCAATGTGGTACCTGATTTATGATAATGAACACATTCCTGAAATATTTTACAGATGTTATATTAACTCGATAAGAGAGGAGAGATGATGACGCAAATGCCTTACAGCAACTGATAATTAATCTAGTGCCCACTGGGTGAAGTAAGGACTTCAGGACTTCTACTGTCCTAGTAGTGTAATAAAATGCCTGGCACTTGTCATGGAACAAAGGGTGTGAAGCATTTTCATTCATAATATACAATATAATATAAAACTTTCTCCACACCAGGTCCAACTTACTTGTTGTTTCTGTTTTTTTTGTTTTTTTTAAACCATACTGATCAACTCCATCTGCTGAAGAAGGCCACGTCATAAACAGCAAATAAATGGAAGCTTGTGTTGAGAATTATTTGTCAAGCTGTTATTTCCAAGGTCAAGAATGAACTCAAATAATGACTCTGTATTTGTTACAAATCTAGTCATATTAATTGAAGAAAAGAAGGGTGCAACTATTTTGTTGTTCAAACATGTTACACTGAATATGAAGTGATAACCCTTTCCTCTAATAACACTTCTAATCTAATTTACTAGTAATAATTTAATGCTATTAACAGCATTCAGAGATCTCATTATAGGTTTATACAGAAATATTGAATTGCATGTCTACTGCACGTTCAGTATGCTTCACACTGTGAGATGGGCTGGGTGAACCCAATCACATCAGTCAGGGTAGTGTGTAGCTATCAGATAAGCAGATGATGCAATATGCCAAATGCACAAGACAGCTGCTATGAGAGTTAATTATTCTTTGGGCTCTTAGAAGTTTAGTGTAATATAACTCATTAAAGTGCCGACCCCGCTGCTGAAAGGCTCAACTGACTGTCTGAATAAAAAAACATTCCTTTGCACTCATCATCAAATCTGCACCACACCCCTCTGGCCAGAGGGAAAGACATGAAACATACCTGAATCTGTTTGATGCAAACCAGTGAGCACTTGTTGGCTGTGTGTACTGAGCTACAGACAGCAAAAAAAAGTGACTCATGTATGGCATCAGCGTTAAAACTGTACCACCAAAACTCTCATAAAGTCTCTATATAGTATAGTAGTATATATTCTTCTGCTATTTTTGGCTGTGTGATAGAGCAGGCAATCACTGTATTTGCTTCATGCTATTTTCTTTGCTCGCTGCAGCAGAAGCCTGATTGGAAGTTGGCTGCAATATTATCAAACATACCAAACCGCTCATCTTTGCTTCTCATTAGAAACCAGTTCCTTCTGGAAATAGATGATTTTATCACAGGGTGAAGAAAACATAGGTGCACCTGATCAGATGCTGACACATTGGATGATGCAGCTCAAATGAAGAGGTGGATATTTTAAAAGTAAATAGTGTTGCTCAAACCCTCCATAGGATATTTGCCTTCATATACAACTAAACAGCCTTCAGGCTCTGTTTACAAATGTGTGGCCAAATAGTCTTGGAAAAAGTATTGTCTTAACACTGAGGCTTTGTCGCTGTGCATTGCACGGGTCTGAAAGATTTATTCCACTGCGGCTTGTTTAAAGAATGTGATTTCATCTGGTTGGCTGCCAAATATTCTCTTTTCAATCTGATTCTTTTTAATGACTAATGGCATTTCAGTCTGGAATCCTGCAGCAGCTTCGACTGAGAAAAAAGCAGCTCTTAAGGGTTGATTCTGTTGCAAACACTGGCACACACTTGTACAAACATACACGCACGAGCAAATATATTAGGCTGCATTATACCTTTACACACACACACACACACGCACACACGTATATAAATACCCGAGCACGCACAGGCATATGAGCACACACAGAAATCCAAAAAACATCAAAAAGAATTTCTAAGTAGCTCCGAGTTTGTCTCGTGATCAGGGAAAATTTATAATTCTGGGAGCAGCCAGAGGGCTCTACCTCTGAAGAAACAGCTTTTAATTGTGTTGCCCTCCATTACTCACCAGTCAGAAGCATTCAATAAAAAAATTACCGCCGGGTGTTTGCTTTAGTGACAAAGAGAATATGCGATGAATAAAGATCAAGCTTGCCCTGACTTTCATCCCCTGAGATAACGTCTGCTTTACAGTCTGTGCACATGCAAAAAAAAAAATTCAACTTCAGCACATAAAACATTAAATTGTGTAGAGATGGTAATAGGTAGATGGCTGGCAACTGCACAACACATACAGTATGTAGAGTATTTTATGCAGGATTGTCTTCTATATCACTTTGGCTCATTTCAGTAAAAAAGGTAGATGCCACAAGAGAAGCTACACAACTTTTCCAGCTCATTAGTGACAACAAGTAAAGCTGATTTAAAAAGCTACTATTTGTCTGTGACCCTACATTCAAAAACCACATAACAGCAGAAACAGTAGCTTCTGGTATTTGTAAGATTAATGTTACATGGCTGGCAATGTCATCATATATATTTATTTGTGGTGAGACAAGGTCTCTGAGCAGGAGCCCGGGGATTCCTCTCTCTAACAGTTTGAATGGTGCCAAAAGGAAAGGTGTTTATACTATGTTATAATAGATTACACCACCAGGATAGACTGGACATAAACAGTGGTTACATTTTCCTTTAACAACACAGACACAGACACCTCATCACTGTATGTACATTTGAGTTGTGTTCTTTCATTCTAACAATGAAAATCTCATACAAAGGTCATATAAAGCAAAATTTACACTGGACACCATCTACAGTACAGTCTTGCAACTTGCACAGCCGTCACTGCACCATATATCTGATGTACCATCTAATTGCTGGAAGAAGCTGGTAACACGTGCATCTACTCTAGCAGCTGAAGGGAAAATGTCTAAAACAGAAGTCTTCAAATCTAAACTTAAAACCTGATCACCTCGCCATCCTTACAATTTCACAGACACAGGTAAGACTAGCACCTGTTCATCTATGTTTATGTTGGGGGGCTGTTTGAGTGGCGCAGGTTGAATGAGTTTGTGTTCTTTTGTTTGTTTTGGTGCATTTCCAATCTTGTTCCCTCTTTTTTTTCTTCATTTCATGTGTGTGCCAGGTAATAATGACATCCTTTGTGATCTCTGACTCTTTTCTGCCATCCAGAGTGACGGTGAAGGTGCTGCTGAATATTTACTCTGACGCTTGGCATCATTCTTAACATGACCTGGATGAGGAAATGATCATCAAAGTTGGTATTGATGCGCTGCATGACAACCAAACATTTCACTCCAACATTTGTATTGTTTATTATGTGTATTTCTCATAGTTTGATCATGCTACAACCATGCTGTCATGCTACTGATTTAGATGACTACACAGACTTAGGTGTCAGTGCATTTTTATTTGCCAGTTTTCAATACTAGATCATCCTGGAAGGAGGATTTCTTTCCCCTCAAACCCTTCCTACATCTCCAATATTTTCAAATAACATGAAGTTTTGCTTATTTAAATGAGTGTCTTAATGTATTGTTACACAATACTGCTCTCTTGAAGCCCTTAAAGCTGCAAATATCATTAAACTTGGATTATTTGAACTGACCAATTGATGAACACAAAATTATAATTGAATCACCTCCTTAATGTATATCTTAAAGGCTCAATGTAATCTAAGTTTTAGGTTAAGCCACACAATTACACACAAACAGAAATATATTCTGGAGTAAAACTGAGCATCACATGCAGACCCTACCATGTCAGTGGGATGCAGCAGAGCTGCAACAGAGAAACCATCTGTGTCTAATTCTGGTCCAAAACAAGCATTTCAACACTGTCTTTGTGCTGACCAGATAATATGTGACAGGTAAGAGGGAGCCTGCCTGGAGCGTGTTTGTGTACTACAGTGCTGGACACCCTTAGTCAAATTGTGTGCTATTAACATAAATTGTAGGTGAGTTTAGATCAGAGAAAGTGTAATTCTGTCATTTGATTGCCCTTGCCTTTTATCTGCCACTGAGAGAGCCTTTTCTTGTCATTTACAGTGGACTGACTAGTTGCATAAATTGTCCATAATCAGACCTAACTCACTGAGGGACAAACTTGCCCCCTTGCTGATGCTGTAAAACATGCAGATCATTTCAGTAATTCATTCAGTACTCCTGTCACTAATCCTACATGATTGACAGTGGAAAGGATGGAGAATGGAGGTAGTGGAAAGACTTTGAGGTGAACAGCAGCGTTAGCAAGAAACATGTGCAGGATAGTGTTGAGCAGACAGGTTCTCTGTAGTACATGGCTGTAATTCTGCCTCCCTGACCAATTTTGTCATTTAAGGCCTGGAGCAGAAGGCATACTTTCATGCTCTATCCTTCAATTTAATTTCAAAGCTTTATATCCTGGAGCCGTCTGGCAAATGGTGTACTGCTGGTACAGTAGATGCTTCCATGCCCACCCATGCCAAGAATGTGTAGGGATCTCCCTGATCAAGACAAACAGCCAAAAAAATATTTTTTGCAGTGAAAGATAGAGGTGTGTTGTAATCGTGTTGCAATTCTTGTCCTTTGGTGTTTTCTTATTTTTATTTTATTTTATTTTTACAACTGCCCTCAAAAATGGTATATACATACCAAAAAAAGTACCATGTATTATTTGACACCTGTTTTAAGGATGTGTGCATATGGTCCAGTCTGGACATGTTTGCTCCTGTTATTAATATTTAGTGAGAATAAATCCACATTAACCATCACCACTATCATAATCAGCACAAAAACATGCCCTCAGTGACATTTTCATTTGTCACCAAGATAAGTTGGATGAACTTTATTAACACCATCTCCCCGAAACAACAGCCTCAATACAAAATTACTGGGTGGACCAATCATTAGCAGCAGCTGAAATAAGTACACCATAGCATTTGTTTGCAGCCAGAACAGACAACCAAATATGGAGCAGAAATGTGCAACAAGATTCATTTTTGAGTCATAGAGTACGCCTCATAGACAAGATTATTCAAATGTTGTGTCTGACTGCCAAAGAGCTCTGCATGAAAATAATAATACCCTTGTGACAACCACTTCATCCCTGGCAGCAGCACAGCTTGTAACCTCTGATAATTATATTGAGAGCCCAACAGTAATGACAACCCTCTACTGCCACAGAGAGAAAAGACTTTCCTCTTAAAGCAGCAGTGGTCAAACAGTACAATCTGCTGCTTTCTGAGACGCTCATATGAGATAATGCTTTGTGAAACATGTGGTTACCGAAGGCTATATCAGCTTGGAACAACTTGTCTGTCCCTCCCGTTGGGCAGTACTTTGGGAAATGTGACTCTGCTGTGCAGTGTGGTGTGGTTGGGAAGCAGAGAGAGAGAAAGAAAGTACAATAAACACTGTATATACTATGTTCTTATTCTGTAAAACATCTATAGTTTTACCATGAAGTGCTCAGTTTGACTATGCTGGAAGATGGGAAAACATAAAGAAGCACTGCACATTTTCTATGTGACCAATATTGGTAGAAACAGCTAACATAAACCCAAAGTGCTGAGCCCGGTATTATAAACTGCCTCTCCCTTCCCCTGTCACACACTCTATCCCTCTCAAACACACACACACACACACACATACACACACCCAAGCCTCTGGTTGTTGGTGGGGCTTCCAGATCAAACACCACTGTGATAGTAGTGTTTGTACTTTATACTTAAGCAACCGGCTTTATCAATACAGAACACAAACAAGCATGGAGTTGCTATACTGTATCATTCTGAGTTTGCTGACACGTTTTTCATTCTGAAAAAATTGACTCCTGAAATTGAAATATATTGGTGTTAATCGTTGAACTGTACTCTAGTATAAATGCAAAAGGAGGATTTTTATTTTCGAGTTTTTGTGCACACTGTAGCAGCACATGCAACTGTATTATGTCACTGGACCATAACATATTAAGGAATTTCACTAAAGAGCCTGCTGCTGCATTTTTCGGAAAATGGTAGACTACACATGCCAAAGATAATCATTGACGCCGGCCAAGTGGAAAGCCAACGAGGAAATTATGGAGATGATTGGCAATCTAATGATAACATCCAAACCCAACGTCACACTGGCTGCATCTCTCAACCTTACAATCCCTCTGCACACACAAAACAAGACATGCTTTCCCTCTCATGTCTCCACCGCTGCATGCAGATGTTAACAGATGGTGATGCTTCCCACTTATCGTTAATCCTGAACCGCAGTAGTCATTGGTGGCTACTTTAAGAATATGTTAGTTTAATCTTCAATATGCACGTGCATGCAGATAAAGAAATAAACAGATGTCACATTTCCAGATGTCTTTATCATGAGGGGAATGCTTTAAAAGTTTGATTGAAGTCACATAGCCTACATGCAAATACGCAGACTAATGAAATTATAAAGCCTTCTGATATGATTATTATTGAAATTATTATTATTATCACTGTTTACTGCTAAGTCTTAGTGTCTAGTGTGAGTCTGGGGTATGTGAACTCTTACCAGAGGACACAGATGAACCTGAGAGGCTTGAGTTACTGGATGCTGCCATCCCAGCCTGTCTTCACGGCTCGCTGTTATTCTCGTTTGACCAAGGTGCGCTCACAGCAGCTCGTCCCCGGCGGTGCCTCCATTTCATTCACGTCCCAATCTGCTTCACCTCTGACGGCTTGCACCGGCCACTATTTCATGTCTCGTGTTCGTCGCCGAGTATGTCTGAATCCGCCGATCCTCGCTTAGCAGCCGTGCGCCTCGGCTGAGGAGCTCACGCTGGAGGTACCACAGCCACAGATAAAAATAGTCGAGCCAACCTACAGGACTATATGCGCCGTGGATCAGTTTCTCCAAAGCGTTTCCTCACATCAGACAGACTATATAGGTCGAGATTCTATGTTGCCATGTAGAAATGGTTTCCATGTGCCACTTTAAGGATTGTAATAAACACACTACACTGCAGAGACGCGCCTTCTTAAAGTGAAAGTTTGGAGCAGGGTTGCCAGATGAAAGCAATCCCTGCTGGCAAAAGCAGCCCAAAATAATCCATTTCTAGGTTTTTTGCGAAATCCAAAACAGACGATTAAACGCACGGTCACATGAGATTCATACAAAGACCAAACCGGCTGAACCACACCATTCCAGCTTTGGCATCTTTCATCAGATGTCATGTTAAGTCATGTTAAGTGATATGATACAGAATGAATCAGAATCAGTGTACTACGCCATCTGGCGGGGCTGTAGCCTCACCTCACCTTTCAACGGGATCACAGACACAGAGACATAGATGGATGTGGGGTCTACAGACTTTGAAGAGAGGTTTTAAACCCAATTCCCAGTTTCGGTCTCTTGCTTTCTATTGTTTCTGTCTTACTCATCACTGGGTCTAGGTGCCTAAAACCTCACGCTATAATATGTATCACGATACAGAGGTCATGATACAATAGGTATCGTGATAGGCGTTGATTTTGAATAATGACCATCTCCTATTGAATATATTCTTTACAATTCAGTATAACAAAGAAGGCACAACCTTAAGGATTATCAATTGAAAACAATTGAAATCCAGGCCCACAGACATCTTAAAATAAAAAAAAAATACTTTTTCTGTTGTCTCTCATGTTTTTAGTTTTTTGATGCAATAACAATTTTACTTGACTTACAGTGCATATCTTGCTGCAAGAATGCCCACTTGACATATCAGTAAATAATATATAACTGTTAACTATATAACTTTAAAAACTTATAAAACTAAAACATGAAAAATAAAAGTGGTCTTGTACTGGTAGTTAAGGCTTAACATGTTTTCATATGTTTGTGTATAAACTACAGTCGATCAATATGCTCATGGTTTCAGAGCACTTCTCCTACCTGTAACTATGTCTCCCCTTCAAGGAAGAGGTAGCAGAATAAAGGAAAAACTTGCTGCCATTCAGCCAATAGTTTGCCTGGAGTTGCAGTGAACACACTTCCCTGTCCCTCACTAATACCAAGGTGTGCTTGTGCAATGTTCTTAATCCCTGACTGCTCCAAGGGAGCTGCTTGATCAGGTGGCCAACAAATCAGTGTATTCACTGGCCAGTTTCCAAAAGTGTGTGCAACTAAACATACTGTTATACAAAGCAAATACAATTTTAAAAAGGAGGAAAAAACAAAAAAAGCTGAGCCAGTACCAAGGCACAGTGTGAAAGGTAAAAATGTCTCAAAACATACAATAGTAATAAGCAATTCTTATAGTAATCAGTGAACAGTAAAATGCAGTCAGGTCACTGAGTGCCACATTATGGAGAGGCATAAGAGAGTTAACAGGTTTATGGTTTGAACTTCTTGAGGAGGAAAACAAGTAACTGTCTTAACAGTAAATCGTTATCCATTATCTGATCCTCACACTTCCATCAATTTGTTTGCATTATGGATTGCCTCCAAATATCTCTGTGCGGGACCTCCCATTAAACACACGGTGGCAGCAACACTCCACTGACAGCATTAAAAAAAATATTGGACCAGTCAAACTAAATGCTGCAGTACCGTGAAACAAGGTATGTTGAACTCAGACAGGTATTGGCGAACGTAAGTGTGTGTGTGCGCGCGCGCACGTGCATTCTACAGCCATGACGCATTAAGACGTTCGAACGCAACAATTGTGACGAGTGTGAGAATTCTCATTTTATTCCCTGAACACTGAATACAACTCAGCACGAGTAAAAACATGCACCACGAAAAGTGTCGACTTTCCACAGGTACGTTACTGTTTGTTTCACAGATCTGCAGAAAGAGACAAACAATTACTACAATGTATGGGGCTGGATAAAATATTAGAAATACATTTGAAGAAATGCCGTCCAGTTATGCTCATGAACACCTGTTTTTACATTACCTGCAAAACAATAGTTTCAAATACAATTCATAGTAATATTTTCATAACAACCCTATGATTTCGTAGGATAAAAGAAATAATAAAGGAATATTTGCCTTTTTTTAGCTACTTGATTAAATCTTCACATACTTTCAAACTTATGCAGTTAAATATCAAATAGTAGGTTGAATTATCCCACTCTATGCAGAATCAAAAACTGGTGCTGAGTGAAGTGAAAATTGAGAATTCAGTCAATTTGCTGATTTATGCAATACTGATCAGAAAAAATGCAATTCCTTCATATTATAGAGCAAGTTATATGTGGGGTTGTTTTAAATACTAGTCTGTATTCAGAAAAAAAGAACAGATAATGGAAAGGCTTTGTATGCCCCATGACATCAACATCATCCATCATAAACTACGATAGCTACAGCATCAAAAATTAGGCCTAATTGAGACATCTGACACAGTGTTAAAAAGTGTGCAGGTCTTTAAACTTGAGAGTGCACAGAAGTTTCTTTTTTTGGCTTGTAATGTGAGCGTGAAGCGTGATTGTCATCTGCAGGACTATCAAGAGATGGTTAAGTTTTTTTTTTAAAGTAATACTAAGACTGAAGACTGAAAAACCGAATACTACTGACATACAGGACACTGACTGGCTGCAGAGTTGCCTGTAATAGTACTTGTCCAGATATTAGTGAACATGTAACAGTGTATGACTTTCCTTTGTGTCAGACAATCATTGATCTCCCCTCTGTCTCTCTCCTTTGGTTGACAGTCATGCCACGAAGAAGCTGTCGCCTAATATCCATGGGACATTACAACAGTGAGGGACGACCGGTAATTTCCGATAAGGAGACCCTGTACAGGTAAGCTGGAGTGCCGCCATCTGGTTTGTGCACACATGGTCTGTATACAGTGGTGTGCACAAGGGGTGGGGGGGTGATGTCGCCCACCCCCCGTGGCCCAATTGTTGAAAAACTAAGCTAAAACGTGTGCTAAGTTGCCCTCCTGGTTGGCAAAACACACTAAACTGCCCTCTTGGGAGTCAAAACGCGTGCTAAGGTGCCATCCTGGTTGGCAAAACACACTAAACTGCCCTCTTGGGAGTCAAAACGTGCGCTAAGGTGCCCTCTTGGGAGCCAAAATGTGTGCTACGGTGCCCCCCTGGTTGGCAAAACACGCGAAACTGCCCTCGGGTGGCAAAAACACGCACTTAAGTACTCTCTTCAGTGGCGAGAACGTGCTGTATGTGCCCCTTTTTTTTCTTTTTGCCCCTGACCGTCAAAAAGTCTGTGCACGCCACTGTCTGTATGTGTTTTATGCAGTTGTCTTTCTCTCGTTTTTCTTTTTTATTATACAGAGTTGTAAACCGGCGTACAATTCAGCACAGTTCTCTTCCCATTAGAAAAGAGACTGTCATCATCAGGAATAGTGACAGCATCAACATCAACAACAACAAAAGCAGGGTCCGCATTATGTCTGGTCTGAAGATTTTTGGCTATCTCATTCTTCTATGCCTGTATTTTGGTGAGTGGCTCCTTATCGCTCCTTTCACTATCATCTCTAGTATACCAGTATTTAAAGCATCTTGGCCTGTCAGGGCTGTCAGTTTTGTAGCATGCTGTACCTGTCTTTTAAATAAACACCCCTGACCTGTTTATCGCATGCTTTGTTTCCCTCCATCTCTCAGGATTTCTTGGCAATACCTTTCTGGATTCAGGACTGTCAGAATCACCTTGCTCACCTACCATGGTGGACCCAGTATGACCAATGAGAAACATTTTTTTCTTTTTTAAACATAAATCTTTCTTTATCTTAATAAATAGGTTCTTACTGAAATGCAAAATCATGTGCATGTAATATGCAGTAATATTATGTTAAATGAATCATTTCACTCACAGGACTCAACGGCAAGATATGAAAAGGTGGCAAAGCAACTGGCGGAGCTACAGGACAGGCTACGGATTTTAAGAAACAATATAAACCACTTAATAGCAGACAATTTGCCAAACTTCGCTTTGGACTCACTAGGTAAGTCATCTAAATCCCCTTTTCCAGATTGTAATTCACACCTGCTGACTTTGTTGTTGACTTGTGTTTTTGTGTTTGCAGGAGCCAGAGTTTTATCTAATCTTTCTTCAGAAACGTACCAGGTACAAGAAGCAGGTCTGTCATTTTTCAGAATACCTCTCCGGTGTCCACCTGACAACCCAAGGACTGTTATCACAGTAGGAACCACACACACACACACACACACACACACACACACACACACACACACATGTACTTCAAATGTATTAATCATACAGAAATATAACAGACACAAGCACACAAACAACCCTTCACCTAAACTCTCTTCTCTTCCTTGCTCTTTCTCTCCTCAGGGAGACTCACATCTAGTCCCAGGAAGATGCTGGGCCTTTTCAGGTGGACGTGGACATATAGTCATCGCCTTGTCCCACCCAGCCACGCTTAGCCATGTGACACTGGGTCACATTTCCAAGAGCCAGAGCCCCACTGGCTCCATCACCAGTGCCTCAAAAGAGTTTTCTGTCTATGTAAGTCACAAATTTAATCCTGTTACATCCCACACTCTTATCAGTTTAATAATTGGCAAACATACAGAGAACAATATGTTCAACAGGACTTCTCACTCTTTCTCTCTCTCAGGGAATGGAGACTTTGGATGACGAAGGAACGCAACTAGGAACCTTTCTTTATGACCAGAATGGGGAACGACTACAGACCTTCAAACTGGTGGTGAGTAGTACACTCAATTTTCTCACAAGCTGATACACGGAAAGCCTAAAGAGTTGCAGTTTTTGTTTTTTTTCCTTGTTACTCTCTTTTAAGCACCAAACTAACTGTCTCTGTTCACTTCTCTCTTCCGTCTCTCATTAGGAACATAAAATGGGTGTCTACAAATTTGTGAAGCTGCAAGTGCAGAGCAACTGGGGCCATCCTGAATACTCTTGCCTATACAGCTTTAGGGTCCATGGGCGTCTTGCATAGAGAAACAAACTACAATGTTTAATTTTCTATAGGCTACTTGTGTTATTATTTATAATAAATCCTTAAGTGCAGTTAACAATTTCATATATACATATACAGTGGGGAGAACAAGTATATGATACACTGCCGATTTTGCAGGTTTTCCCACTTACAAAACATGTAGAAGTCTGTAATTTTTAGCATAGGTACACTTCAACTGAGTGACGGAATCTAAAACAAAAATCCAGAAAATCACATTGTATGATTTTTAAGTAATTAATTTGCATTTTATTGCATGACATAAGTATTTGATACATCAGAAAAACAGAATTTAATATTTGGTACAGAAATGCAATTACAGAGATCAGACGTTTCCTGTAGTTCTTGACCAGGTTTGCACACACTGCAGCAGGGATTTTGGCCCACTCCTCCATACAGATCTTTTCCAGATCCTTCAGGTTTCGGGGTGGTCGCTGGGCAATACAGACTTTCAGCTCCATCCAAAGATTTTCTATTGGGTTCAGGTCTGGAGACTGGCTAGGCCACTCCAGGACCTTGAGATGTTTCTTACAGAGCCACTCCTTAGTTGCCCTGGCTGTGTGTTTCGGGTCGTTGTCATGCTGGAAGACCCAGCCACGACCCATCTTCAAGGGAACTGAGGGAAGGAGGTTGTTGGCCAAGATCTCGCCATACATGGCCCCATCCATCCTCCCCTGTGGTCCCAGCTCTCTTCAGGTCATTGACCAGGTCCTGCCGTGTAGTTCTGGGCTGATCCCTCACCTTCGTCATGATCATTGGGGCATCAATGATCATGATCAACGAGGGAGATTGACCGTCATCTTGAACTTCTTCCATTTTCTAATAATTGCGCCAACAGTTGTTGCCTTCTCACCAAGCTGCATGCCTATTGTCCTGTAGCCCATCCCAGCCTTGTGCAGGTCTACAATTTTATCCCTGATGTCCTTACACAGCTCTCTGGTCTTGGCCATTGTGGAGAGGTTGGAGTCTGTTTGATTGAGTGTGTGGACAGGTGTCTCTTATACAGGTAACGAGTTCAAATAGGTGCAGTTAATACAGGTAATGAGTGGAGAACAGGAGGGCTTCTTAAAGAAAAAGGTGATCAAATACTTATGTCATGCAATAAAATGCAAATTAATTATTTAAAAATCATACAATGTGATTTTCTGGATTTTTGTTTTAGATTCCGTCTCTCACAGTTGAAGTGTACCTATGATAAAAATTACAGACCTCTACATGCTTTGTAAGTGGGAAAACCTGCAAAATCGGCAGTGTATGAAATACTTGTTCTCCCCACTGGATGGATGGATGGATGGATGGATGGATAACTAAAATCAGCTGTTGTTAATGTAATAAATTACACATATACTCCATTACAGTCAAAATGTCTGCAGTGAAAAAGGCCTAAAAAAATCAAATCAAAATAATAAATCAGCCTATAATTATAACACTCTGCTATGAGTGATTTTAGTGTTGATGCTGGCTTTTTTAAAGTTGCAGTTCTGAGTTTGTGACCACTAGGGGGCAGATTAACACTCTAGTTATTATAGCTAACAAAGCTTACAGATGCAGCAAACACCACTGCCATCTGCCATCATACGATTTTGACACATCTAATTTGACACCTGTGTAAGCACATGGCTTTGGTCTCAATATTTGAAATGTAATTCTTAAAGACAATATTCATTTTAATGAATTCTTATGAATTATCAATGTTTTTCCAGGGTTACACCATGGAACATGTAAACTGAGCAAACCTGACTAAGTCCAAAACAGGTCAGTTTATGAGTAAATGTTAAGAGCTTCTAACCTTGTCAGGCAGCAGTTGTGATCATCAGAGGTCCTTTTCTGTGAAACCAATTCCATATATAACCAAATGGCCTCTTAAATGGTGGTTACACTTTGAGACAGTTCTTGTGGTTCACGTGACTTGACATGATTCCCCAAATTATATTTAATATTTAAAACAATTGTATTACATTAACCTTTATTTAATATGAATGAGTGATAATGTAAGATTATGCCAAACTAGTTTATATGGTGTCTTATTGAGAATTTGAGCATTTATAAACAAGTGTTTTTCCGTAATCCATTACAGTAAAAAGAAAAATGTAATTAAATACAGTTACTTATAATGTGGATGATTATAAATGGGGTTTCACCTTAAGTCAAACCTTCAAGATTTTGAGCAGGAGGGTTAAAAAAAAACAAAAAGAAAAACGTATTACATTTTAAATAGGGTAACTAGTAATCTGTAATCTATTTCAATTCCAAAGTAACCTTCCCTACTCTGGTCTGGCTAATGCTATAATTTAAACAGCTTCCAAATTCCCTTTTGGTCTTCCAGTTCGTAACTTATGCTCAATATCACTTTTTTAAGAAAGTAGCTAACTCACCCAGTTGGCCAAGAACATTTTTTCAGTATGGCAGATAAATCTGAGTATGACTTTCTGTCTGGTAGCTCATTCCCTGCAAGACTGCATTCCCTGCGACTGCAGGGCTGAAATTCACAGTTTCCGCCACAACAACGATCACGTGATCCTGTATATCTCATATGACCTACGCTGAGCTGATCATGTGACTCAGCCTTGTAGGTTCCCACTTTCCAGTCACTCCACGTTCAGTCCTTACCAACTTGTACAGACACCTCTGTCTGTTTCAAAGCTGACATTTCTTGCTGCCATGGAGACGACGAGGTGAGTTTTAACAGAGACCAAATGTGTTTTTTCCCTCCTCTTTCAAATTAGCGGTGCTTGTGCTTGTAGTCGGGCTGTAGTGAAATCTGAGTGTTTGTCACACACACCGCTGACCGGGGCCTGTAGTCTAATATGCATGTGTTAAATACTATCAGGCTGTTGTGGGAAACACTGGGTCTCCTGTTACTGTTGGCCTGTCTGGACTCTGCACAGTCACGAAGCTGCTCAACCTTGTTCTGCCGAAAATCGCACCGTGTCAGCGGCCTCAATGGAGTCGACCCTGGGTCTCCTCTTTTTCTCACTCCGTACTTGGAGAAAGGCGCCATAGATGAAGGTATATAAGTACACCACATTACTGAATGGAGCCATAATACTGCAGTTTCATTGTGATCACATTCAGGAGGCTGTATGATTTTACAATGTGTGTGTTGTTTGGTTTTTAGCCAGGAAACTGAGTCTCGTCGGAGAGCTGCCAGGTGCCAATGTCAAGAGTTATTCTGGGTATCTCACCGTCAACAAAAAATACAACAGCAACCTCTTCTTTTGGTTCTTTCCTGCACTGATGGTAGGCTTTAACTTCTCTAAATCAGGGGTTTTTCCCCAGAGAACAGAGTGACATAAATTCAGTTCTGCAGGTGGGGAGAAGGTCACAGTGAGCAGAGATACATTGTGAAATAATTTGTCCTTTTCACGTGGAACTCAGCTTTATTTTACATTCTTTCACTTTAGTCCCCCAGTCAACATGTGATAAGACGTTGCACTGTGTGTATTTAAGCAGCTGCAGTTACAAGAATGCCAGCTATGATGGGATGTGTTTTTGACAAAGGTTTAACAAAAATATTTTACAAGGTATTTTTGTCTTTTTTTTTTTTTTTTTTTTTTTTTTAAATCAATTATCAGTAGCCAAATCTCATATCTGGGGTTCATTCTGAAGTGTAATAAGGAACCACACCACTTCATCAACACTGAATGAAAGATAATCTTGAAACTTTAAAAATTATATATTTTTTAAAATTCCACATAGCTTCACATTTCAGTACATAACATCTCATAGGAATCGCACCTTCTATCTCCCTCACTAATAAATCTGTATTCAGTCCAAGTCACTTTATTTCATCCTTCCAGTTCGTCCATTGTGAAGGTGCTTAATTGTACGATAGCTCCAAAAAAAGAGGAGTCAGTGATTTAATAATATGCAGAGAAAGTTCACCACACGTAACATGACAGGGAACATGCAGGATGTGCTGTGTGAATACATTTGTGTGAAATGCAAAGTCAACAGAAATAACTTACACCTTTCTTGAGAAACAAAGCCACCACAAGATGGAGCTGAGATCTTAACTTTGTATTCCCTGACCGACAGCCAGCCCAACAGAATGCTCCAGTGCTGCTGTGGCTGCAGGGTGGACCTGGTGGCACCTCCATGTTCGGCCTCTTTGTGGAACATGGACCATATGTGGTTTATAAGAATATGACAGGTAAGAACTGACTTGGTTCTTCAGCAGGGCACATGGACTGTAATCCCTGTTTAATAAAAAAAAGTATAGTTTATGTTGGAGTATTTATCTGCTCAACTTTCCTGTTGCAGTTGGTTTGAGGGATTACGCTTGGACAACCAGATATTCCGTTTTGTACATTGACAATCCGGTATGTATTGTTTACATTAGACAAATGACATGGGACACATTTATCTGATATATTGACATAAGATGCATGAAGATTAACTGAAAAGACTTTGAGGGAAAGTATCTCTTTTTTTAAGGTTGGAACAGGTTTCAGCTTCACTGACGATGACAAAGGTTTTGCTCAGAACCAAGATGATGTCGGCAGGGATCTATACAGGTGAAATGCTGCTGTCCAGATCAAATCTAGCTGTGTAACTTAGTGTGTTGTTTGATTACATGCTAACATTTTTACTGTTTCCATCTCTCTTTTTTTAAGTGCTTTAACGCAGTTCTTCCAACTCTTCCCTGAGTATCAGTCCAATGAGTTCTACGCAACTGGAGAGGCAAGTTTTAGTTTTCTTTGTCATTTTTGCTAATTGTCTTAAAAATGTAGGAAGCAGCGATATGCACACATAACAGCAGGCATGAGGAAGCTTGTGATCTGGATGACCCTTAGAGGTTTTATCTTCATATACTAGTTTTATACAGACATGTTAAGATTCACACACAACACTACAGCAGCTTTTCACAACACATAAGAACAACTTGTCCTATTATGATACAGTCCTTACTCATGTGAACCTTTCTGTCTGTCTCTTTGTAGTCTTATGCTGGGAAGTATGTTCCTGCCATTTCTTACTACATCCACAAAAACAACCCCACTGCTAAGGTGAAAATCAACTTTAAGGGAATGGCCATAGGTGATGGGCTCTGTGATCCAGAACTGGTGCGTATCTGTCAACAATATTCACTTTCTGATGTTCTTTTAAACTACAATAGAAATATCAAAGCTCCCCTGACTGTACTTGTTGCTTTGTGGGATATGACCTAAATGGCATCACATCTCATCCAAGCAAGCTGACATTTCAATTTTAAGTTTTAAGTGGTTCTTGTGTTTTAATAGTTTTCAGCATCATGTCAGTATAGATGTGACAGGAATACAGTATTATGGTCTTTGGTCCCTCACAGATGCTGGGTGGTTACGGTGACTTCATGTACCAAACAGGCATGATAGATGAACTCCAGAAAGAGTATGTGGTCCAGCAGACAGACTATGGGGTGAAGCTCATCCAGCAGCAGAAGTGGGTGGAAGCTTTTGAGGTAAGAGATGCTGGGTGCTGCTGAGAGTTTTCAAAATCTATGTTGGGTTATTTATTTATTATCATTTATCCAAGTACACTCATTTCTAATCGTTTCCATTTTCACCTTTTATATGTATAACATTCACATGCAGCATGCAAAGATTTAATGAATGATTTATAGACATACTGTACATTAATGAACACTTAAATTCTGTCTCTTTATCTTTGTACAACTACATAATGGTGTGTTATGAACAATTAATGAAATGTTTGTAAACTAATTCATGCTAAATAAGGGGACCTAAAGTATTGCTCTGGTGGTAAATGGACTGCATCTATACAGCGCCTTTCTAGACTTCTGGCCACTCAAAGTGCTTTACACTACAGGCTACATTCTTCCATTCATAGACACATTCATATGCTGATAGCAGAGGCTGCTATGCAAAGTGGCTGCTCATCATTCACACACTGATGACACAGCCTTCGGGAGCCATTTGGCGTTCATTATCTTCAGTATTAGAGATCCAACCACTGAACTTCAGATTATTATACCAGCACCTCCTCCAAGGGGTTGTGAGATAAATCTGAGAAGCAGAAGCAGGTCATGTTTATCATTTCATTTGTTCTCTCTAATGTAAAAGTTGTTTTATTACTGTGAATATTACAATACCGTAATCCACAAGACTGATGAAACAAATGTTATACGTAACCAAGGCTTGTAAAAAAACTTCACATTCAGTCTAGCTGTCTTTTCACCTGCACAGCACCACATCAATGCTCACTAGGTCATTTTTACCTGTTTAATTTTAGACATTCATTCATGTCTCTGACTTCAGGTTTTTGACAGCTTGCTGAATGGTGACGTGGCACCTTATCCCTCTTTCTTCCAAAATGCTACAGGTTGCACCAACTACTACAACTACATGACATGCCAGGTACTTCGACACACCTGCAGCTCTGTCTGTCTATCTATACTCCTCACACATCTCTGAGATCATTGTGCTTAACTTTATGTACAAATAAACTAAATATAACTTATCTTATTGTTTGTGTGTGCAACACAGGAGCCTGAAGACCAGGAGTACTTCTCCCAGTTTGTGACTCAGCCAGTGGTGCGGCATGCCATCCATGTGGGCAACCTGACGTTCCACGACGGCTCAGAGGTGGAGAAACACCTCCTGCAGGATGTCATGAAGAGCATCAAGCCTTGGCTGGGTGTGCTGATGGACAACTATAGGGTGAGGGCTGCTGAACTATCAACCATTGCTAATGATCTTTTTATCAAAAGTTTATGTGTGTATAAACTAGAGCACGAGATCTCGCGTGACGATATTTCTTGTCAAAGTGAATGTTGTCTCGCAAAGCTATAATTAAGGGGCGCACCAAAAAAAAAAAACCATAGGGCTTCTATCGCTCATTTGCACGCCATGTCTTCTTTTTATAATATCCCGAATGGATTATTACTTGTTACAGTGAGTGCCCTCGTTTTAGTTGGTGAACTAACAGCTTCTACCTGCTGAGAAGATCTCAGTCAGATGTAAAAGAGGACATAGCAGGGGTATGTTGACCTCAGGTCTCTACACTGAAGACCTGAAGTAGGAGGAGCACGAAAATCTAGTGCAGCTGTGGAAGCCTAATGATGCAAAAAGTAAAATGAGTCACACTACCAAATTATAACACAATTTATAAGTATGGTGTTCTACGTGTGGGTTCATGTGATACAGGATTTGTGCAATCTATTTTTATTTGTGTGTTTTTTTTTATTAGCAATATGTGATAATTGGATTCTTTATTTAATTTATATTTATATATTAGATTTGTTTCTACTCTTTATAATTTACTTTTTGGTATTTGTGATTGTATCTAACTTTTGTGTTTATGGTTGTTATTTCCATAAATACCAAAACTATCCATCTGATAAAATATCTATATGGGGAAACCTTTTACAGTGCTGCATACTGCATATGATAATTATATATTTAGAAAGTAGAACTAAAGTGATTCATTACAAGATGATTAGTTAAAACATTTCAAAATGCACCTGCATTATTTCCATTTAGTGAATTTCAAATAAAAGAACAGTCATGTATTTCCTAATTGAAGTTTTCTTAAAAATATAGTTAAAATCTCGTCTCGTCTTGATCTCGTGAACCCAATATCGTGTCTCCTCTCGTCTTGTGAGCTGAGTGTATCGTCACACCCCTAGTATAAACATCTTTTTGAAATCGCTATTAGGAACATGAATAATATTGAGCCTTCTGGTTGAAAAATAGGCCTGATATGAGAGGAATGGCAACTTTCTCTTGCATGCATTTACGGAAGCGTATGTGGTATGTTCCCCTCTAACACTCCGTCCTTGCTTGGGCTGCTTCTATGTACCTCCAGGTCTTAATCTACAGTGGTCAGCTGGATGTTATTGTAGCCGCTCCTTTGACTGAGAGGTTCCTGCCTACCGTCAACTGGACTGGGGCCGCTGATTACAAACAAGCCCCTCGCTTCCACTGGAAGGTTCAGCCCAGTGACACAGAGGTGGCAGGTTATGTAAGACAAGTGAATGAGTTTTACCAGGTGAGCAGATATTCAGGACAGCCAAAACAATGTGAGAACAGTCATTAAACAGCTACTTTAAAAATCTGTCCTCTTATCACACAGGTCATCATTCGAGGAGGGGGTCACATTCTGCCTTATGACCAGCCAGCGAGGTCCTTTGATATGATTGACAGATTCCTCTCAACACGGGGCTGGATATGAAGAGTTTTGGCTTTTTAACTGAAATATCAACTCCACTTTAAGAAGCATATCATTAATCAATGACTGTTGATTGATAAGACCGTTGATTGTCTCAGCACATGTAAATCAGTACATTGTTGGATTTGGTACACATATTTGCTGCTGATTTTGTTTTTTAAAGCATTTTTAACAGAGGTGGCATTGTTCTTTGGATTTCCCTCTGATGCACTGCAAATCAAAGTTGTCTCATTTCAAGAGGTCTCAATCACTGTCTACATCTCTGATGATTTGAGTGATTCATGTGGTTGTAATGGAGTGAAACCAAAATCATATTTCAGTCTGATTTTTTTGGGCCTTAAGTTGTCATGTTTCAGTTGGGATTGTGTGTGGGGAAATGTGTGTTTGATTCAATACCTACATGCTTGAAGATAATATGTCAAGAGAAATGCTTTGAAACAAGAGAATTAAGTTGAAATAAAGTACTTTTTCTAAATGTGAGTGTCTTAATGTCCGGAGCAGGCTGACAGCCTTTTCTATGTGATCTTTGTTGCAGTGTGTTTTCCACATATGGCAGTTCTGTTCTTTTATTGTTGTATCCATTCTGAAAGTTTGGTAAATACACTAAATGTCCACCAGGGGTCAGTGTGCTCCACAGAAATGTCTCGCTGTGTAAAACTCAAAAATACTCAAGATTGTCACTTCACAAAACTGCTGTAATCCTTCAGTGCCTTTTAACCCTCCTATTGTCCTCAAGTCAAGGAAGGGAGAAAGGACAGAGGAAAGAAGGATGGGAGGAGGGAAGGAAAGAGAAGGAGTTAGGGAGGAAGGAACAGTCAAAACAGACAGGTCAATTTGACCCGGGAGGACGACATGAAGGTTAAAACATTTACACCATCAGATTTAACAACAACTCAAATCCTCAAAGTATGAAATAATTCGTCTTCACTGTCTAAGACAGAATAGAGGCCACTTTGCATGTTGCAACATCATATACTCAAGACTTGAAACAATACACTGCTTGTTTGTATTTTAATATTGTGGCTGAAATTGAATTGACACACGGTGTGTAGTTATTTGGTATTTTGACTGATTTCCGAAAAGATATTTGTGTACTGAAGTTAACTGCCATGTTGTGTCATCAGACAACTATCACGATGTCTACAGGGATAAATTATTAATGAGTATTTTAAACCTTTAAAGCATTTAACTATTTAATGAGCAGTTGTGTCTGAAGGGCAAGCATTGGGAAATAATGTGGATCATTTGATTTGAGCATAAGTTTTCTTTTTTGTACATATAACTTATTTTTCTGTGTGCATAAAGTAACCAGATTTTTGAATTTCAAATCACCTTACTGTATGTTACAGAACAAGTGCTTTATTTTCATACTGTAATGTAACTGCAGTGATAACTTTAACATCTGTACAAATGCAAAAAACAAAAAATGGAGACAATGTCATTACAGACACAAAAAAATGTACAAAGTTATGCAGGCAAGAATGGATTCATCAGTTCATTACATATAAACAATGTATTTAAGCGCTGAAATGAGCCTCGACATACAATGAAAGGCAACAAGTGCTATGCAAACATTATTTACAGACATGTACCACACATTGACTCCCTTCAAAAAGAAAGGTGGTTGCATTACATGTACAGGATTATAGAAATTAATGACATTATGTACAATATTTATAGTTTTAAATTTAAAATAATACAATTATAACATCATTAATGTGTAGGAATTGTTTTCATCTCACACAAATCCACACAGACACACTCATACTGTCCTTCCATCTTTGCCTGCCTATACAGTAACAAATGTCTTTCTGAAAGCACAACCTGGATCCACTGTCAAACATTAAACTAGAAACTCTCATATCTAACTCTAAAATAGCAACATCCTCCAAATGATTCCAGTTGTAAGTGTTTTGAGGTCATAACCATATGTTCACATGCAGGAGGTTAATTTGGAATGGTCAAATAATCAAGATGTGGCTTAAAGAAAACCCAAAACTAAGGCAAGCTTTATTTCAGAGGGTTGGTACAACAAAGCCCTTTTCAAGACAGACAATTTTTCAGATTCATCAACACACATACTATCCTGCACACGCTAAGGTTATGATGTGACAAACAGTCTGAAAGCCTCTACAAAACTTTGATATAACCTAATATGAAAGTAAAGAGCATTTTCATTTCACATGTAGTTTTCTTCATCTTTGACAAAACTGGAGTTGGATTTCTTTTTGTTTTTTTCCCCAAGATAAAAAGGACACAAAATAAATGATTCTAGGTCCTCATCTCACAATACGACCTTATATCGACAGACATGTGATGCATGCCAGGCACAGTCTCTCCATATAGCCTCTCTCGCTGGTGTGTGAAAAGGGAAGGGGATCACTGAGAATTACTCGGACCTTAATATGGCTATCCTACCCTCTGGCGCAGCAGAGGACAAAAGTGCATAGACAGCTCTGCGATTGCTGCAATGTATTTAATCCATCCTACTGTATAGCACAGTGCATTGTGGTCAACATGCTAACATATTTGACATTCCTGGTCAGAAAGAGGAAAGGAAGAGGATTTCTGGTCAACAATGAAGGCTTCAAGGCTGGAAGGGAGATGGAAGTACATCCATCGCCAATCTGAAATACAGAGGAGGCCTGAGAAAGTGAGAAAGCTAGATTGATGAAGGGGTCAAAGGTCAAAGGGAAAAAGAGGATTTTTCTCCTTGGTCAGCTGGTTTTGCCCTAATACGCAGTAATGACAAAGCCAATAACAACTACAACTATCTATAGTATCTGGAGTCTTTGAGAATCAATTGGATTTGATTGTTTTGAAATAAAGATGATGATTAAGGAGATCAAAAGAATTGGCCTAAAGTAAGCCAACAAAACATTTTAAGAAAACTTCAGGCACATTGTGACATTTTGGAAAGCACAGGCATAAACAACTCCTCTTTACAAATCCTAAAACACTATGCCAGTCATGGGATTACAGTCAAACAAATCAGAATTTCTCTCACTGTCTCTCACACTTTTTTTGTTCTTCTCTCTTTACACACCCGCTGAACTTTGTTCTGCAGAGGAAAGAAAGCAAAACACATACTATACATATACACATGCTCAAAACTGTGCAGATGCACGCAAAAATATGTTATATTCATTTGGAATTTGAATCCAAAAAACATGGATTCAGACACACAAACACACAAAAAGAGGCCTCAATAATTAAAGCTTCAGTTGGTCCTGGAGAGCGCAGGAGTTTGTTTCGACTCCTCAGCTGCCTCACTGGTATCACAGTGTACAGTTCTATAGCTGTAACAGCATCGTATGTCCTCGGGATCAGATTGGCTTGGCCGTGCTGATCATTACATGGGCATATAGTAGATGATCAATACTGGGATGTATTGCTTTCATTTGATCAAATTTTCACCATCATGCTGTATTTCATAACACTATTTAGGAATACCACTGACAGGGATAACAGTCATACAGGAAAGAAAGGTAAAATTACATCTGCTTGCATATTCCTGTCTTCAAGACATCATGGCGACAGTTTGACTTGATTCCTGAAGACGACTTAAAGACAGCAATATCCTGCTCACTTGTTCAGAGTTTGCTTTGACAAAATCCTGCATGACACTCGACATACTGTCCACAGTGACACACAGAGAATATTTGACTCATTATTCAGTCCACTGGGCATACAGACATGTAAGAGTCGCTTATAGAGATGACAGCCCGAGGCTTATGTCTCTTTCCTCTGGTTCCATGACCACTGTGGTCCATTTTTGTACCTCTACACAACAGAAAAAGTTACTCAAATGCTGCATGAGATTAGCAAAACTCCCTCTCTGCTAAAAGCACAAAAAAGCAGATAAAAAAAAGTAAAACATTTATGCGTTAATAGGGTTGGTCTATAAAAATACATATTGTAGCTACTGTATAAAGAACAGCCTCACAGGCCTTTGAGGTTTTTCTTGATGGAGTAAAGGGGGGGGGGGCAGCATGTGCAGCTGGTTACCCTCGAAAAGCAGGGGTGTGAAGGGGCAGCTGGGGCTACAACCAGGGTTATAGTCTCTTGTCCCTAGTGGATGGGGTTAATGTCTGTGCGGTGGTTTGCTTGCCCGTGCACACTGCTGCCCCCTACAGTCGTGGTGGAGGTGGTGATGGTGTTGTGCTGAATGACCTGCTGCTGGGAGCATGCTGGCACTGGACTGCCTGCCGGACTGCTCTCTGGACCTGCAGAGACAAAAGAGACATTACTTAGGATGGACGACATGTGTGACTTTGTGTGTGTGTGTGTGTGTGTGTGTGTGTGTGTGCAAGTGTACATGCTATGACCTTCAAGCTGGCTTCAAATGTATGTGATAGTAAAAATATCAAAATAAACACAGAACAAATGTCATTATTGTAAAAGGTGGTTTTATTAGCATAAAGAGATCAATTTCAAACAAACTAAATTCACACCTAACGTCTCACCTGTCATCCCAAAATGAATGGATAACATAAAAATGGAAAAGTGAATCACTCAACTCCATAAACACGCCTGATGAGTTCTGGACACATTGAAGGTGACATCTGTACACAAGCTAGACCCATCGATGAAAAGTCTCTCCCAGCCCAGTCTGGGAGTTGGCTCTCCTCTTTATAAAAGAACCATTCAGCCCAGCAGGGATGTGAGCCTTATTTTCCTGTGCTAAAGCCGCACAGGGAGTTGCCTTATCCTAATTACATGGAAATGTCACTCGTATCCATATCAAAGGGTGGGGCTCTGATGTCATGCGTGACTGAGCCGAGCCACAGTCCAATAATCAGCGAGATCCAGGGGCATCCACGAGAGTTTGTGCAGCCTGTGACATATTTCGCACATTGAGTCTCGGCAGCCTCTGAGCGCGGAGGTGCTGTCAGATGGAAAAATAGGTCTCATGTGGGAATCAGACTACCAACTCCCAGCCCAGACCTGCTACCAGGGTGTGCAACACCCATATGTCAAAGGAAGAGTCTTGCAGCGAGCGTGGGAGCAGGATACCAGCACGTAGGAGCGAAGAGTCTTGGAAGGAACTGTGTGTCCGTCACACTTCAGTCAGTACAGTTTATATCTTTCCTCTGGCAAGACAATTAGCAAGCATTTCCACAGCAGTGCTATCTGCGCTGCAGGGCTAAGGCACACGGATGACGGGGTGTGTTTGGTCAAACTTCCAAGTGTGTGTGTCTGTGTTTATGTTTGAGCTACTCACTGAGGTAACCTTGGGACTCTTTCTGCATAGTGGTGATGGGACAGTCCTTGTGTGTGAGGAGAAGCTGCTTGAGTTGGGTCACCTCATTCTTTAGCATGGTCACTTCATTCTTAAATGAAAAAAAACCCACAGAAATACGTTATGATCACTCATGAAAAAAAAGTGTCAAGTTTGAACAGTAAATTCACAGTGCGTTCTTTTTTTAGTTATCTTTTAAAGATCAGACATACATCAAACTATTTGCATTTATCTCTAGTGCAAAATCACATAATAGCAATACGCTCTAAATGAGGAACTAAAACAAAAGTACATGCTGAGCGTTGTAGGTGACAAAGTGGGTGGGTGTAGATTTAGAGCTCAGATGTTTATCACTGTTTTTCACTCCTTAAGTTCATTTTGTACCTGAAGTTGCATGTTGGTCTGAGTGAGCTCTTCAGCTTTCTTCTCTAAAGACATCACCCATACTTTTCTCTTCTGTCTGCATCTTGTTGCTGCTGCTCTGTTCCGCTCCAGAAACTTTCGCCGACGTTCGTCCGGATCTTCGTCCACCACTCGCCTGCGTCTCCCGCCACTTGGGGGTGGAGACTGCATCGTCTGTGTGGGTTGCATCTGCTGAGTAGCAGGTGACATCTGAAACATAGAGGAAAAGGTATCAACGTCACTGAGGTCTCTGATGAGACAATGTCTGTCTGCCACCCTTCAATAGTCAGACATGTATCCATTCTGAAACACCTGGAAAACAGCCAGCCACCTGTCTGCCGTCACAGCTCAACTGCCCTCAAAGCCATCTGCCTCTAAACAAGCATCTATACATTACCTCCTACAGCCATGTCTGGCAACTTCCCCAAAAACAACATCTGGCCGTGCCACGTGCCTTGTGTACCTTGTGGGCAGTGGGCGTCAGGAGTGAGTGAATGAGTGAGTGACTGGGCTGATTCACCAGCCTGCCCACCTTGTTAAAGAGGTGTCAGGAGGCAGTTTTCCACCGCCCACTTCCACTCAGACTAACACCATCAGACGCAGTCAAAAGGCCTGTTTCTAAAACTGACAGATCTTGACATATACTTGGCAAGGTCAAATGTTTTCAGTCTTCAGATCATTACCATTTTATGAGAACCATGGAAAATGGCTGCTTAATGGCTGCTGTGCATACAGTGTGTGTTGTCTTAATGCCTTAATGGTACATTTGGAACATATAGTGACTTGCATTTTTTTGAAGTAAGATGTTGGGCAGTTTTATTTATTCAATATGCTCAGCATTAGATAATGCAAGGACAACCTGTCTCACGTCACGTTATTTTTAATGCTGTGAGCAATACTTTCATCCTTTTATATAATATTAAACCAAATATATTCACAGCTAAGATGTTCAAGGACTATTAGCCAAGGTTGTCTATTCAACATTAGCACCTAGAGCTTGTTGTGGCCACATAATGGCAGTTTGGCGGTGAAGTAGGGCGTTGAGCAGTTTCCAAAAGACAGTCCTGAGCATCTTTTATAATGCCCACTTTATGCCCTGCTCGCGACCTTTTCCCTCCATGGCAGGCCTCCGACGCTGACCTGTAACTGACCAACCTCAAAAGGAAAAAATTACCTTTGAGGCGGTTGCCTGGAAACTACTTGGCATTAAGGCTGCAACGAGGGAAAATGTGTTTGTCCAGTGACTTATTTTGAATTTCAAGTTTCAGCTTTACTTGTAGACCAAACCATTAACAGCTAATAGCTGAATACAAAACTAACTAAAGTGCTACTAAAGCACTGTCTTGTATCAGTCATGGTACATACACAATGGCTTCTAGCTATATGAGAGGTTTTAATGTGCAGTGTAGTTAATGTGTTATTGAACTTGTGGCTTTGCGTCTGAGCTGTCTGAAAGCTTCTACTCTCTGAGGAAAGTGCATTGCTTACCTGTGAAGCAGAGTGCATTGGAGGGTGTGGTGAGCTCTGGTGTGGATGACCGGGATGGAGGTGGGGATTATGGGAGTTGTGATGGGGATTGTGTCCCTGCGGGTGGTGGTGTCCACCCTGGCCATGGCCCTGGCTATGGTGGTGATGGCTGTGGTGCTGGTACGCGTGGGGAGGGGCTTGCAGGTGCTGGTGCGGGTGTGAGTGCATGTGATGGTGGGCGCCCTGCTCCTGCCGCGATGACATCATCTCCATCATGTGGCCCATGGAATTCATGTTTCCGTTGGCTATGGCACCCGGGTGGTGTGAAAGTGCAGCTTTCAGCCTCTGAGTGGACAAAAATAGTCACGAAACATGACGTTTAACATCATTCTCTATTAATAAAATAAAAGCATTTGTGCATGTGTATCTATAAGTGTGCTGATTATCAACAGTTAGAGAGCTGCTACATGTGCGACTATGAAATGATGAATGTCTCCATAAATCCATATGTCAGGAAAACAAATCAAAGCCACTTAGGCTGTCCTCTGTCTCTCCTTCGATCCTGTCATCCCCCTTCTTTACCTTCCATGATTGCCCATCCCACCAGTCCTTCCTCTTCATATTCTTAATAGCCTCTCTCTTTTCCATGCACTTATGTGTGTGTTTGTGTGTTTTTGGATGTCTGCCCACAGGATGAGCACTCTGACAAGGTGTGAGCCTCAGACTGCTCCCTCACTGTTGACCCAGCAGGAGGTTTGTTGGTTTAACCATGCGGTCTACTTAGCCCTGACTGGGCCCATGTCTCTGAGCGGCCTGGGACTGAGACCAGAGAGAGGCTCTCTCAAGATTGTAAAAAAAAAACATAAACCAAACATACAAGTGCCAAAATATGTCTTCAGGCTGCATCTGGTGTACACAAACAAACAGACATAATTATGAAATACATGTCTGCGCCCTTTCATTACTTATTTACATGTTAACAGCTTTTAGGAATAACAGGTTGAGAGTGTGTTGAGTCTTTTAAACTTTGATTAATACACTTTTTTTACTAAAAGAGCATTTCTAATGCAAATAAACACTTTAAGCAAACACTTAAATCATGTCTATGATTCTTAAGGTTTTATACAACATGTTACTTTGAACCAAAGTTTGCAACAAAACCGAAGTTAAGGCATTTATCTTAAAGCTACTGTTGTGAATTCCACAAAGTTTTCTATTCTCTTTCCCAGTGCTCGCTTTCCTCGCTGCGCTCCCTTCCCCCTTCTCCCAGCTGCTGTCAGTGAGTCTATGCTCTGTCCAGGGCTCCATATCTTTTAACAACCTTCACATTCATGATTCCCATAGGGAATGGCATCCAGCTGGTCTGGATCACAATGCGTAGACACGACCGCAACACAACATCAGCCCTCCAGTCATTTCTCACACTGTCCATGAGTGGAAAGCTTTTTATCAGGAGGGTGGAGACACAGCATACTTAATCATTTCAGAAATGGGACAGTTAAAAAAAGAGCATGCTCTACTTGTTTGTGTTACAAATTACATATATGTTTGTCAGAGCATTTATTGCATATTCTAGAGTCTAGGTGTCCTGTATACAGTTTCCATACACAGCGTGTGTCTGTGATACAGAGTTGCACATGAAACCAGCACAGTGAAATTATGACCTTGCCAAGCCTGTTTTGGCTGAGTAAAGTTTCTGTTTGTCATTCCAAGAGATGCCTGACATAGTGACAGCGTGCTACATTACTAGAGCTACATTAATCTGTTTTTCCTGACGTGCTTCATGAAGAAATTTTAAATTTACTCTTTTTATCTTTGTCTGATCATAGCCAAACCCCTGGAAACCGCCTTGACCACAACCTCAGCAGCACAACTCCCAGGGGCCACAGCCCTTCCTCTTTGTGGCAAATAAGACAGGGGTTAAAATACCACTACAGTCTACACTAACACACAGCGGGCAATGTCAGGCCTGCAGCTGTCCACAGCATCACAATCATACCAGACTTACTGAGGGTAACCAGTAGCAATGAGATGACTCTTACTATGTGTTATCAGTATTTACAGAACTTATTTTTCTGGATAGCTATCTGGATATAGTATTATAATGCAGAGACAACAAAGCTAATTGACATGCAACTAAAACAGAAAAAGGATTTAAATGAGCTTACAGATATCAATCATAGTCACCGGTGTTGACAGGGACATCTTCCATGATTCACAGCATGAATTCTGAGGCTGACAGCCTTCACATAAGGCCTTCCCTTCAGCTAGAGAGGTGAGGCCCACCCCTCTTGTGAAAGAGAAAACCAATCAGGGTTTGACAATCTCCTGCCACTCCGTCACAGAGCAGGCAATCACCTGAATGAACAGAAGCCAGAGAAATCTGCTGGCAGCCTGTCTACCTCTGTATTTCTGTGGCCCTACTAACACTGCCTGTGTGTGGGTAAGATGCTCATCTATGGCTGCTTGAGCTGCCTGCCAACCAGGCGCCAGGGGAGAAGGACAGAGAGGGTAAAGGGAGGTGAAGGGGGGCATTGAGAGAAAGAGGACCAGGGGTGGGGGGAGATTAGATGGCTTCTAGTGTCTCCTCCCCACACACCATCAGCCCAAGACAGCGAGTGCTCATTTATCAGTGTCTGAGAGCCGTCCAGCTGGCAGTGCAGTGCTATCTGTTTATTAATTGAATTAGCCCGCATCCGAAGAGGCCCAAGAGTGTCAGAGTACAGAGGCAGGTCAAAGAGCTGCGGGGGCGTCACTGGTAGTGGTTATGAAAAGGTAAAAGCACCAAGATAAGAGGACTGAAATGATGCATGCGGTTATAATTTTCACCAAACAAAATGCAAAGCAACATAAGTTAATATTGTATAATGTTAAGCTATAGGTATGCTTTCCAACTAGGAAAGCACATCTCTAGCAAAACCTATCCCACATTACAAACAGATCAAAGAGATAAATGAACATCTAACCAGAAAATAAACAGAAAACCTAAATAAGTGGCAGATAGATCAACACACACAGTAAAGAGTGTGTTAAAAGAGAAAACCCTTACCGTGATATAAGCTTATTCCCGCAGCTATCTCTGTACAAGTGCTTGCTACTGCTCCGTCTGGAGTTGAGACACAGCTCAGTTAAACCAACCTCGGCCAAAACTTAAGTCTTTGTATCCAGAACCACAGTGACGCAACTAAGGGACGTTAGCAGAGCGATGATGAGCAGGCTGTGATTCTCAAACACCTTCATCAGGATCCCTAATGCCTCTTTAACACATGGTTGTATTTCCCCAGACTGTGCTAAGCACAAGAACTTAACCACCACATGCATTTTTTCTCTAATTACACACACATACATATACATTTCTCCTGCAGCAACATGGCTGCCTCAGAAAACAGTCATTAAATCAGTGCAGGTGTTAGCCTGTGGCAGTACAGGGTGCTCACAGATGGGATGGCACAGAGTCTGTCGGACCACTGTCTGCCCTGCTGTTGCTAAAAAAATGAAAAAAAATAGCAAAGGAACAAGAAGATGAGTAGTCTATGACATAATAAAGACATAGGCAGATTCACCGGGAATAAATCTATAAACTAGCAGCCTGTGTTTCTGTAATCACATGCATTTGACACTACATTTCATGCATTCTGACAGTGTACTGAAAGTAGTAAGCCTATTGATTTTCCATTGTTAAAACACCATCCCTGATTCAGCCATCGTTTGCCCAGAGGGGAGCTATCTCCTCCCAGACCTTTGCCCCCTGACCTCTCGACTTCCACTTCTTTTTTAAGGCCATTTATGTGGTTTCAGGGAGACCAGGTGACCACCCATTAATGATATTTATTAATGGCGGGTTCCTCTCTGCCACAGGGAGGCTTTGAGTGATGTCGCTGTGAGTGCTCTGGGCACATCCTGAGAACACACTCAGGTTTCTTCTCACCAGATGACTTCATATCTATTAACCCTGGGAGGAGAAAGCAAGAGCATGGAGCAGGTACAAAGGGAAGAGACCACGCCTGCCTCAGGATGGGTAAATCAAACCCTGTGAGGTCAGGGTGAGCACTTTTATTCCCCTTAAAAGTGGAGCAGTGTACTATCAGGGGACCTGTGGCCCTCTGGCGCCTTAAAGCAGGTTAGAAAGATTTAACCAGCCTGTGGAGTCATAGTTTAAGTGCAAAAAGATCACAGTTTTAAATGGAGATCTTCCACTTCACATTAAAGTTGAAAGTGAAGCATTAAAGCCTCCGTCTATCTCTGTCAGCCTTTTGTTAACACTATACCAGTACGGCAGCAAGTTCAGCAATCATGTGTATGTGAACAGTATTTCTAATTGCATAATATATCATAGCTGTAACTTTCCTGGCAATATTTTTTGTGAGCCTCGGCCCTCTAACTCACACTCTAAACCCGACATGGGTTCACCATCTGCAGTTGAAAGCAGGAGTTTGGCTCTGCTGAGTGCTTTGCCAAGCACTCAGAGGATCTAATTCCATCCTCCTCATCTCCACCACTACCCACCAGTGCCTGCCTGCAAAACCCACTCTCTGTCCCCTAAAACTCCAAACCCCCATTAGTTCAATTTTATTAGATTTCCCTCTCGCCCAGAGAGGCAGTAACAGCCCCCCTCGCCCCACTCCACTCTCTCTCACACACCTCTACCCTGTTCCTCCGCCCCCTCTCCCTCTGCTTGCCAAGAGCTGGGGACTGTTAAACTGATTTCCTCAGGGAACAGCGAGGCAGACAGTCTGATGGGAGCGCTGGGCTGTAATGTCGCCCCCTCTCTCCTTTCTCGGGTTCTGGGCCAAGCTGATCAGAGCTGGGCCCGAACAGAGCCTCCCTGTGGTTCCAGACGCAGACAGGGAGATGAACATAGACTGGCTGTTCTGCCAGGGCCAGGCGCTCTGGTGGTGCTCGGAGGAACCGGCGGTATGGGCGCAGCGAGACACACGCCCACTGAGAGAGCATGCTCCAAAGCATGCGCTCATACTCTTGGCAGCTTCTCCACCCTGTCAAGTTAATGGATGGGCCTCTGACTCCAGTCTGTATATCCCCACTGTTCCCTCTCTTGTAAAGCCCTGCTCCAGTACAGCCTACATGGTTATCACTACACCCACTGCCACAATCCTGAATACAGAGAATGCCTAAGAATAACAATGTCAGAGAAAGACAGACCAAAACAGAATGCATAATAATAGACACTGACGTCTGTCAGTTTTTTGTCTTTAAATAATGTGGCAACAGGCAAGTCAGGCATCATGGTGGTAATAAAAGTAACTTGAAATGTGACTACTTGAATCAAAAATAATTTTAAAGACTCTTAAAATAACATGTGTCTAATGCTCGTGTTATTTTTGGCTGGCACGGGACTCTTAACTTCCATGCCACTCACTGCAAATATGTAAATTGTAGCCTGTGTACTTATGATAAAAAGCTCTTTTGTTCATTCAGAGTATGTTATGTCATACATACTTGCATTTCTAGTATCAAATATATTAAAACTATGCTGATAAACATTTGGATTAAGCTACCACACTGTTGAAACACCCACAGGCATGAGATTCCTCGTGTGCTACAACATGTCAAAATGACTGAGAAGCAATTTATTTTCCTTTAAACGAGAAGGAGAAGTATAAAAAGAGGAAGTCTATTAATTTTGATTGCCTGCTGGGGGCAAAAAAGGAAGAAAAGAAAACAGAAGTGGGTCCAACTTGTAGGGACAAACTTGACCATTCAGGAGATCTGAGAGTGACCTAACTGGTCAATATTGACTGAACTTTATCAGACTGAAAATCTCTGACCCAACAATCTTTATCCAATCACCCCTCCAATGTGTGAGTGGTTTTTTTAGAGTCTGGTGAGTATCTCATTCAAAGCTCAGGCTCCAGGGGGGCTCATGGTCACTGGACCAGCCCAGTCTGGCCCGCGGTGGTGGTGGCAGCTGGTTTACCCAAGCTTGGCTCTGCCGGAGCCCTGTCCCATTCACAGGCCCTGAACCATGACCAAATGGCCTTCACATACACCTCCCATCAGCACAGCTAAAACAACAAACATTCATCCAAAGACAAACAGATGCGATGCTCTGTGCCACAACTGCCACCCTCGTCCATAACCCCATCCACACAATCACACACAGAGGCTTATGCATACATGCACACACACATGCAATTACTTAAATATAAATGTGTGCTAGTATACACAGTGTGTCAAAGAACTGGCTAATCTGAAAATAGTGAACATGACTTTTTATATTAACAACATGTTTACTATTTTGTTACTTTAGGACTTCAGGATTATAGGTTAGTTATTACTTCCCATCCATAAATTCTGTTCATCCAGAGTTACATATACATGATCACGGAGTATAAACTGATGAATCAAATAGAAACTAAATAATGTATAAAAGGAAAATACATCTCATGAACTTTATCACATTGCTTGCACTTTCGGTTAGGTTGACTCTCAACTCTGAATCTCACCAACTGTATATACCTCATTACAGGTTCTGATGTTATTCCATGGTTGAGCAGATGCAAACCCCAGTTTTGTATTCAGCAACTGAATGTGGTTGACCACATTGTTCATTATTGAAACAAACAAGCCTGTCAAATGAGTGGCGCATCATCTTAAAGACAACACAGCATGTCTATTTATCTTTGACTATTACTTTAAACAGTATGTGTCTCCAGCTCACAAAAACCAAACACTTTAGTAACACAGTGGAAGCAGTGAGAGAGGGGCCCCTCGCTGGTCTCTGTCCAACACTGATAAACTGGCAGAGACACATTGATCCCCAGCAGCTCCTTAGTCCTGAACTCCACTCTGCTGAATCCACTCACCTCCACAGCAAAGAACATAATCATATGTTTAGCATGTGAAAAAGTTTCTTTGCAATCCAAGTCATTGACATTGACCACTCTCTCTACTGTGCTGCAGTGTATCTTGCCATGTGTCTTGTGTCCCTGTTTGACTGTTGTTTATCGCACTTCCATATCCACATGTTTACTTAACTAACCACACATATGTACATAACAGATCAGTATCAAAAACTATGCGCAACCTCCAACTTCATGGTTTGTTTTAGGCCACTTAGTCCACAGATGTGTTTTGACTCCGAGGACAATGATTGCCAGAGAGGGTGCCAGTGCAGTGAAAGTCAGCCATTTGCACACACAACCATAAGCACACACGCACACACACCAACATATAGAGCACGCATACACATACTGCAGAGCTCAGTGAAGCAGCCTACAGATTCAGCTGTGCTCTTAGCTCACCGTCCTTCTCCAATGACATCATACCCTGACAATGCCACCATTCATACAGATGTTGCTTACAAAACCTGGAGTTAGACTCCTATTGTGTGTGCTTCTGCTCCTCCTCCTCACAACAAGACATTTAGCCAGAGGTAATCCCCTACTATGGTGGTAGAAAATGAATGGAACATATAATAGGGTTACCATGTACTCTAATGGTTAAACTGCTTACAAATGACTCCATACTATGTTAATCGCTCAATCAATCATTACGTAGCAGGGTTAAAAAGTGACACATCTGTGGCTGTTTCACACGTTCTGTTCTTGGCATTTCTGAGCAGAATATCCATGTAACTTTTTCATTTTTCACTTGCTTGCTATTTAGGGAAAAACTTCATCTTTAGCGATCTTTAAGTCTATTAACCTAAATGCCTGCTGCAATTCTGTAACTGAAACATAAGAACTGGTAGTGTAAATGAAATGTAAAAAGCTGCATTATTGTGCTTGAAACACTTTGATTATTGGCCCTCGTGTGTACTATGAAATGTTTCTTTAAGAGACGCACCGTTTTTTTCCCCTCCTCAAGTAAAAAGGAGTACATTTAGAACATGCCAGGAATTATGTCATCCACCCATCTAGTGCCAGCTCCACAGCCAAGAGAGCTGCAATGAAGGAACATATAGTATTGTTTACCTCATAAAAAACTCAGCACCTAGCCCAATGCTTAGTGACAAATTTATTGTCCTTAGTTACAATGTAAACAATAGATAATGGGGAGATAATAAATAACACATTTTCATACACCAGCACCAAACCATTTCAAGACCCTGCTGTCTGAAATTAGCAGGCAAGCGGGATGTGGAAAGCATGGAGCTCATTTAAAAAGGGACACAAAAACAATGCCGAAGTCCACCACTTTGAAAAGGCTCCCAGTGACATGAGCTGAGTCATGTCCCACAGTTGGCACTCGCAGATGTTATTTAGAGCCAGCTTAATAAGAGCTTGTAACAGAAGAGAAATGATAGTGAATATCTTTCATCATACAAACAAATATATCAGTTTTTGGAGAAGAATACAGTGC
This sequence comes from Scomber japonicus, assembly GCF_027409825.1. Classification (NCBI taxonomy): domain Eukaryota; kingdom Metazoa; phylum Chordata; class Actinopteri; order Scombriformes; family Scombridae; genus Scomber; species Scomber japonicus. The sequence continues at coordinate 12,648,191 of NC_070587.1, read as the reverse complement.
GTGGATGCACATTTGAGTGTGTTTATATAATTTATGCATCTCCACATGCATGTGTTTACGTCGTACTTGTGTTTTTAAGTACCTGACTGTCTGCATGAGTATGTGTGTCTGTTTACCTATGAGACATCGTGCAAATGACACAGAATCTGAGCAGACGGTGTGTGTGTATGTGTGTGTGTGTGTGCAACTGTTCGTGAGGCCCTGTGGAGAACTGGCTCTGAGCAGTGACGTAATGCCTTGGCCGGCGCACTGTGGAACTTGGCCTCCTCTCTGCAGCGTTTCCTCCACGCTGCGAGGGTCAACTATCCCACAACCTCAAGCGCACAACACGCACCATTCTATTCCCCTGACCACAACAGAACAGAACACAACCACACCCGGCACCATGAGCACCCAGTGCTTCACAAGAAAAAAGAAAAAAAAAGGTTGAACCAAAACTAATAAAATTCTCCAATCTTAGCAACACTCCCAACCAGCTAAAAGCACTGAAAGAAAAAATAAAAGTCAGTTATTACACCATCGGGCTTTGCTGGACCACTTAAATGATGGCGCTTAAGTAGAAAACTTGAGATAAAAGAGAACAAAGACTGGCACTGATGCAGAGATACAGTCTTCGGCCCACAGAGCACAAACAGAGAGCTTGGAGTGAGATATGAGTCCCCAAGGGGCCACAGCAGTCCTTTGGCTCATTAACTATTTACACCAGAGACAGGCCTCCATGCTGCTCTGGCCCACCACAAAATCAATTAGACTTCATTAGCCCAGGCTCTGGACCCACAGTATGCTTTCTCTGGCAGGGGAGGGTTAATCCTGGTACCATGGCCTCTAGTTACAACAAAATATCAAACAATCACAAGCACACACATGTAGACATGCACACATGCAGAGAGGTACAGGAAACTAGGCCAAGCAAAAGCCCTTTTAAGTCACGTACAAAGAACTCTTCCAATTTCTTGCTCTTGTTCGCTGTTTAGTGTCTCAGAATATCAATACCGTCTCTCACTTTTCAACTCCCCACTCACTCTGCCTGTCTATCTATTTCCTTCATGTCTATCAAAGTCCCACTCAATTCCCTTCTCCACTCTCACAATGTAAACGTTGAGCAGAAAGAGTGCATCCAGGTCCGTGCCTCGGGGGTGTGGGGTTACAGTGCGGAGATTTCCCATTGGCGGAAAGTCAACATGGTTGGGGTAATGCGATTAGAGCCGGATTGAGAACGTCGCAGGGGACACATGGGCCTGATCATGGCCCAGTTATCCGATAGCAAGGCCGTATTTATCGACCTGGCCCGGGCGCGGATATTACAGACATTAGAGACCACGTCTATGCTTATGAAACCCACGCTGGAGATTGCACCCTGATAACACAATTAGTCTCTCACTTTCTGTCCACAATCGTGGAATTCCATCAGTCACGTTCAGACATCAGGGAGCAGAATCTCAATTGATCCACATTTGGTTGCCGTGCCTCGTGTCTGAATGGCCAACTGACCAGAAAGCTGCATGGTTGAGGGGCCTGTAGCCATTTAATGACTGCATATGTTTATGAGAGGCCTAACAGAGCATTTACAATTCAATTACATAGATAGGAGAAGAAAAAAAAAATAGTAAGATGTGTCTGGACAACGGCCAGAGGAGAGATAAGCCTAATACACTAATATTGTGTTACCCCAGCGTGTTACCATAGGAACAGTTGAAGAGATTCAAAAGACTACAAAGACGATCAATCTTGAGAGAGCAGGAGGAAGAGGGAGAATTAAATGCCCTGGGAATGCTCCCGCTCTCCTCTATCAGAGCAATAACTCTTCTAATGACCTCTGCTGCCTCCTCTCTCTCTCTGTCTCTCTCTCTCCCTCCCTCCACAAGATGTTTCTCTCCAGCAAACTCAGCTATCAGTGAACCTTTCCAAACACGAAGAGCAGCAAATGCTTTTCATTACGTTTTGTGATTTTTTTGATTTCCAAGTCATGACACAGTTTGCTCTTTTTTTCTGTGGCGCATTTCTTTCCATTTTCAGAGTTATTTATTTTGAAAACAATGGTTGGATGATGGTCATGTTGCTACAGTATTAATCAATTCATATCACCTAGCGTGTAACTGTTTGTCCATTTGTCATTAATCAGATTTATACAGTCGGCCCTTGGCATTAGTATCACAGCAGTACAAGTATGCAAAGCTGGAGTGAGTGGAAGGTCTCTTTCTCTTCAGTTTTTTGTTTTTTCAATAATCCTCTACACTTCCTTAACTCTCAAAATCCGTATCCATTCTGTCTCTCTCCACTTTCAGCTTTGGCTTATTCCCACTGCTCTAACTGCCTGCTTTGTGAAGGATGAAGTCATTTGATTTTTTCCCTGCTGTGTTAAACTAGCGCTAACAAGTTGTAGGACCTACAGAACATGTTCTGTACATTAAGATATACATCAGGCAGTCGGTGGGCAGCCGAGCCACAACCACATAAAGGGCCCTTTATTCTAGCCAGAGTCTCCAATGCTGCACTGGCAGGTTCAGACACAGCTTTGATTACGTACCAAATGATGAAATCCACACAGACCTAAGAGTATAGCTTTGCTGGCAGAGCCCAGTGGAAAAGAGAGCTGCAAAACTTTGAGCTTGTGAGCATGTGCACTTGTGTATGCATCTGCATAAATGTATATGTATGTATCCATGTGAATGCATACATATACTCACCAGTTTGGCCTCTGAGTGCATGGAGGGAATGTGAGTGGAAGAACAGGAGCTGCTGTGGGTGGGACCTTGCATACCCATCATATTGGAGCCCATGGACATCTGTCTCTCCATCTGAAGATTACAACACAATGGGAACAGTTATATTCATACATATGCACATATCATCCTATACCACAAAGCTTTTTCATAGAAGATGAGTCAATACATACTGACTATTTAGAAATTGTGTATTCTATTGGAGAATTTCAAGTCTTGATGAAAAGCTATCACTGCTTTCTAAAAAAGCAAAACGTGTGAGACTCATCGTCCTGCACAGTGAGCTATGGGGGATGAGATGAGAGAGCATGAGAGCCTGATTTCACATGACAGGCTGCCCTGTGCACAGCTCTGTGTGATTATAACTGGAGCTGACCCAAAACAGGAAGCCAGCATGGAGGGACTTAACACAGGAAGCCGGTGCAACAGGGGTATGTGTGTTTTTGATGATAGTGTTGTGAGTGTCAGTCGGACTAACACATCAAACCCCAGCCGCACTTGATACAGGATGCCTTAATGTCTTAAAGTTGAACTAGCTGTGAGGAGGTGTGAGGAGGTGTGTGAATGCATCAATATCTGTTTTCATTTGTGTGTGGTAACCACTTGCCCTAAAATGCCCCTGGTCAGTGTGGTCATGTAACACAGCAGAGACCTGAATGTGAGGAAATCAGCTGGGAAGCTGACAGGGGTGAAAGGTCATCTGCACAGGGTGATGATGTGAGCAGTGTTTGCTGAGCAGTATATGCAGGAAAGAAGAAACCTTTGTGTGAGCGTCTGCATGCATACACATGTGTATGTGGGCTGCTGTGGCCTCCCAGCTGCTGAACTCTGGGTGGTGTGGGGAACACCTTGGGGAACGACCCCCCCTCCACAAAACCCCAACCTCCCATACCCCTGTCCACAGAGAATCAGAAAGACCTAGAACCTGACACACAGCCTTAATTGCACTAAGTGTGTTTTGTGTAAAAATATCACCCAAACCTGCACCCCTTTCCTGAACCGTCAATCTTCCCCAAAATGGCTTAGCTCTTAATTTAATAAACATGGGAGGGTTTTTTTTTTGAATACCATAAACACGGGCTGTCTTGTGTTACAATGAGAACATATGTTGTATCATTAGAATCCTGATATGAGCAGGTTTTTCTGAGTTGTTATCATTTCCTGCTTCCCAATGTGGGTCCCCTAAATCTTTTTGGCTTCATTACAATAAAGTCTATATTCTCAACCCAGAGGTAAAATCCTTCATTCCTACAGAAGAGGACTTCTTTCATTAACTGTAGTAAGTCATTTTTATAGTGATAGAACACATCCCCCAAACTACAACCTACATAGTTTGTGTGCAGATTGAATGTACACTGTCATCACTTACTGCATGTGTGAGTGTGAGCGAGTGACTTTGCTCCAGCATGTGCGAGTACACCAGTGATTGAGTGTGCTCTGTGTACTCACGGGCATCAGCACAGCGGAGGAGCCAGGCATGGTTGGGTCTGGCAGAGTTCCAGGCATGGAGGCTGGCAGAGGCTGTCGCTGTCTGTTTCGTAGGTGCAGCAGTGAGGACAGTGAGCCGGGGACAGGCCTGGGACACACAGACACACACTGTGTTATAAATCATAAAAGAGTAATTTTCTTTGTTTTGTCATATGACAACATGAAACCAAAACTACCACTACCACCTCTACGGTGCTAATTACATATAATTTCTGCTATGATACATCTATAACTGGTGAATAAACATATAATGACTGATTGATAACACAGGATAACATAGTTGTCATGATATTTAATGGTTTATGATTACACATGTCATAAATCTCTCTGACAGGCAAATTTAAAACAGTTTAAAAGTGTTTAAAACTGATGTTTGAAAGTTTATTATGAAGTCTTAACTGAAAGTCAGATTTCTATCAATTTCTTCTGTTGATATAATAATATAATAATTGCTTTGTGCGTTAATATCATGAACATACCCAATACATACTTCATATTTCGTATTCATCATCCAATAGGTATAGTTTATATGATTACAGCTGCATTGTATTATATTAATTCAATCAATAATTAATAATCTGTCTATGCAACATTAACAAAACACTCTTACAGCATTACAGTGTGTTAAAAACCATTCAATGTGCACTTTTACACTGCTGATAATGTAAAATGGGGGATTTTATTTATTTATTTATTTGTTTAACAGAAGTTTGCAATGTGCTTTAATTATGAAATTAAAGCAAATCTAGTATTTTATTTGGTTAAGCAACACAGCTCTAGATTTTTTTTAAAGTTAGAGATATGGGGGAAAAGGGATGATTGTACTTAAATGACTTGATGGATTAATTCACATTTGCAACATGTATGACTTACAATAAAAACTGAAGTTGCCAAAGAGCTACTGATTATAATTTTCGTTAAGAAAAACAGCCAATTCCATCACAGATCACGTTGTGAGTTTTAAAAGAACAAAAGAGTAGTGATGATCATACCAGAACTAGTTTGTGATGGACAAAGGGTTTTCAACACTACATGAAATTACATACAGTTTAATGTCCAAGTAATGAGGCATTTTTAACATTTCCACTGAAAAATGAATCTCTGGAGATGCTGTAGCACCCTGACAAATGAAGAGCCTATCGACAATGGAGAAGAATGCTTGGACTATCACAATTCTTTTTGTGAGATTGCAAAACAAAGGACGCTTTAGTGTCTTATGTAATTTCACGCATTAATTCGTCAGAATGGAAAACAGAGTATGTGGCTGTTGCATTAGTGCAGCAGTTGAAAGTTGAGGCATCTTGGGAGTTTTTGGATGCACTTTAAACACGCACACTTCATGCAGTACAATGGATGAATGATGATGATGGTGATGATGAATGAATAATATTTGTCATAACAACCACATGAGATGTGCATGACGAAAATCGCATTTAGAAATTGCTGCAGCGATGGAAGCTCTGTGGGGAAAATCTCCCTTATTGACCACAAAAGCGTGTGCGGACAAACAGACCTATCCACACTCACGGCCACATCAATAAATCACATGTACAGATGAGGCCCAGGCTGTGCTTAAACTATTGACAGCAGTCCTGTCTCCATCGCTGGCTTAAGGCTGCAGCCATCCAAACACCCAGACCACTACATCTGCACACAGTGACATCATTTATACAACTGCCACCAAATCCCTGCTTGTAAGAACACAGATTTCCAGCTGTGTGGGTACTGCAACACCCAAATGCATATAATAACTATTCAGTTCCAGCAGCCTAAAAAATGGCCGGCATTCACTACATGATTTTTTAAGAACCCTGTATCAGGAGGATCAATAATTCTCTAGTTATCAGTATCATCAGGATGAATGCTGCCTCTCATCAGTCAATAAAGCTCCATTTCCTTGAGTATGTAGAAATGAGTGCAAACAAGAAGCATTTAGGTTAGCTGTGCTCAACGGGTTAATATAATCAATTGACTGCATCATAGCCTGGATTACGGTAATGGTGAGTGGTGAAGGAGTGATGGCCAAATGGGGGCACCAGAGCGAATGTTCCCCCACCTGAATAAATACCTTTATTTGTCCAGACCTTAAATATGTGCATTTACGCTCCAGACATTTTAGATTGCTCCACACACACAGAACCATTACCATCCGCACCGTGTGTCATTTCTGTCTAACGTCCCAATTTATCACAATCACACTCATTTAACTGCACATATGACATTTGAGCAACACAGCGAATCCAAACATTTCCACATGGGAAAAGTCATGAAAGTACAATGAGGTATGCAGTATAGCCGTGCTTTACATCAACACCATTTCCCTCTGCCAGCATTCAAGAAGATGTAATAACAGTCACAAGGCAGTGGCTGTGACATGCTGCTGATTTTGTAGATAAAAACTTTTTTGCTGAATTTTTGTTCAGTATGACGACTGCCTACATGGTTGTTGTTTTTTGCACTGTAGATGTAGAATTAGATTTTCTGGGACTTTTTTTTGCCTATAACCATACAGTAATACATTTTCACTGAATGTAACCCTATAATATAAAATCTATGCCCACAACTTTTGAATTTGACTCATGGGCTCACAGGGTTTGAAAAACTGGTTTATTCAACATATTTCAATTGATTCAGTTAGTAGGTACAGGTTGCTATATTTGCATATATTCATATTATGAGCCCTATTTTAATGATCTAGTGCATGACGTGAAGCGTGGCGCAAGTGCCTTTGGGGCGTGACCAAATCCACTTTAACTATTTTAATGGTGTAATGCGCCAGGGCCAAACCTGATGTGTCATTCATAAAACGGAAGAATATGGAGTTATAACCGACCAGTCTGACGAGTGTAGAAGTGTGTGGTTATATTGTAGCAGGATGGTGTCATCAGCTGATTTAATGAACAGTGAGCGACTGAGCCTAATGGCACTGCGCTCTGTCCAGTATCTCAGAGGCTGTAGATTTATCAACACATCAGTCCTACAGTATAAACAGCTATGGATTACAGACACTGTAAGAATCACTCACATTCATTAACAGATCAGTACAGATGTTTTAACCACAGATGTTCAAATGCTTTTCTTGTTGATAAAAAGTGGCAGCGGAGCGGCTTTCCTCCAGAACCAGGCGTGGTGCTGAGACCCAATTTCCACAAAAACACCACCACCTCGCTTTGCGCTGCATATTTGTGCTTCTCCTCCCGTCAGGTCACTGTGCATGCAGCTGCGCACCACACAGACGCCGTGGCGCTTTGTTTTCATTTATTTATCTTTTAATTACAATTTCAGTTTTCTTTAAAATCGTTTTGTTCAGTCATGGAGTAATATGTAAAGTCAGCAGGGCTTTAATTGTTTAAAGTATGGAAACCTGTCAGTGTCATCTTAAAAATGTATTAAATATTGTTCAAAACCTGTTGTAATCAAGTTAACCTTTCATACAGTTAGGACACTGTCCGCAGTGGCACTCTCCAAGGTGCTGACCCCCCCCCACACACACACACACACTAACAAACATACATTCTCATTTAAAAAAATATATATATATTTTTACAATTAATTAAATCTGATATTATGATTAACCAATATGACATGCATTTTTAATATGTTGATGTTATTTATTTGTTTGTTTGTTTGTTTGTTTTTGCATGTTATGTGCCCCTGCCTGTCCCTATATGTGTGTGTGTGTGTGTGTCTGTGTGTAACAGATAGAATGTATGCTCATTGTGCATCCGCCTATTAAAATCTTGATAATGCGCCCCTAAAATAACAGTGACCAGAGACTTAAAAACCAACGCGCTACCAATGAAACTAACCACATCTCACTTTGAGACCAACACGCCCATGTGCGCAAAACCAGTGCAAGTGCATTTGCTATTTAGACAACGTGGGCACAGGGCGTCGGTGTGAAACTATAAAAGATGTCTTGCCCGCTATCCGCTGTGTGCCGGGTGCAAGATGGGGCCCTATATATCCAAGAACCTTGTGCACGCTATACAGTACATCAAAGATGCTGATTTAAGTCAAACTTGAGCCATAGAAGAAGAGTTATGGTTATATACTTGGTTTTGAATGCAGACTGCCCATACAACTATGAGACAAAAATAATGAAAAATGAAAATGATTGGTTGTGTAAGTGATTGTAAATAACCATATAATGCATAAAATGATGATAATGTAGGCTACATGAATCTTTCTTGAATTAAACAGTAATAAATACATTAAATAGCTCAAAAGATGATGATATTCTCACTAGAAAAGTCAAATCAGACTGTAGCCTAATGGCTCGCCACTCTGGACAAAGATAAACTCTCTTTTTCTTTATGCCTGTCCTCATTCAAGATAAGACAATGAAATTCACTAACACAGATCACTTGTGGCAGTCAACCTTGCAGAAGTGGGTACACAGCAGGACGCTGGTCGTAGCAGGTCAGGCTCTTGCTTTGTAAAGAAGAAAGGCTCCTTTGAAACCTCTACAGGTTTTGCTGCTGTGTCTGTCTGTCTGTCTGTCTGTCTGTCTGTCTGTCTGTCTTTCTGTCTGTCTGTCTGTCAGCAAAGCTAACTTGCAGCAGTGCAGGGAGAGGACAAACATTATCTGTCACCAATCCCACACCTAAAAACCCAACCTGCTCGTCCAGCAGGAGGGGGACAAAACATAGTAAGATCTGAGAGCACTTCCTCTGGGGATTAATTTAGCTTTATGCTGACTGTGCTGATAAATAAAGACAAGAAATAGCTGGCATAATGCCACTTTTCTAAGGTGGAGGTTTTTATTACACATTGTGAATGTATCCATTTTCACTGTGTAGATGAAAAGATAGTTTATTATGCACAAAAGAATAAATCAGCCTTTAGTTAAGTTATTAAGTAAAAAAAACCCTAACCCTAACCCTAACCCTAACCCTAACCCTTTTTGTCAGAATTAAGTTTCAGTTTCAAGATTGTATTTTATGATGGTGAATTTAATCAATCTGGATTTTTAACTGTTGGTCGGAAAAAAAAAAAGAAATCTGACTAAATCATATTGTGTTCTGCAAATGTGTGATGAATATTTCTACAATTTCCTGATAGTATATACACCAAATAATCAAAATAATTGTCAGCTGCAGTCATAAGTGTCAACATACTTTATACATTGTAATGTATCATTTCAGCTTAAGCGTGTGATGCAGGATTTCTAATTTCCGTATATATATATATAAAACCATTTTAATTAACACCTCACAAAACGTGCTTTTTTTTTTTTTTACACTTCCGCTTTCTGTGCCAGTGTGTGAATGTGCTGGAGCTGTGTGTGAACATGCGTGTGTGTGTATGCATGTGAGTGAATAATGACAGGCTGTGGCTCCACTGAGGGGATTGATAATAGCCTGGGCTGTGGGCCCCAGGGGAGAGCAGGTAGACACTCTGCAGTCCTGACCCTGCACTCTCACATTACTGAGTGCCTTGCTCTCAGCCCAGCTTTCCTCCACAATCCCCGCCCCAGAACCACCATCCCTCCAACCCCCGCCCACCTTCACTCCACCATGACATCACTGTTAGACCTTCTTCCATCCCTGAGTCCTCCTTCTGCTTTTTATCTCTCGTTCCATAGTATATTTCTCAGAGTTATCCCCCTTCACACTGTTATTTTTCTTCCCAATGGAGCACGTTTGACAACTGTTCATTGTCCTGTTAATCCTTTAACTCTCTTCTGTACCCCGCAGGGTGCCCACACACTAACTCAAGCCCCTCTAAACTTGCTTGCCTTAACCTACAAATCCTGCAGTCTGCACATACACTAAGCTTTGCTGTCCCAATCCCCACAGTCCCAACTCCAACTCGAGTACTGGGGGGACTTTAACACAAGGGGCATGGCTGCCATCCAAGAGGAGAGGGAGGGAGAGAGAGTGAGAGTGAGAGTGAGAGAGAGAGAGAGAGAGAGAGAGAGAGAGAGAGAGAGAGGGGTGCAGGGTGCAGTCAGTCCACTGACTCATATCCTTCCCTTTCTGACTCTGCTCCAGCAATGATGTAATGCTCTTGGCTTTTCGCCCTCCCCCCACCCTGTGCCTGCCTACCCCCAGATTTCGTCCCTCCCTCCTCTCCTCCTCTTGCTTTTTCCCTCTCTTTCCCTCCTTGACTCGTCCAACATCGCTGCGCTCACTCCTTGCTGGGTGAAGTCACTGTGAGCTCTGGGTAGACACAGCAGCTAAAAACTTTCGAACGTAACCAAAACAGCCCAGGGCCAAGTTCCAGACGTTCGGGAGACGGTGGTGCAGTCACCATGGGAACAGAGGTAAACAGAGAGAGAAACAAGGGCCTCAAACAGCTTGCAGCTGCCTGGCTCTCTGAGTAAACACTACACAGGACCTGCCCCTGATTTACTGCCTTTAATCACTGGTGGGAGGAGAGTGCCATGGGGTTTGGACTGAGGAAATAATACGAATCTGATCAAATAAATCAGCCCTAATGGGTTACGACACAGGCTGACTTTTATTAGCGGGCCAGAGGAGGGATGGATGCTGGGAGGGTGCTACACTGCATGGGTTGGTGGGATGGATCTGGGATGGGGTGTCCTCTCATTAGGGAGACTCAAGCTGAGTAAAGCCATGCCAAAGCACAGTTGAGGAATGGTGATGAATGTTTGTCTGATGCCTATTAGTGTTGTGGGATTTATTCACAAAATATGATATGGCATTGGCTGAGGCCAACGAGGATGGGTTGTCTTTAATTTTCAACGAAAGCAGAAAGTATGTCAGTACATTCCTATCACTGCTGGATTATAAAACTCAACAGTAACAACTGTGTCATCTTGTTATAAGCTAATGCCATCTGTCTGCAGCACCTGACTGGCATTGTACTGCCCCTTTTACTTCTAATGACAGTTCATCCTTCACCTACTAAAACCTGACTGTTTATTAGCATTTTTGTCTATCTCCTCCTTATCCAACTTCTCTTCCTCTCATCCTGCCACCACAATCATGTCCTCCACTGTCAGTCTAATCTGTCTGTCTATCATACAGTTTTTCATTTCTGACTTCCTTTGATAATGCATTTTCCCCACACCTTCATTCTTCTGATCCCATTTGTCCACACTCCCATCTATCTTTTCTTTTTCTTGTGCAGACAAGTCTCTTATCCTCTCCTGCACCCGCCTAGCCATCTACCCATGTCCTCCACATTTGATGCCTCTCCTCTCCACCCTCCCCAATCCTTAATTTCCTTTCCTCCATCTACCTTCTATCCCCCTCTTCCTCTCCTCCATCCACCTCTGATCCCTTTATTCCTCTCCTCTGTCCACCTCTGATCCCCCTTTTCCACACTTCCCTGCGCTGTGATCCCTGCGCTCCCCTGAGCTGTGAGGCATGTCCCTGTGTGTGAGTTGCTTGTGCAGGAGCCTGCATGTGTGGTGGCCCCGGGGCAGGGATGACACAGCCCCGCTGGAATGAGAGGGAACAGAGTCTGGGCGTTCCTCTACAAACGCACTATTAAACCCACTGCAGTACACAATGAGCTCATCTTAATTCAGGTCAGATGTACATCCTGCATTCTCTCTTTCTTTTTCTCTCTTTCCTCTTTTGTAATTGATTGCACTGTATACCTTTGTTTTTCTGTACCTTTGTTTATTTGTTCTTCTGCTCTCTCTGCCTGGTAGTACTCCATCTGCATTACCCCTACAATGTATACATGGTTGACTATTGCCCATATTTGTCTATGGAAAAGGGCATTTGTCAGAGCATGAGGGCACCTCAAGCATTTTACAGAGGTCCTGTGCTCCTGCACTCAGGGCAAGCCTCTCTCCTTATCACTGCTGTCTGAATGCAATCTAATCATAAACAATAATAAAGGAAGTTTTGTTTAAATTCAAGTTCATGAGGTCAAAGTTTGTTCATGGAAACATGAAAAGTGCATAACTCTCTCCGTTGAAGAGAATTTCTTGTTCTGGCACTGGCACAACGGGTGGAGAAATACTATGAGCACACTTGTTTCATTACAAGCATGGGAAAAGGTGTTATGCAATCTATGAAAATGTAATATTTATTGCATCCTGGAATAAAATCATTAAATCTATCCTATGGTACCGTTAATTCGTTGTACTAATAGCAGAAGAACTATATGTAAAGTGAGAGAGAGAGAAAAAAAGATCATGGACTGATATGATGGTCACAGTGTATATTAAGATACAAGAAATATAAATGTGGTTAGTAAAACTGATGTTGCACTACAGTTGGGCTTTGCATGAAACCCCAACGTTTAGAAGGCATGAACATCTATTTGTGCAACTTCCTTTAAAGGCAAAAACAAGGACCACGCATAGCCGGTTGACTCCGAGGTGTGAAAATTATTGTACATTTTAAGCAGCATGGGAAACAAAACCACAAATTGACTTCCTTCAGAGCTGTGCAGAGCAATGTGACAGTCACGCATGAAGTTGCACGCAAGTTTCCCCTTGGTGAGACACAAGCCAAATTTACAGTTAATTTAGAGATACAACCTTGATTTATGAAGTTGTTCTTCTACTGACTGATTATTTAAAGGGAAATTGAAGGGAATTGAAGGGAATACACTTGTGCAAGTATAAAATGTTAAAAAGTTCTATTTTAAAATGGAGTTCTGGAAACAATTGAGAAAAAAATTAGACGGGTAGTGACAAACCAAAACAGTCTCACATCAACCGTCAGTGGTTTTGAGGATTGCACCTTTTAGGTTCACACAGTCCTCAACATTCTTAAGAGTTACCCACTGAGGTTGATAAAGAACCTCCTCATTTAATAAAAGCACCTGTTTTTATACACAGCCAAATTTCAGAGAAGTTTTTAAATACCACATGATTATAAATTGATGGTCAGATACCACATCTGTACTGTAATCACTCCTCACTTAACCCAGCTGCATTCAGGTTGATTGTGCTATGTAATGGAAACGACTGGACTGGAATTCTCTTCAGAGCCAGAATAGAAGAATGTCATTTTTAGTGCCTTGTGCCCACACCCATATTCCCGCACATCTCCTCTTACGAGTCAAAAGGTTGAGGTTTCGACAGAATGTTGTATCTCATATGGTTGACTAGTAACGTCCAACACATTTAACTCTGACATAACTCAGTGCCAGATGTTTATAATTGAAAAGCAGAGAGAATTCAAATTTGTTGGACGCCGCTTCCCTTTGTATGATAATGATAGCCGTGACATTAAGATCTGCTGGCTGGTTTCATATGCCTGGTTTTAACACTGGTTTGTGTCAGTGTGGCTCCCCAAAGACCTTGTTTAGGGACTCAGAGCAGAAAGAAAGAGAGAAAAAGAGAGGGAGAGAGAGGTCCTCAGGTTTCACAGCTGCAGGCCCAGCTCACCCCTAAAGTAAATGGACTTGAGGAAAGCCAATCCTAATTGATTCCAAGCCTCAAAGCTCTTTAGTAAACATTGTGGAGCAATGAAAATGACTTGTTATCCTAATTCATTGGATGCTCACGCTGTGTGTTGAGCAGAGCCGAAGAACAGACCAAGGAAGCAGATGGAACCAAGATTAAACTGACTTTGTTTGGTGATTTCTTCTCATTCACAGATATATTCTCTACAGAGAGCTCCATAAAGTGTGTAAAGATTAAAAGCTGTACAGTATAGGCTTGCAATGATTACATACACAAACCTTTGCATTTTTGGTGACGATAATAGTTTCTTTATTGTTTCACTCCCATGTCAAGTGATTTTGGTTTAATTAAGTATAAACATTTGCACAATAGATATGTCACAGTGGATTAAAAAACCATTACATTTACATGATTGGCTTTTCTTAACCCAAAATATATCAGGGACAATTACAGGACTTCAACAGGACAAGAGGTGAATTATCACAGCCACTGATCTGACCTTCAGGCTGTCTAACTCTTTCTCAACCTGGACAGAGCACAGTTAGCCTGTGAAGTGTCCGCCTTGTTCTGTGTGTAGGAAGTTCCTGTGGAGAGACCCTGTGCATGGAGCCTTTGGTAAGTCCTAATGGTTTCCTGTGGAAGCCCTGCTTCTCTGTGGAGGGGTTTCCTCAACCCATTTTCCTGCTGATGTGAACATTTCCAGATTAGTTTTCTCTTGTGTAAATCTACTCTGCCTATTCATGTGTTAGGACTTCACCACACTAACAAACAAATGACACCTCTGCAGTTTCAGCACATACAGGCTTCTGCCTGAAGTGATGTGTCATTATCATTTCTTGTTTACGTGCCATTCTGTGGCTGGCAACCACCAACACATAGCAAACCAACTCTGATTTTCAAGAGATGTGTTTTTTTGTATGTGCAAGCTGTAAAAACTACCTGTCTCTCAACAAATCAGTGAAGGGTTAGGGTTAGGGGATTTGCGTACTGTCATAAACGACTGTAAATAGAAGCAAAGTGGTGAGTCTGTACTCACCAGGTGAGGAGTTTTTAATGACAGGTAAACTGAGGTGAAGCAGGCCCAGCACAGTCTCTGTTACTGGCAGTGATTGCTGCTCCTCCAAGGGGATGAAATTCCATCCCTATCCTTGACAAAGAGCCTGACGGGGTGTCAGTCAGGCTTAGTGATGGGCCTCCCATCCAATATTCACTAGCTCCTCTAGCTGTAAATCTACACAGGACACAGCACAGGCATAACACTGAGCCATCTCAGTGTCTCACTTGCTTGCGACAGGCCTGGTTTACAGTAACAAAGGCCTGGCACAAGGTTGAAGGTGGTTGGGGTTAAGGGACATGGAGTCAAATAGGTCAGTGGAGGGTCCTCATAAGGATAAGAGCAGAAAAGTTTGTATATGTTTTTGTGTGGTAATGAATGTGTTACTGATATATAAAGACAAAATGCCAGCAGAGGGAGGCAGTTGAGTCCACAGCCTCACCACATGTAGTGTGAACATACACACCTTGAGTGCAGGGGTCTGATTATGAATTCAAATGCTTTAAACTTGATGAACTATTCCTGGACCACCAAACACTGCAGGTAAATGATGAAGCAGCACACCATACAGGCTGCTGTTATTATATACTTGCGGAATGGCCGTGCAAAGGTATCAGAGGAGCACAGCTCTAAGGTTGTGGCTGCCATTCCCATACAGTGAAAGGAACTATTTTAGAGCATGAAATGCTAAACCGTTGTAAAAGCAGTCACGGCGGACAATGATCTCATCTTGTCCTCTGGGACCCTCTTTTGCATGCTCTGCTGTGGGACAATACTGAATGAACAGCAAAACATGAATCACAAGCCCCACACACACTGTTCCAAATGTAACAAAACTCTGACATTACCTCAGAGACTACAGAGGGATGACAATCGGCACAGACACAGAGGGACCAGGCCAAGCCTGAGGCTGTGGCTATAACAGGGGCACACTTGAGGTGAGCGCATAACTGAATCTGATCATTGCACTTCACAGATCATTTTCAGTCTGCCAGCAGTTCTTAAAAGTGCTTGTACACCTTGGTAACAGAATAAAAACTCACTTTATGCAAGAAGAGTTGTAAATATAAAAACACTAAAATGTTCTTCCCTCTATGTGTTACATTACTCACAAAACCTACATTCTCTGCTCTACTAAATTCCAACTGTACTCACCCTATCTGCCTGTTAGTGGATGGAGCCTGAGTGATGACGGAGCTGGACTGAGGAGAAGGCAGGGCCTGCTGGATCACTATGCTGGTATCGTGGTTGCCCATTCGTGAGTGGGACTGCTGGTGCTGGCCTTGGCCTGCCTGGCCGTGCAGTGAGATGTTCTGCAGCGTGGAAAGGGAAGAGAAGAGAAAGCATAAAAAAAAATTATTAAAAGAACTAAGAATCTGTCAAGAGTGTCACGTTCGTGCAAGTAAGTTGTATTTTCAGCACAACTCTAGCAAAATAACTGTTTAGCCTTGGGCACTATACATCCTGCTTGAATGAGTAATGAGGAACTATTTTCTCCTGAGTGCAGTCTAATGAAGACCAGGTTTCTTATTGTTATTTACCCAGCAGGGCGGTTTGTTTGTTTTACCTCTGTTACATGTAATGGCATATACAGTATATATAAAAATAACCTTGTGCTGCAAGGAACAACATATTTCCAAACCTCACTCACATGTCTTGGCATAAAACACACAGCAACTTGAAGTGATTTGCATGATTCAAATGTGAAACAGCCACAAGAAAGGAGCAAATATAAAGAAGAGAATACAGACATTCAAGAAATGATTTGATTCACCTCAGGACTACAAAATATATCTGAGGAAATTCAATGATCATCCATACAACTGAATCAATCAATGCTCCATATTTGTATTAGTTTCCGCATATGGATATACTGTACTGTACAGTTTGGAAATACTGTGTTTCATTAAAATGAGACAATTGCTGTTTTCCTGAAGTTTTGATGTTTTCCCTCCTTATCTCTGCCTGTTGTGCTCCTCACTCCCCGAGAGTCTTGCTCTGACTCGCCTCCTGCTGACTTAGCAGAGACTCCCATCATAAACCACACAGACTAGGGAGGCTAGACATGGCTGACCTGAGCACAGACAAGCACCAGAGCAAAACCACCCAGACGACAAGCTTAGCTACAGCATGCATGCACATCTTTCCAGACATTAGATAAGCAGTCTGTCTTGTGGTTATTTGACTAGTACCCATGTTTCAGGTGAAGGTGCCTCAAGGCAGATCTATAACGCATAAATGATCACTCTCCTCGCATGCGTGAATGTCTGGCCAGGTCTTTTATTGTTTCCACAAAAGTTGTCTTAAGGGGTCTGTTTTTACGTCTGGGAAGAAATAGGACTCTCTCACAGATAGTATGGCTGGAGAGCTGTTTGAAGTTTCAGGTGGAGAACTTGATCTCTCTTCTCCTCACCTGTGGTGGGTGACAAATCTCCACCTGCTAGCTCTGTCTGTCACTGTCAACAAGACTGATGGGGGGGGGGGGTGCAAGACATACAACACATGATGTATGCTTTGGACGAAAAGCTGTAGCTAATTTATACACACCTGTGGTTATCAGCTCTTTATCAAGTGATCAAAGTGTGGTTACATGAAGTTGAGGTGTTATAAATCTATTTAAATAGTGTGCATCACTTCATTGTTTGTGGGCTGTCTGTGACGTGACGGATGATGGTAGCAGATAGCAGTTCTTAACTACCTGACCTAACCCCTGTTGGTTCACCTCATTTTTGTTTTCTTGGGGGTTTTTTCAACCTGAGGCTTTGTTCTCTATTCCTGCAGTACCTGTTTACTGTCCTCTTCCTCTTGGGCCTTGCAAAACTCCTGTTCAATGGAGCAGTCCAGCTCACTGAACAATCCCACCTCCTCACAGTTCTTCAAGAAGCGTGTTGGTGTTGGCGTCTGGTCTGGAAATCAAGGGGAAAAAAGCAAGTCCAGTTTTAATACAAACTATTGTTAGCAGTGCTTATTTGTTAGACTGTACATACACCATGATTATGTGGAAAAGAATAGAGCAGCATATGAAATAAAGAACAAATTACACCGCATGACTGGGATTTTTTTTCTTTTCTTTTTTAAAGCTTCTTTTCATTTTTTTATTGTATTGTATTACCCTTCAATTGTCTAAATTTCTTCAATTCTTTTCACAGGTTTATTTTTAGTTGATTTTGTTTTTACTTTGCATGATTTTTAATAGCTGTTATTTGTTTATATGAAAACTAATACTTTATGGAAGCTGATTGAGATCTAAAAAAGACAGAATATACATTAAAATATTAACTATGTAAAGTATTTGCAATGATTTTAAGAAAACATTACTTCCATACTGTTAGAGAGAGAGAGAGATACTATTCTTGACGGCCCCATTTTAGCTGATAAAGTACAGATCCCACCTAGTGAGTGGGGGTCTCATTTGTTGAGCTCAGTCAAGCCGTGGTATTCAACTTGACTTTGTAGGGGGTGCACACAGATCAGGTTTCAGACAGTTGAAGGTGATTTTGGGATCAGGGTTGTTTCAAAGGCTAAAAGCATACTTCATGGCATGTTTATCCATTCTGGCTAGACTGAGGATTGACTCAAACTTTCATGATGACCTGTGTGCCCAAAATACAGTTTAAGGCTTTTTTTCCATTTTGCTGAGAATGTAAGTCATATAAATAAAAACATTTGTAATGTCAATTTTTAGTTGAGGATAACACCTATGAGTCAATGAAAAAATTAGCAACAGGAGGTGATGATGAGGTCGGAAATTACAGTGCTAAGAGTTTTAAAACTGGCCTAACCAGCTAAGAGAATTTTAACATCTGTGGCTGACCTCTAACAGTAATGTGTCTCAAAGCAGTGTTTACCAAACATTTGGGAGCTTCTAATAAACAGCATTGTCTTACTTGAAACCCCTTGACAAAAGGATCATTTTTCCTTGTCAGATTGAATCATTCGAATAATTTATAGTATTTCACAAAAAAAAGAAACCTGAAAATAAATGTAACTTCATGGCACTGTATTTTGTCCTACCTTGATACAACCGAAGAGCCTTTTTTGGGGTCCTGACCCCACTGACTTACAGTATAACTACTGATGGTTTTATCTTGAGTTCAAGGTCTCAATAAGAGAGATGGCCAGAGCTGTAACTCAGACAACAGGTGATAAGGACACCCGGCCTAGAAAATCCGATCCTGCTGTCCAATGAGTGTAAATAATAAAGAAGACACAATCTCAGCAGCATGGCTGGAGCAGCGAGTACTGTTGTCTAGTGTGGCAGGACCTAGAAATGGATTATCTAGACCTATGAATTGCCCTTGGTAAGAAATTGATGTTTCTTTGAACAGTAGATTAAAATGCAGATCAGTATGTTATCTACAGCTTATAGAACTATTGTTAACCATCTCTCAGTCATTCTATGATAAGATTAAACTACCTAAAGACACTTCTGATGATGGGAAAACACAAATCACACAGAGCAACAGGAAGGAGAAATGTCAAGATATTTAGCTTAACATGCTAATTTCCTCAGTCATATGTCAGCATCTTTTCTTCCTGCAAAAGTGTACACAAATGCACTGATTATAGCTGAGCTGCAAGGTAAAGGTGTCACATGACTTACTGTAAACAACTGGTATAGACACGTATAGACACATAAGGTTTTCTAATGATAGACAAGTATGTTTGAGTCACAAAGTCACAGGCACACACCTGCAAATAAACTAGAAGTTCCCCAGGAGCCCTCCTGAGGTAGTGTGTAAGTTTGTATTGATGTAGCCATAACTCACCTGATAACATGTTGTCGTTCTTTATGGAGGGGAACTTAAGGGTCATTTCATGTTTGTGTCGATGTATCATCAGATGGTCCTCGGTCGGGAAACGCTGTGGATTTTTTTTTAAAAGTAGTGTTGTAACAATTATGTGTACAAAGGAGAATAAATGTTCTATCAACCCATTATGAAACTTAAAAATGAACCTATACATTTAATCCAATATGACATATACTGTTATTTTACATTTAAACATCCTAAAAAAGCATCAGTTGACTTCAAAGATCACTTTTTTCTATAGGTATTTTTACACCTGCAGCGTTATTTACAGTTTGTGTTTCACTCAGCTCCATGCTCTTCTGTTTCTCCCTGATGCATGAAGCAGTAATCTATTCCTCAGGCCACTTCAATGTACTCCTCTTCATATTACACACACACACACACACACACACACACGCACACACACACACGCACACGCACACACGCGCGCACACTGTATGGTGTTGCTTTGTCCTGACACACTCACCTGAGAACAGCCAGGAGCGTTGCAAATAAACGGCCTTTCCTGGTCTGAGTTCATTACTCTGGCCAACTTCTCATAAAGCTACAAAAAAAGAGACAAAAGCAGAGAGCAAAGAGAGGAAGTGAATGACTTGAGTTTTCCCAACAGCATCCAAGAGGAAAACTCTTTGTGTTACCTGAACTGAAATTACATTAAGGCTAAAATTTAGTGTTTTAAGTGAAACTGGATTTGAATTTGACACTTCTTTCATGAACTATCACAGTATTTAAACAATACAACATATTTGAATAGTTTTATTAGTGTTTTCATTAAACATAATCACATTGAATATAACTTGCTCTAAAGCCATTTATATATCACCAAAAGGAATGTACTGCTACACTGTAGCAATGTTGTTAAACTCATTCAACATTAATTTCCACCTGGTCAACAGAGCTATGTATATACCTCTGAGACAACTGTGATGGATTTCAGCTTTAATGTGGGTTGGAACAATGAGAATGGTTGAAATTTACAATTAAACATCTGTCATCAAATGTTTATTGTCACCACAAAGTGACAGAATTCAGTCTGGCACATATATATTCTGGCATTGCTCTGCCTACTATGTGAAAACATCACATTTCTCTAATTTACCTATACTACAAATTAAATGTTTAATTGAAGTTATTTAAATCTCAGTTGACATGATATTTAAATTTTCAGTCACAAAGTAATCATTTAAAGATTTAATTGAGTTGTTCCGTTCTGATTTTGAGTACATATCATGGTGAGAACGAAAAAAGGAAGTGGTGACAGAGCAGCACTGCATGAGGGATAGGCAGAAGGTGCAGTTTCATTTGCTGAAAAATAGCCTTAAACACAAGAGACAGTTTTAAAACCCACAAATACAAGGACAATATATTTGTTTACCTGCTGCTGCTGCCAAATGTGTGCTTTGTAAGTAATTGCTCACTACCCTTCTGCCATAGCAATGCATCATGTCAAATGTAAAATAGCTTCATTTATCGTTTTAAATGCTCTGATAATTCAAAGTGAAAGAGAGGACAAACTTTCCCAGAAGAAGGGAATGTCTCATACCTATGATTTATATAAAAACATGTTTGTTCACTTACAGAAACTCAAACAAACATACCTTAAAAATATCTCAAAAACACTGAGGCCATATTTACGAAAAACTACAGAAATGACAGGTGCATTAACTGCTTCCTAGTATCAAACAAAGGCTAATGATGCGCGTTGTATTCAGTCAATGCAATGATGCATGCACGATGCTTCACTCGCATTTTTTAAAAGTTTTATATCTAACATAATTGTTACTGGTGATAGCAACTGCTGTTCAAAAAGTACACATGTATTTGCATAATTCTAGAGAGGAACAAATATTATTTAGGCTGTTTCCTGGTAGGATCCATCTGTATTTTCAAATACTGAGAATACATAAAGCTGTCTGATACCCAATGCTAATAAAGCTGAGTCAGATTGTTTAATTATTTAATACTTGATTTATTTAATTAAATCATTCCATTATACAGTAGTTTGAATAACTGAACAATAATAAAAATAATAATAATAACTCAAAGCTGCATTTCATTTAAGCAAAATTCTTGTTAAGATGTACATTTTAAAACAACCTTAAACTCTGATGTATTTGAAAAGTTTAGCTTATTTTATTAAATTATTCAAAAAATGGGTTTTGTTGAAAATATTCATTATACTCAGCAAAGTAAAGTACAGGGGAAAAAACTATATTTGAGTATTCTTTTCACTTAATCCCTCGGCTTTGTCTCTAACATCATACTTGGCTACTACTGGCTGTTGTGCCACAGTGTATGTTGCATGTTTTGGCATATTGATTGTCTAGTATAACGCTATGTACTGTACACTGTACTATCACTGACAAACCATGTCTAAGCAAGCAGTCACCTCATGCAAGTAATACAGATGCAGCACATTCTGACAGATGTCCAACAACAAGAGTTAAGGTAGTCTTTGTTAACACCCCCCCCCCCCCCCCCCTTCCTCCTTCTCTCTCTCCGAGCAACAGCACAGCAGCTATGGGCCAACACCAGCTCTAAACCAGCAGTATTACCAGGCCTTATTCTTCAATACGAACACGCATGTCTTTTGCTATGGGACGTGCAAAAAAGTTTCAAACACCAAACGCGAAGGCTCCAGATGTTCAGGGACCACTGAAAGCAGTAAATTATTTATTGAAGATACTGATTTTGTGCTCTAATATATAAATTAAGCCTTTACAAACAATTCCAAAGGTACCTGGATTCATGAGGAAAGTTGACATAAAAACACTATAAATCTCTAAATAATTTTGACACTTCAAAGTTATGATGCAACAGTGTATGGTTATTTATCATGTAGGCTCTTGGCGATGACTGAAACATCGACAATACAGAAATGAATCACTCACAGAAATGATTTTACATCCAACGTTATTCGACACAAGACAACATTTCTCACATCCTTTCCTATCAACTCACAAATACTGAGAAGCATCAAAAAATTCAAGCCAGTGCCGTGTGTCACGTGTCAAACATGAATACCTGCATACACTACGTACATGTGTGTCTTTTTCATGGGTTCAGACTATTTCCTCAAGCACAGTCAAAACACTCAAATATTGTGTTATGCTAAGCAGTGCTGTTTTCCTAACAAGCTGTACTTCATGACTGAGCCTGCAGAACAGGGTCTGGACAGGGTCTCTCTGTCAGAGAGCAAATGAGCCCTGGTCTCTCTTTCTGTCACCAGTTCCTGCCGTCTCTTCTAAAGGGCCCCTAAAAACTCACCTGGTCTCCTTTGACACAACAAACATGGCTAACATTGCTGGTCCTAACTCTGAAGCCACACTAGACAGGTGATGCATGCATTTAGTTGAGTGCTTTAAAAGTCTAAAGACACACAGCTGGTTGTTCACCTTGAATCAACATTTTAAGCCCTATTCTCATCTCATATGTATTTGCTTTTAGTACAGTTTTTGTCACTACAGTCATTCATGCTTTCTTCTTGAACGCATATAAAGTAAGTCACTTCATCTAGAACTTAACAATAAATCACCAACTCTGACATCACTAAAAAAACCATGACAAGAAAGACAAAGTGTTTCCATGACTATTAGGACAGAATGCAAGAATTTAACGTCCTTTTCCTCAAATCGGGCATGATCATTTCATCACATTTACTTGCAAATTCAAACCACATGAGGCACAAAACTTTTAAACGGTTAATTCTGTGAACGCCTTCTGTGAAATATCCAATAGCTTTCACACTTCCAATAATCAGTACTCAACGCCCTTTCCTTGGAAGGGGCACTTGGTTTTCATTTGATATAGATGTTTTAGTTTAGCGGAGGAAATTTGGTTACACTTTACATTAACTATGTCCTGATGTGAGCGAGGGGAAGGATTAGGGGTCCAGAGTTCGATTTCAAGAGAAACTTGGGAGTAATTCTCCAGGTAGACCGCATATTAGAATTTAAACAATATGGTAAGTAAAAGAGGGGTTGGGGTGCAAAGGCATATGGGGTTAAAGCAAGCATAAACATGCGCAGCAATTTGAATCTCCAGCTCCCCATAGCCTAGGCCTTTGACAGCACAAGTTCAAGGTAGGATCACAGCGATCCCTGAGGCAGGGAACATGGCCCTCTAAGACTACGTCTGCCCTGAACCTCTGCTCTGGAACCGAATGTGTGACAGGAAGACTGTCAAAACGTAAACCTCAATAGCTATCACTCAATGCTCTCTCCCACACATGTAAACTCATAGCAAATAGAAGAATGTCATCTTGTAGGGTGGGTTAAGTCGTTCTGGTCTTTGATTAAGTTGTATACAATTTCTTGAAAAGAGAAAAACGCCTTTGATTGTATTTCTATTCATAATGTACACTTCAAAACCACAACATAAATGTAGCATGTTTGTCTATAATGACATGAGATAAACTGTTGATTGAACTGCATGATTGGTGTTATGATTCCTGTTATTTGACCTCCCTCCTCTACATTAGTGCAATCATTACCAGAGGAATGTTTCACCTTGGGCACATGCAACAACCATCAACAAATAAACTCATTGCAGGTCACATTTCATTGCTGCAGTGAGCAGTTGGATCGCATTCAAGCCGAATACTTGTAGGAAATATGGAAAGAATTAAATCTACATCTACAAGTATTACTACAAGGTTACTGTATAACACTAGTTATTCTGTAACTTTGATAACTTTAGAGAACTTGCTATTTTGTATTTATTTATCGTATCTAATTATTTGTTACTTATTTACTTATTAGTTTTATTTATTTTTTAAGATTTCAACAAACGAAGCAATGGTTTATTGTTATTTATTAATTAATTTAAGATAATTTTAAGTTGCCTTTGTTAACTTCTAATAGGAAAAGATCATTTAAAAGAAACAAAAACTTTTGACAAGTGTCTGTTTTCAGCTTTTTTTCGCCTGATTCTAATAAAGTCCAGTTGTGAATTGTGTCTTTTTCCACCACAAAAGGCCTTCTAATTCTGTTTTAACTATCCAATAATAATTAAACTTAAAGTTGTTATTATTATGAGGTGTCAGACTGTTAATATTACAACAAACCAAAATGGACACAAGGAATAAAACTGGAAGCCTGCACAATAATTTATCAGCACTAAAGCAGCGTTCATGGGAAACAAGCGGTTATTGATAATGTGCCACATAAACATAATGACAGCGGAGAGTAATCAAATGATTAAAACATCTTTGTTGTGTTTTTTCAAGCCGCGACCACAAAGCGCGCCTCGTCAGCACAACCCTCCTGAAAGTAACCCTCAACATCTCAGCGGTTAATCAGATATCGACTGGCCTGCAGAATGACGTAATGTTGGTCACACTGCTGTTCAAGAGAAAATGGAAACGTACATTTCTTAGGAGCAGGAGAATCACTTCTTTCTTTTAAACTGACATGACAGCAAAAAACCACCGGGCTATCATTTTTCCAGACTATCACTGGTGAACCGCAACACGCCGGGACAAACATACATACACACACACACACACACACACACACACACACACACACATACACATGCACACACACACCGGTTCTGCGTATCCCGACATGGGACAGGCATGACAATGATGCAGTGAGCCAGCTGTAGAGCTTTGGGATAAAACAGAAAAAACAGCAGGAAAAAGAAAAGTTGTGTGAAATGCAATGAAAAACCTTTGCAATAACCTCCTGTGTGTTTTTCAGTCGGGCTAAGAGATGAATTCCTGCAGACTTGTCTCCGCTGCTGCTACCTGACAGACAGAGCAGCAGCGGCCACTTGACTCCGCGTTCAACTTCAACAACAGTCAACAGTCAAATAGACCAACACGCCGACACCGAAGTGACATGACAATGCGTCCACTCTAATAAACTGACACTTTTTTTATCTTCTAGTTGCATGCATCAATTCGTTTAAAAAGAGAGGAGAAGAAAAAAACCATCCCGTCCCAAGACTGGAGCGAACAACAAAACAAGCTGTTGCATGAACAAAAAAAGGAGGAGAAAAAGTAACAAGGTTCGCTTTTTAAACAAACACAACAAACCTGCACATGCGCGTGCACCGTCCTCTGCGTGATCGTGTAAGGTTTTCAACTTACCAAACAAGTGTAGAAAATTTGAAGCAGTCTCTCAGAAGAAACCACGTTGGACTGAGAAAAGATTACAATACGATCTATTTAGAGAAGCATAACGTCACCCCCGGGTGACGTCACGTGGGATTCCTGAACTTCTAAATCATTGCGGTCCGCTTGGAGGCGGCGCGAGCGGGGCGGAGTTTGCAAATACGCACCCACACGCACGCACGCACGCACGCACACTAACACACGCACACACAGCCACACGCACGCACGCACGCACTCACAAGAGAGAGAGAGGCATGGACGGACACTGCTGGACTTGAAGTGGGTGTGGTACAAAAAACGCTGGATCTCCAGATCTGACCAATTAGCCATGCAAATAGGTAACTGTGCACTGTGCAGACTCCCTCTCACTCAAAACTGTCCCATATGCAAAGTGACTTCAGTCGAATGTGTGCGAGTGTATGAAATGAGACAAATTCAATCACACACCTCATCCCGTAACACGAAAAAAAAAAATCCTCAAGCCTACTGGAAATGTGAGTCGCCAATTTGACTCATACTAATGAGAAAATGCACCTTTTTTATTTATATTCCCTGCTTGATCATAAACAAAGGAGCCACTCTTACCAAATATCCCTTGTAAAATAGTAATTTTCACAGCAGACACTTAGGGGAAAAGCACATGTGTTACTCATAAAATTAATGATGGCTCCTTTCTATTCAAGTGTCTCAGTAATCCGTGACAGTGTGTCCAGCACACACAATACCAAGTATGTGAAACTTAAGTTAAATGGAATTCAACCATCATTAATTTTTATCATTTATATCTGTGCTTTTTCCTGTTGTGACACATCCAAATGTCTTCTGTGAAAAATACCTATTGGATTAATTAGACACACCCTTTTTTTCTTGCTCATTTCATGAGGGTGTTTTAAGCAATATTAAGCTATGATGACTCACCTGTATGTCCACAGCTGGACAGCCACCTCTGTCAAATGTGTGCACTTTGTCTACACAGGGATATTACATGCCCCAGATTTCCTACATGGTCATTTGATCAAACACATTAACTGTGAAAGATGCATCATGCCAGCACAACACTATAGATAACGAATGTCTAACAAGTAGATTTTGATGCATAGCACCCTCTTTTTTATTTATTTGAAAATACAGCAGTATAGTCCTTATCATATGAGCTTATATTGTGCTTTAGTTCAATTTAAAGTAGCACAAACCAGTGTGAACACATTAAGCCTGAATGGTCTGGAGCAGATGTCAACTTTGCAATGTTGTAATCCAGCCATGGTGACAGTTTTCATATTCCAAATGATTAAATATATATATATATATTCTGTTTCATATCATCCCTGGCATATATATATGTACATATGGATAGATAGATAGATAGATAGATAGATAGATAATCTTCCATGCATATATATATATATCATTTTCCATGCATCGTTAACAGTTTTGTATGCAAATAAATTGGGACGTGTGAAACACACAGTCTTGTCTGAAATGTGAGCCTTAGCTGTAGCACATTAGAAGAGATTTAAACAGCTTTGGAGTACAAACCATTTATGTTGACACTTTGTGTGACCTGCTGGTGCCAACTGGCTGTGATTTCTCAGGCCACAGACACTGGTAGTGAAGCCATCTTTGGCTCCAGGGATTAATGACTCCTCACACACTGAGGGATGTTTACCACTCGCCTGCGACCACTCCACTAGACGCACTAAGAGCTCTGTCACTGAAACAATAACGCAGTCTGAAAAGCCATCATAACTCAGAGCTTCTCCGCCTCTGTCTTTTAACCAGAGCTTTAATCAACGTTTATGACATCCTTTTGTCTCTTTATTGCCAATATATTACCCAACCAATCCAAATATTATGCTCCCAGAGGAGCGGACTATTAAGGTTGGAAAGAGCCGATACAGTTTGGGTCAGTGACCCACACTAAAGCAGATTTGATCTATATTATACTAAACCTTTTATTATTATGCCTTTGTGCAATGCTTTTGAGTAAGATCACCTTGGGAAGATTAGCACCTCTGAGAATGCTTTGTTGCACCAGCTACAAACGATGCAGCAGGCTAAACAAAATGCTAAAATAAGAAGTCATTTCATGCAGTACAACATACAAGCAAAATTGAAAAAAAAAAACGTAGCATCTCCAAAAATACTTGTACAATCAGCAAAGATTGAAAGTGGCTGCCTTGATTAGTGTCCTTTTTTCTTTTTTCCAAAGCTTGAGCAGAGATGATTGATGCCATTTTACATCTCAGAGTCTCAACAAGACATGTAACATTTCAATTTGCATGTTCTGTTTTCTTCTCTTCTGATAGATATCATTAAGTATCTTAAGTGTAAAGATATATTCCAGCTTGAGTAAAAAGACAGACATATTTAAAATTTCAAAAATCTCAATTTAAGGTAAGTCATTTTGAGAAATTTGAATCAAATGTAAGATCAAAATCAAATAATACTCACGGTGGCTGATAATCAAGTTTGCTTTCCCCAAGAGACATATGCCAAGTTGCTTTTTAATTATTCTATATTTCATTAAAATTTTCACTCAGCAGAATCAACCCATCACACTCTGACAACATGCAAGCTGATTTGGTGTTTGCAATTAATATAAATACTGTGGAAGAATGGAAACGACATCATAAACCAGTAACAGCTCAGACCTTATAAATAGCCAGACTTCAGACAGACAGCAACACTAAACTAAACTAATCTGATGCATTTTCTGGGTAATTACGGTAATCATTACGATTCTTTACAAATGTACTAACTGACTGTACTACAGCTTCAAGCCCCTAACCTGTGTGGGTGTTGCTGTTATTGTAACATCTCTTATTGTGTGGGGCAGGGCGGCTGAGAAACTGTCTAACATACATACATTGATTGATTAACAAGTATTTAAAAAGTCACAGAAATCCCCAAAACTTAGCCTATAGATGATGTAATTTGGTTTCAGAACTGCTGAAGAGGTGGTGATGAGTAAGAAGTGTTAACTGAGGTTAGAGATCAGGAAACAATGCATATAGTCTTCATGCTCTGATCTAACATATGTTGCTGCAGTATAGAGCAAACCAGTGGTGCAGTCATACAAATTCTGTTTAACTTCAACATAAACTCTGGGACCATGTATATACTTTGTTTAAACAATCAAATTAGCCTTTGTACTTTAACAGTTTAATATATGTGTTACTGACTAATCTTATAATTTTGAGTCTCTAGAAAAAAAAACAACATCTTTGCAAAATAAAGGGTCAACTGGCCAAAGTTTGAAAAAACACTGGTGTGGGAGATTTGTGTCCGGGGACACCAAGCACTGCTGTTGAGTCTTCTGGTGGAACTGTGAGCCTAATTCAACAAAACATGCTGGGAGGTTCCCAGTAGATAACCTCAGTGACATTCCCTGCACTCAAACACTCAACCCTGTAACATTTACATTAGGTGACTAGTGAATGGTGCTGTCTGTGTGACTGTTCTGTAGATTTATAATAGTGCAGCATGATGTCCTCTGTGCTAACCGTTTGTGGGTAGATGCATCACTCTTTAGTCATCTGAAGTAGACTGCTGTATGTGAGCTGTCTACATTATTGCAGAGATATATTTATAATATTGATGTACAAAGTGTTCTGCGACTGTGATTTTGAAAAGTGTCATATACATGGATTATAAGAATAGCCTTTTATACTTTTAGTTTGTCTTTGTTAAATATGCATAAATAAATATGATGACAGTTTGAACTTGAATACATTACAAGAAGGATTCAGGGCCTTCTCTTTATTGTAGCATTTTGGAGTGTATCAAGCTATTTAACAGTGAGTATTTCAGTTGTTGGAGAGCTCAAACTTGTTGGGTAGTTCACAGAGGGCAATAGGGTTTAGTCACTTACCAACAGCAGTGAAACGTGACTTGGCCTGCATGTGTCTCCACACTGAACCATCTATTCAGTAAATCTCTAGTGCCTGAAATGACAAATGCATCTACTACCTCTTCAATGTTTATGGGCTATAACAATCTGAAGAGTGATGATCAGTTGTAGCTACTCTCATCGAGAACTAGCGTTGATAAATAACTGGCAGCACTGCCAGCGTTTCAAACAGACCCATCAACTTCCTCAAACAAGAGACTGTATGATGTAATGCTTTCAAAAAATATCCCACAGAGTTGTCAAGCAACTGGAAAAATAGTTTTACCATCACTGTGGTGCCTGATCTTAAAATGGGCTGGGCCCAGTGATGACCCATTACACCATAACCAGGCACAGACTCAAGGTTACAGCCATGCCAACAAATGCAAAAAAGAAAGTAACTGGAGAAGTTAAAGTTAGTAAATCTTCTTACTGTAATTTTGTATTTTTATAATGATGTTCTGGACCATTTGTAGCAGGCCTGCATCTGTAGAAAGACATACTACATTTATAGATGCATAAAATAACTAAATACTCACTGTTAACTCACCTCCTACATACAGATGATATGCTTAAATCTTTGTATACATCTACGTTGTGCATCACTCCTCTGTCCACTGAAAACAGATAAGAAAAAAACAGGTTAGCATTTTGTAATTAATGTGACATTAAATATCTGTTCATCTGAGTTGTACTTTAAGAGAAATTTGCACCCACAACCAATGGTTGTTTATTTTCTGTGACACTACATTCATAATTGAATTTATATAGAAATGAGAGAAATTGACCTCTTTTGATGACTAACAGCACATAACATATCTTAATATCCATATTTCCAGCCAGTCTCTGGAAAGTCTCCACAAACTTGAACCTGCCATCAACTCATGTTGTATGAATAGGTTTTAATGATACTGAACCTGAACAAAAACCAAACATTACACACATTTATCTACTGACCAACACTGCCACACTGTGGCCATAACATTTTTTAACCTACTTGTTGATCTAAGCCTGTCCCCCAATTCCATGACACAACTGTATCACTAACACTGAAAAACAGAAATAAATACTGATAATTGTATATTATTTAAAAAAAAAACATTAATAGTTCATTTCAGTGTGAAAAAAATACTAAAAGTAGACAGATATTCAGATTTAGATTGAATTGAGGAAAAACACCAGGTTAAAATTTTGTTAGACTGTTGTGTGAATGACATTGGCATTGAAAAGGTGAGAGGATTCAGCAGGTAGTTTCATCGTGATGATGCCAATCAGTTCCTGATCCTCCCTCTTTCTTCTCCATCCTATCAACACTGAATACATGGAGTGCATGTGTCAAGTGAGACAAAATCTAAAAAAATACAACTTCCTCTCAAAATTTTACAAATAAAACTCAGCAATCCTATTTTTCAAACAGATTTAGACGTAAAGATTTGTTTTTTCATCTTCACGTTGGCATCAGGCACTGGAAATCCCTCCCTATAGCCTTTAGAAAAACTGTACCTTGGCTGATATGCTCTATTTATTCATACCATGAACCACAATTTCTACCCATTTATTAATAAATTCACTATTTTGGTTGAGAATGTATCCTAGTAGACACAACGTCACTTAAAATGTTTATAAAATGTACATTGTTTAATTGACAATATCTTATTATCAGAGTAATTTAAAAAGCAACTTAAAGTGGTTCCTAAATGACGTGATATTTAGTTAAGTTGTGCTGAAATTATTAATTGATTCATTGGTTTGCTATTATAATTGGGTTAGTTGTTAGAATAACATGAAACTTAGCTGAGTTGAATTATGGTTATTGATTAATTATGGTTGCAGCTTCACAGTGTTCAGATGTAATTTAACGTGATTTTTAGGCAGGTAAGTGGAAACAATAGTAATAACAATTGTAACACTTTGGCCTCAGAAAACCATTATTTAACATTAAAATCATCATTATTATTATTAATAAACCTAGTATAAGTAGTGTTTTGTACATTTTAAACCATCATCATTAAAGATGATTTTAGGGTTAAAGATATGATTAAGGGAATGATAAATACTGAAAACTGTTGATTGAAAATGTAAGATTTTGTGTATATAATTCACTATTAATGGATAAAATCTGTGTATACTTGTGTACAGTTTGCACTTTTCATATGAAGGCCATGCCTCTTTACTTCCGATCTCGTCGTCTCTCTCCAGCTGCTGCTTTGACGCAGCTCGGAAAAAGTCACCGCGCACCACCCCTGCTGCTCCAGCTGTTAAACCGCTGTCCGCCTGCTGTTTCCCCGCTGCTCGCTGCTGCTGCTGCCTGCCCTCATTTCCAATGCAGCAGCGACCATGACAGGCATCGCCGCTGCTTCTTTCTTTTCCAACGCTTGCAGATTCGGGGGCTGTGGACTTCACTTCGACTCTCTGGCCGAGCTCATCGTGCACATCGAGGATAACCACATTGGTAAGAGCCGACAAGTAGTGAGCGCTGCAGGCTGCAATGGCCGAGGTTTGCAGCTAGCAGAGGTGCTAAGTTAGCGAGCTAGCAAGTTACTTCCTGCGTCCTGACAACCCTGTTGCTAGGTGTGGTGGCTGTTGATGTGTCCGTGTAGATACTGCAGTTCCTGTTCAACACCCGCAAGCCGGTATAAACGGTGTACCTCGGTTCAGGTAGCTGCACGACACCGGCACTAAAACACTCGACAGGGAGACTGTTTATTTACGCTTCGTCGGGTCGCTCGTGCAACATTATTGCAGCGCGAGGCCCGCGCGCATTGCTGCCCTGTGGGGTCGCGAGTCAACTTGCAGTCAACAAGAGTCAGTGATTGATACGTGGAGCAGTGATGAACACTGATTATTTGGGTTGTTTTGTGCTGGCTTCCATCCGCTTGACAGCAAACTGTAGGCTTGTTAAATTATACAACTTGCTGGAAGCAAATATGCACTTTTAAAAGCAAGTCACTGTCATGTCATGTTTTATTTATCACTTTAGAAGTGTTAGTTTGCACCAGGGACTTCACACTGTGTGGATGCAACCAACCACTCTCTAATTGCATGATGTAGTGTTATCTTGTTAAGCTATTGCAACTTGTTAACTGTAGTATACTATTTGGTTTTGGTAGGTTTTAGAGATGCTATATTAGGCTACAACATGATAGATAGATAGATAGATAGATACATACATACAAACACACACACATACATACATACATACATACATAAACAGACAGCCACACAGACAGTGTTACAGCACCTATGTCGTAAATGACAAAAAAAAAACCAAAACAATTACACACATAGTTTACAAAATCAAGTAAAAATACTGTACTAGATAAGCAAGAGAATACTCAGAATAAATAAGTAGATTGTTTTAAACTTTAAGGCAAGCTAGTACTATTAATGTGCATTGCAAAATGCAGATATTGATAAATGTAAAATTTGCATAGTGCATTGGCACTCAGTGGATGAGTCTCCCCTCCTATCACAAAGGAGAGTCATTGTAGATGGCTGTTGCAGTGGGCAGGAATGACCTCCTGTGTTGGTCCTTATTGCACTATAGAGGAACTAGTAACAAACTGAAGACAGTATGTTTTCTGACCAGAAAGTTGTGTAAGGGATGTGTAGTGTTGTCCATTATATTGACAGTTACATAGTGGTATCTGCATAAACAGTGTATGGTATATGTGCACATAAAATGTTATTAATTGGCCAGTTATTGAATTTTGCATTATTGCAATCCTTTGAAAAGTATGTCACCCAACATAAGTGTGAAACTGCAACATAACAGTTACACATATTATAGACATGCCTGATAAAACTTGTTACAGCTACAGTTGTAATGAGACTTAGAAAAATCCACAATGTCTGTTTCAGCTGTTAAAACAAATATCAAATGTTGGTGTTGGCTTCTAAACACATTGATTCATTACTAATTGTATTCAAGCTTGGGTTGTGTCAATTAAATATGCAGACTTGTGTTATAGGGCCAACGTACTGATGTCATCAGTGTTGCTCACTAATCTACTATTACCTGTGCCACTGTTAAATAACTTTATTGAAACAATTGCTTCTGTAATGCACAAACAGAAAAAAGTACAACCTGTAGAGACAGACATGTGTTGCTGGTGACTTTTAACTCTCATATGGTCATTAAAATAGTTAAAATGTATTATATTTGTACCTAATTGTATTTATATGATTTTAAATCCCACATGAAGGTAGGTATTCCTTCACTAGCTCACATGCTAAACCCACCAACAGTCTTCTTGACTGTCCCACCACAAACAGCACCACCCCTAGTTTGGTTTTTTGGGTTGTTTTTATTTTTTTTTGTTAAACAAGAATGTTAATTATCACTGGGTGAAGACTACGCAGTCATGATTGGTCAAGTCACAAAAACTTTGTCTGAGCTGTTTTATCATAAAGTTTTATGGTTGTTTTCTGATAATTTGACAATTCATGGCTAATTCTAGTTAGTGCCTAATAAATGAGAATGTGCTTGTTGTTAAATTTAGTGATATTATATTCACTGTGTGGGATAATTTTATTTATATGAAATGCAATGTTTCTCTCATTTTGAAAAGACAGAAGCTGTGAACAG
Source organism: Scomber japonicus (assembly GCF_027409825.1). Lineage (NCBI taxonomy): Eukaryota > Metazoa > Chordata > Actinopteri > Scombriformes > Scombridae > Scomber > Scomber japonicus. Next base: position 12,614,180 of record NC_070587.1, on the reverse strand, counting down.
GTGTATTTATAAGGTACTTTCATGCTGGTCTAATTCATTATATTTGTATTTACTTAAGAGATACATAAAAATTAAATAGTTTTGAATTTCTAAGAACTTAGTGTTTGTGTTAAGTGTCGTATTGCCAATGTATAAGCTCCCTTTAATCACTTTGTTAGTTCTAATATTTATGTATTGTCTGCTTCAATCCTCCATACCATATTGCTTTAACCCTATATTTGATAAAGCTCAAGAAGTCATTTAGAAACAACAACTTTAGTTTTGTAGAGATGTTTAGCTCCTCGTGTTTAAAGTTGTTATGTCCTTTTAAGTCGAGTCTAGAAAGTGAGTCCCCCTCCTCACAGTTTGACACTGTTAGTTCCTGCATCTGTTACCAAATCTAATATTTCAGACACTTTATTATTGAAGCTGACAAGGCCCAGCTGTCTCTGTTGTTCTTGTTTGTTGCTTGACTGGCTTTAATATCCTCTGCCCTCTGATTGTGTGCTGTGCATGTGTCCGAGGTGTTAGCTTTAGAAAAAAATGCTTCCAAATGACTTATTGGGGAATAATGAGGCAATTAGTTGGCTGAGAGTGGAAAAACTTTGCTGCCCCCCTCCTTTGTCCGCCGGCCTGTGCCCACTCTGAGAAGTGCGAAATCTTGCGCGTTGTGCCAAGTGCCTGTGAAGCATAATTACAGACAGAGTGCTTGATTTGGCTTGTCTTCCTCCTCATCTGGTGGCCTGCTGCTTAAAGCACGTTCTCCTTTATAATTAGGCGCCTGGAAAACAAGCAAACATTCTTGTGCCTGTTTTCCTTAGCCGGCCTGCTGGTTGGGTCTGTGAACAAGAGGTGGCGGTGCTCTGCTGTTGGTAACGGGAGCTGGCCTGTACAATCAGATATTACCAAAACTCACATCCCAGTCTCATTTAACAACACAGTCTACAGTTGAGATTTACAGTTAATTCTTATGCTTGAACACTGTATATTGTATTTTTTTTTTACTGTACTTTGAGGAGGGTATTGAAAGAAGCTCCAAGATTTCATTGGTTCCAGTTGATGATAACCAACTTTACGCTAAGAGTTTTTTATGTATAATACAAATGAGCACAGACAGCAATGTGCAGTAAGAGTTACTCATTTCTCTGAAAGCTAAGCATGGACCTGATATCAAATAAAATCCAGTTACAAAACAATTTCCAGCGATAAACATTCACGATTCAATAATCTTAAAATGAAGCAGCTATTTTTCATCCACCTACATTCCACCGTCGTGGCAGCCAACTTAAGGTGATAATATGAGTGTTGGGTGGTCCGCTTAGACCTTTGTGAATGATTTCAGCCAAGTTTAAGAGAGCAGATGCTAATGAGCCCCAGAAAACAACAGCAGAACCAGAGGAAAGTTTTAGCACTGAGCCTAAGTCATGTTATTACGCTTGAAAGATCTCCTCAATGGTCTGGTGTTCTTGTGTGGTATGAAAAACTACACTCACTAAACCAATGAAATGTTTACTTTGTCACTGAGCGACCAGGCCTCTCTAGACCAGAAGCAAATAGTGACTGTGTTATTTAGACCTGTGCATGTATGTACTACTGGGGCCTGGTGTAACGATGGCCTGAAGTGTCCAGGGCTCAGTAACAATGGGTCTGTTTGTTGCCAATCCTCACTGGAGGCTCATTTAGGAGATTTTGGTATGCACTCCCAAAAACTGCGCGGAAGTAATAAATTTGAAAAGCAGTAACTAGTTCCCTGATCTGTGCACCTGGTGGGCCTAATTACATTTCCCCATCCCCCGACACCGCTGCTCCTGTTCCTGTGTAGTGACTGCGAGATGAGGGCTGCTGTACTCCATACAACATTGCTCATAGGAGATAATGTACTGCTAATGTTGACACTACACAACAGATCAAATGTACCTGCTTTGTTGAAAAGTGAGCGGAACAAACTAAAATGGAAGTATGTTTTAATTAGTGTGCATAATAAGAATAATTTCATCATCATCATCATCATGGCCACCTACATGCTCGGAATGGGGGGGTAGGCAAAGTGTGTTCATCTGCTACTAGATGCCACTAAATCTTACATACTTTAATGGATGATGTTATTTAACGTCAGATATTGTCCAGTCTTTTTTAGATTCTGCTAATGAGGTTCCCTTTCCTAAATAGTGTATGTCTTCATTTAAAAGCCTAATGTATTAAACACCCCTGCATTTATGAATATGGCTCAAAAGATATTTAATTTATGAAGAGATATTGACCTTTTTTTATGTATGATAACTAAAATATTTACTGACGGGGACATTTTACAGTTGATTAACTTGCCAGTGCTCTTTGGTGGACAAACTATTATATGGTGATGTGACACTGTTTCTAAATGACCTCAAATGCATTTCTGTTCTTATATTTATCAGCCTGAAATAAACACAGATACCAATATTTCTGCAATAAGTTGTTGTCTGTCAGTATATTAGCCTGGCTGCCGGGCTTTTCCGGCCTTCCAGAAATGTACACTGAGTACCTGTAATTAAAACAAACCAAATGCTGTACTGGTGTTGTACAAATTCTGATAATGTCCAAATTTAAATATGCTGAATGCTGGCACAAAGAGCTGGATATCATCAACTGCAGCCTTAAAAGAATGGCATACTTGTTTAAAAATGACTGAAACCTTAGCACCATGCATATACAATAAGCAGCAATGCATGTGTGTGTTTAATATATGTCCCCATGTGTTTATCTGTGTGTGTTTGTACAAACGTGTCTTTGTGGATGTGTGTATGAATTAGTGCATGTGTATATGTTTAAGTCGCTGTCTGTACTGAACATATTTTTGATGGATCATTTGAACCTCCCCATGTTTTTTCAGTAACCTGTAAAGACAGCTTACACATGGAGCTTGACTGCGTTTCATTTCCTCCTCAGAGGTCACATCGTAATGAATTACCTGTGCCACCACTCCTGGTAATGTCCCCTGCTGATCAGAGCCGCCATTAAACATGTCACCATAATGCTCGCCACTCTGCTCTACCCCACAGTGCATTTGGACATGAGGGTGTATGGGAGAGCCAGACTATGGTGGAAATGAGAGAGGGAGCTGTGCGTCTGGGAAGTGTGTATATGTGTGTGTGCACATGTGTTTGTGTGAGGGTCGTGGAGGGCGTTATGAGAGGGCAGGAGGCGTCACTTCCTCCATTGCCTTAGGAAGGTTTGTTGTGTGATCGTCCCTTGGTTTCCTGTTGCGGGTCGTCATAGGGGCCCTAATGAGAACAAGTTATTGCATCATGTATGTTTTCTGCACTCACACACTACAACCACTCTCTCAGCCAGCATAAGCTCCTGTAGAAACATTTTACACACCCACACTAATGATAGGTCAATGCTTCATATGTGCTTAAGACATTAAAAAAAAATCAGAAAATTACTAGTATCGTTACATACAGTACATACTTAATGTATTACACTTCATCTGTTCTGCTTGTCCACACCTCACTTTTCACCATGCATGTAAACAATCACTTAGACTTATAGGAAGTGACTGCCTCTGAAACTTTTTTCTTTCTCTGAAGGTTTCAAATATTTGGCCACCAAGGTGGACCACCTGTGTAGTTTGATTAGAGGGGTTCTCATCTCTACTTGAGGCGCCTTCACCCTGGTCCTTGACTGCTGGTGGCCCAAAAAGAACAGCAGAGGCTGCGGGGAACCAATCCCTGCAGGCCTCCTTCTCCCCAGTCCCCACCTGAGGTGTGTGTGATTTACAGTGTGTGGGAACAGATTGATCCACCGCTGTTTGAGCAGTCTGTGAGCAGACTGCCATTACACTCCTGGAGGCTCATTAGAGATCTTAGGAGGTATTTTCTTATACACTCATGCACACACATACAACACACAATGCTTAAAATAGTCTCTGCACTGCCTCTGGATTTTGGCAGGGGAATAGTGCTGTTATGTCTTTTCTACTCTGTTTCCATGACTTTGGCTGGAGAGTAGAGAGAGGTGTGCTGTCTTTCTCACTGGGGATAAATCTGCTGTTAATGAAACACTTGCTCATGATTGAGACCTTGAGAGAAACCTCCTAAGTCTCTAGGCACTGAGATGCGAGCTGTTCCTAAAGCCTATCTGCCATTGTCATGAAACTTTGCCACCTTTTTAGGATCAACAAAGCGGCTTGGCCTCAGGCGCTGAGTGGATGATTTCAACCCCATATCTGCTCAAAGTGAGAGTGACATTGGTTTGTTGTCATAGTTTACTGTCAGACCTCTAAAATGTGTGCTTGTCTTATGTACACTTGGCTTGCTTCGAGTATAACTGGTCAGCATCACCTTTCGCCTCCTTCATGACAGAATTAAGTCTGTAGTATACACTATTAAAATACAGAGGGCAGTCTGTGCTGTGTGGTTCCTTTATGGGTGGTTATGCATGTATATGTGTGTATGTGTCTTCAATTTATACCATTTCAGTATCTTTCAAACATTTCTTTCATTTAATTTTTATTTTCATTTCTCAATTCAAAAACTTAACCTAACCAAAAAGAGTCTACAACGAGCTGTTTTCCTGATTTAGCTCAGAAATCTCTAATCAAAGCATAAGTAAACAAAACTACTATTGATAATCAAGGGTACAAACTAATTACATCTGGTACTGATGTTTGATAACCAACCTTAGTCTTGCCCCTGCAGGAATAACTAGGGGATTTTGAGTCAAGTTTCTGTTTTCATTATATTCATTTTGATCAACACCAAACACCAGCTGTTTGTACATGGTGTTTGTCCAGAAAGTCTATTTTTAGGTTTTTTGTTACAGATAAACAAACCAACAGGAGAAAAGCCCAACGCTGTAGGTGGAAGTAATAATTGTGTATGACTCAGGGTTTCATTAAAAGCTCACAAAGGTGTTGCCCACACTATTTCCATGTGTCATTGCCTTAGTAGTTTTTCAATTACATCAACCAGGAGTGGACTCATGTTGATTTTATTTTGCTCACTGATTGTACAGATTTTGTTTAAGCCTCACTTCAGTTATTAGTCTTTGCAAAATTTATAATTTAATGTCACAGACACCCTTAGGTGTAACGGCTGTGTATAAATGAGCTTGTGGATGGAAACTAGCAATATGTTTAACCACATGGGGGTAGCAGTCTTTCACAGCTCTGGCAAAGGCAGACAGGGAGGCTCAGCTGGTAAATGGTAGACAGTGTTGTTTTATGGGGCATCTCTCTTCTCCCATATGGATGGCAGTGGGAAGAGTGTTTGAAGTCAGGCCCGCTTCACCTCAGGGTGTGGAGATTGGCGATTGTTTTACATTTAGCACCACTGAACAAGATGAATGTCTGGAGAACAGCATGGAAAACACAGTATGTGTCACGTATGAGCAACGTGGTGTCTGCAGAGAAGCTTTTCAAAAATGTTAAATTCTTGTTATATATGTTTTTAAAACAACAGTGTCACAAACAGGGAAGTAGCCTAATCATACAGCAGCCAATTCAACTTGAAGGTGCAGTGCGTAGAATTTAGTAGCATCTATCAGAACGGACTTGGCAGAAATGTAATATAATATTTCTTAGTATGTTTTTTTAGTGTATAATCAACTAAAAAGATGAATCATTGTATTTTCGTTACCTTAGAATGAGCCCTTTATATCTACATAGGGAGGGGGTCCTCTCACACAGAGCCCACCATGTTGCTCCACCATGTTTCTACAGTAGCCCAGAATAGACAAACTAAACATTGGCTCTAGAGAGGGTCTTTTCCGTCTTTTTCTTTTGCAGCCACTGTAGGTTCTCCTACATGCTCCTGAGTCTCAGCATGTAGAGATTTAGGAGGGGGAGGGGTATTCAGGTTGTTGTAATCTGCAGTCTCACAGCTAGATGCCACTAAATCCTACACACTGTACCTTTAAGCTTACATAAGTAACCAGTGTCAGCATAAAGACTGTGGAGGTCCCCCAACATCCTTCTACTCCACAGTGACTACAGTCTAGACGGTGGTGCGCAACATAATGTTTGTACTAATTGAAGTGCGTATTGCACAATATCCCACATTTTTTATTATTCTCCCAATTACTTTTTGTTACCATTTATTCAACTAGTTGGCCTTCATGCCCCTTCACAGCACAGCTCATCACATTCATGAACATTCATACCTGGGTCTCACCCAGTTTAACCATAGTCTGCCACCAAGCAGCTCAGCTCAGTCAGACGGGTGATAAGTGCTGCTCAATGCTCAGGGGCAAACTGAGTAGGAGAGTGCAAAACTTCAGTATAATGTGTACAGTCCCCTTCATTAAGAGTCAAAAATAGAGGAATAAAGGTACAGGAGTGATACCATTTTTGTACTGAAAACAAGATGTGGACCTATACATACAGGTGCAAAAGTAGAGTCTGGTTGTAAAAGGCACAAATGTATATAAATTCAACAAAGATTAAAGGTACAGTGGCAATCTTCAAGCATGCAGCATATTGTAATCCAATGCAAGACATTTGAATATTTTTTTCTCAAATTCAAAGTAAGAAGTATTGCAGGAGTTTATTTACCAAAACCCTACCTGAAAAGGTTGTACTGATCAGTGTGTTTCATTGTCTCCAGCCCAGTTTTAACATTAAAGTAAAAAAAAAAATCCCATCCAAATGAATAAACTCCGTTAAGGAAGCACCGCTGTTCCTTTCCTCTGTGCCTGAGAGCCACTGGGAAAGCTGCCAATAACAGAGCAGGTATTTCTTTGAAAACAAGGACTGTGGGTGGTAAGCTGGTGAGGGATCATGTCAATTTTTTTATTTTTATATCCAAATATCACAAATCACAAATATGCCTAAAGGATCTGACATGTCTTTGCTGCATTACTAATGTGTGGTTGGTCGGGATGTCTCTGCAGAGAAGGATGGTATCTGGGACAAAGAGTGCAGAGAAAACTGAGCACACTGATGTTCTCAGTATTTTGTAATGTGACATGTCTTTATTCTGTTCTAATAGTACAGCATTGTGCCACTGTATACGTGCAGTATGTGTCTAACTCTCCCACTCCATTGTCTTCTTTATCTGCTCAGACACAGACCCCCGTCTGCTGGAAAAGCAGGAGCAGCAGCAGCCTACATATGTTGCCCTTAGCTACATCAACAGGTAAAGAAATGTACTGTAACAACAGCAACGTTTGCACTTATTTATGCAGTAACACATATAAAGTGTTTCTACATCATAAATTCACCTAAATAATTCTGACATTAATGTTATTAGTCTTTGGGCCTGTAAAGATTTATCTATCAAAGTCTCTACATCACTGAGTGTAACTGCTGTAATGTGTTTGCTCATATGAGACTCCACCAGTGATTTCAGATGTCATCTGGTGGATTGCTTAGATGAATTGCTTCTGTATTTGGTAGTTGGGTTGTTTTATTACACTGGATGCATCCCAGTCGTCTTTGATATGGTGATTTGAATAGTTTTAAAAGCCTTATGCAACAAGCCATTCTACAAGAAGGTCATGCCGCTGTCTCCCTGCCTTCACAAATACATCTTGATGTGGTTATCACTTAATTTGTTAATTCCACTTCTGCTTTAACAATGTCTGTGTTAACATTTTATTTTTATGATTTACCAAATACTTTCTATCCATCATAAACCCTTGTGTATTTTTTTGATGGGCATGGAGCCAACAATTTTTTTTCCAAGCATGTGTTTTGTAATAGCAAACCTTCAATAGGATAACTTTCACAACATCAAGACAGTCCCACTATGACAAATCTATGACAGACCCTGCTTTAATGAAAAGCTTTCAAACCCTGACTAACTTTTCATCTCTCACCACAGGTTCATGACAGATGCAGCACGGCGAGAGCACGAGACTCTGAAGAAGAAGGTGCAGCCCAAGCTGTCTCTGTCTCTGACAGGCAGTCTGTCTCGCAGCAGTGTTTCCACTCCGCCTCGCCACACCAGTGGAAACCTCACCCCCCCAGTTACCCCACCCATAACCCCTTCCTCTTCCTTCCGCAGCAGTACGCCTACAGGTAACCATTATTGACACACTCACCTCGTATTTAGTCACAGTGAAATACACACTCAGTTTAGGCAAGCAGTAGAGTGGTGTCACAGTAAATAAATGGACTTTCCAGTCTGGAGGTTCGTTTCCAAGACACCATAAGAGCAAACATCCACACTGCTGAAGGAGATATGAAAAAGCATAGCATGAAACAGATGGCTCATTCTCTGTAATTGGCGAGAAAAGCACTGGTAACAACTGAAAATAGTGTTGAGATATTGGCCCATTTTCACCTTTTTATTCATTATATTTTCAGATCTAATGGCAAAACATCCATGTATTTTATTAATTGAAATGAAATGATAATTTTGGCTATTTTCTGCAAACACCTTTTTATCCTCCTGATACTGATCCTTGTACTGAATTGTGCGATATCTCATTCTTAAATTGTAGGTAACATCTTAAAGATATTGTTCATTTTTTGTTGATGTGAAAGCCAATGCATGTCTTACTCCTCGTGTCTTACAATAAGGAACTGCAGATAAATGCTGTGCTTGAGGAAACATATTTCTATCACAGCTCATATTCAAGCTATGTTTATGTATGTTTTACAAGTTGTTTTTGGTTGGATTATTTTGCTTTCTTGGAATAATTTAATGTCATGTCCTTGTTTTTTAAAGTATACCGTTTTTAATGTTCGGTCATGTTTTAGCTCATGTGGTTTTGCAGCTAGTCTTCTGCCATAAAGTCTTAAATTAATTGATGACTCAGTAGCAGCTGATTGACCCTAAGACCTCAATAAAATGCATGAATTCTTTCCCACGATTGGCATATTTCAGTTTTTCCGAAAACTTGGGCACCATAACGCACATAAAGTGGAGATCATGGGAACCCTGCCCCAAAGCACATGTTGAGAAATGTTCAGGCTTGTCAGCCTAAGACTCAAAGGACAGGGTCTACTTGCTAAAGATTAGTCATGAAGAGTGCATAAATTACAGCATCTTGGAGACGGTTGGGTATGATTACTTCTCTGGCGGTGATGCCCTGAGACTGAGTCATTCACCATTTGGCTGTTTTTTGCCCCCCACAGGTAGTGAATGTGATGAAGAGGAGGTAGACTTTGAGGAGTCTGACAGTGATGAGTCGTGGACCACAGAGAGCGCCATCAGCTCTGAGTCCATCCTCAGCTCCATGTGCATGAACGGAGGAGACGAGAAGCCATTTGCCTGCCCTGTCCCAGGCTGTAAAAAGAGATACAAGGTTAGTTCAACTCAACATCTCCTGTTAGATTACTCCTAACGGTGTAAATCACAAGTTTCTTCACGATATGATATTATATCAATTCAATGGACAACGACTCAATGTTTGCGGATATCACTAAGTCTGCCAAGATACAATTATGATTTGATTCAGGAGCCAGCGATTGATATGAGACAATATTATATATGCCGATTTAACAAAATCACTTCAAATCACAGCTCAATCAGACATTTAAATGAAAAATAGTCTAGCCTTTTCATTTTTATTTAAAAAAAGTGACACATTTTGATACATTGAGTGTTACAATGTTCACATCCTACAAAAGAAAACAATTTTTATACATTAAAGCAGGATTTTTGCTTCTTTTTCAAAACTGCCTTGTCTACCATGCTGCAGAAGAAAAAAGAGACAACCTGCATCACTTTGCCCAAAAGACAAGCAGCAGCAGGCATTTCTGTGTGGCCAAGTTTATAGTATGTCCGAAGCATTTGATGATAGACTTGCCTCTAATCTGGCTGCAGACATGTTGCTAGCTGCTGAAATGTGAAATCACATTAGTGAAACTCATTGCTCTTTTAGAGTTGTGGTTTAGTTTTTGTGGGAAAAAGCTGGTCAGGATATCTTCATGGACTTTTTTTCTGGCCTCTTGCCATGGCACCGCTTGTATTTTGGTTGAAGGTGGCCAAGGCCAGAGACCAACATGCCAGGAGAATAAAATTCAAAATAAAAGTACGTGATGATGATCGATGTTTTCATTTTGCATCTATGCTATTGGCTCGTTGATCATTGAATCGATGCATCGATGTAGAGCGATGTATTGTTACACCCCTTATTACTTCCTGCAGTGGTTCTCAAAGTGGACGCCCAGGGGTCCTCGAGGGGGTTCCAGATGGTCCCCAGCAAAAATGTATGACTATTTTGATCATGGGTTTCTTATCAGATGGGAGACCCTGGGAGAAAATCTTATCCAGTGAGGGTCTGTGGTCTAATTTGTGTCCTTGACATGAAAAAGTCTGAAAAATGCTGACTTACTGTATGGCTTAAACATAATGTAACTGTAAAATATTTTTACCATGCCTACTGAGACAGAATAAATACTTCATACATTTGTATAGAACAAAGTGAGATATGTGGTTTTATCTGCCTACAGAAATAAGGACGTCAGAATCAAAATACCAGAAGATAACCTTGTGGTTGACAATGGAAAACTGGTTCTTAGTTGAGCATTACAGCATGTCAACACAAATGTATACATCTAGTCCACTTCAATAATGTGGGGTTTTACTGGATTTTCCATTCACATCTGGTCTGTGTGGTTTGGGATAAATTATGTGCAGCCTGAGAAAATTGCATTGCTGACGTGAATGACAGGGTTATGGGCAATGACTTAGTCTGAGGCAGCAGGCCGCATTAGGCATCTGTTTAGTGGCAGAACTATATTGTAACAAGAGCACAATTTATTTCCACAGAATTATGTTCAATGGGGTCCTCTTTTTGTTCTAAAATTATGTAAGAGATACACTACAAGGCCAAAAATATATAGACACCCCAGTCCACGAGTCACTTGACCAAATGAACATTGACACATGTATTTCTTGCTGTCATCATTCCTCCTGTCCATACTGACCATTACAAGGTCCCTTCATAATGCACTTTCAATGTAAATGATGGAGGACAAAATCCACAGCCCTCCTTTCATACAAAAGTGTATTTAAAAGTTTATTTGAAGCTAATATGCAGCCAACCAAAATTAGTCAAATCAAGCTAGCTCTTCTAGTTACTGTCATTTTAGTGCTCTGTTTTTGTTACAGTTAGGGATATCAGTTTAGGTTAATTTTGCTTTCGATAGACACCCATTAACCAGCAACGAACCTCAGAATTTTCAAGAAAAGCTGTTGCTTTCATTAATGAGAGCTATCTATCAGTTGTTGGTCAGACCTAACGTGTCTGTCCTGGTTAGCTTGACTTTTAGCTCATTATTCATCTCCTCAAAGTGTTTTCAGTGTGTTTAGTCACAGTAGCTCTTGATGGCATAACGTACTTGAGCTTTAGGTACCAAACTAACTCTTTCAATCCCTCATCCCTCAGCATTATCACTCACAATCATTCAGCACACCAACTGAGCAATGGCCTTGGACTGGTGCACATCACACTTTCTCCCCCTGGCTAGCATCAGTATGATCTTTGGCTACGACTAGCTAGCGAGCCATCCTCGGACATGGCAGCTGGCTACTTGTTCTTAATGTGGTATAGCATAGTTCCAGTGCTACTACTAAACTGAAGAGTAGCATCACACAACTTACATTTGACTTTGTTGCCTTACTGGAAGAAATGGTCCCACACTGACCTTCATTTGCACACTTCAAACTTTACCTCTAACTAATAACTGTGGAAATCCCTAATTACAATCCTCCCACTGCAACTAAACAGGAAAACAGTCCATTGATTTTTTAACTAAAAAGACCTGTAACTGTGGAAGATAGTTTTAAATACATTTTCACTCAAAACAAGGACTGTGGATTTTACATTGGAGGGAATCTTCTAAAGGCCAAAACAGGAAGAAATATCACTGCGAGCAAAACATGTTTCAATGTTCATTTAAGGCAGTTGACTGTTGTTCCACCTGACTTGAAAAATCGTGAATCTACTCTTTAAAGCTACAGAAAGCAGTGATTGACTGGATAGTATGCTTTAAAATCTTTTCTCAAGATCTTGAGGGGGATTTATGAAACAACATGCTCCTGTGCACAAAGCAAGTCAATGTCTGTACAGAAAAGAGTTTTCTGTGTTTGGTGCAGAAGAACTTGACTCGACCCAGATACATCAAACACCTTTAGGATTAATTAGAACACCAACTGTGAGCCAGATCTTATCACTAGAATTAGATATTCAAAAATGACATGGATGCAATGTTTGAGTGTCCACATACTTATGGCCATGCTGTGTAGCTGTGGGGAAACTCAACCAATGCGTATTATGAAAACGACTGAAAACCTACCCAAACTTGTTCAAACTTTCTGCTTCATTACAGAATGTGAATGGGATCAAGTATCATGCCAAGAACGGCCACCGAACCCAGATAAGGGTGCGCAAACCCTTCAAGTGCCGATGTGGGAAGAGCTACAAAACATCTCAGGGTCTCCGCCACCACACCATCAACTTCCACCCACCCATCTCTACTGACATCATCCGCAAGATGCAGCAGTAGAGCCTGAGTGAGCGACCAGCACTCTCCTTTAGGACATTCCCCAATCATCTTAACTTCACTGTCACCAGCAAAAGCTGTTTCTTCTTCTCCCACCCTGTTCCCTTCATCTTCGACCTCCTGTCCTCCTCTTTCTTTCTATGACACTATTTGTTTTTCATATTTTGCATGTTATAAATGTTTTATTATTCATCCTTAATTTTTATTCAGAATTTTGAATCTTTATTATCTAGTTCACAGTTTTATATTTTGCACATTCAAACTATCATATCTATTGAATTGAATTTATTCTATCTATATGAATTTATTTTTTTGACACATGGTGCTCGATGGCAATGATGGCATGTTTGTTTTACAGTAGAGAATGGCCTAGCAGGCTAGTCTAGCATGTAAGGCGTCCTGCTTTAAAGGCAGCGTGAAGTCAGTCGAAACTGAGGAAAGATTTGGATGTTTCATTTGAGGAAGAAGGCACCAATACCATGCCTGTAATACAGTGTCTCAGTTAAGTGCTAAAATGTGACAGAGGCAAAAAAAAAAAAGAAAAAGTGTGTTGTATAACAGAAATCCAACCTGAAACCATTTGTACATGTTTCATGCTCAGATTTAGTAATCAGCTTTTCAACTTTGCCTTTCATGTCACAAATATTCCAAACCTTTTTTTTTCATCTGTTTTACTGCAAACACGTGTGTGTGAGCACCAAAGGATGATCTCAGGTGATGTTTGCAAGCATTTCAGCACCACAATCCTGCCCAAGTGTTCTGATCCAAGGATCGCAGGAACTCAACGTTCTAATGTTCCTGGTCGCTTTCCTGACTTAAGCAGTTCTCCTTGCTATTTTACAAGTGAGGGATTGAAGCACTTTTTGTAACAAGTTGCCAACAAATACACATTTTAGCCAATATCTCGTTTCTGGTTTATGTACAGTAGCTGCCGAAACGAGTCAAAAGGCCTTCAGAGCAGAAAGATGGCAAGTTCTAATTTTGCATCAAGGGAAGATGTACACCAAACCTCCAGTGTTTGCAGTATTGTGATATTTCTCTATGTAGTTGCCTTGAATTGTAAACCATTGCAATCAGTACAGATCTTTTTATGGCTTCATTGTGACAAGTGCAGACAAATTCAGCCGAATACAGATGTTTTACCCGGGTCATGTGAATCCATGTGATTGTCCTCGTCATGGATACAAGAAAAAGGGGGCTTGTATAAATTCTTACAGTCGTTGTTAGGTTGTAAGACAAACATATGCGGCTCCTACAGTGCCATAATAATTTGTCAGTTAAGCATTAATCATAAATAATGAACTGCAGAATTTCACGTTGCCACCAGATGATTTATCAACAGTGAGCCATTAGATAACATCTTCATTGCATGGATGTTAGTGTTAAGGAACTACAATCCAATTTAAAATTGTGACAGTATTTTACTGCCAGTATGGAGGTGAAGTCTTTGATATAGTGTACAGTGAATGTATTGTTATGTGTTAAGTGCATTAAATTATATTTTCATATGTTTCTGGGAATAAAAAAACAAACAATACTTTAATGTGTATGAGGTAGAGGCAAAGCCAGAGGCTGTTTGCAGAAACTCATGGTGATGTACTGTATTTCTTCAAAAAGCTGCTTCATGGAAACTTTTGTTACGTTTCAAATAAAAGTTCCTCTGATGTGTGCCTAAAGATTCTTGTCTTATTAACTGTGTTTGGACACAAATCAGTTTCAAACAGACTTTATTAGTTAATATTAGGTACATGAAACTCACTTAACAAATGAAACATGTCTATGAATAAAATAACTTATTGTAAAAGCAAGGAACAAAAGAGGGAAATTGAACAGAAGCGGAGCATGCATGCATTAGACGATGATATGAAGATTTTAAGGGTCCTGACACGATATCCCAACTAAATAATCAAAGTCAAAACAATGGAAACCTAACAGAAAACAAATCTATATCATACACAAAGTATCAAGGTTTTCACAATATCATTGGCTTTAATTATTCTAAAATAGATGATCTGATGATATTCTGTATAATCATGTCTTGATGTAATCACACAAGATTTCTCCCTGACTGCATATAGTGCACCAACGCTGCTGTCTATAAAGGATGAGCAGATGACTTGTACAGTGATGTGTAGGGGGAAGCATTTGGTTGTAGGGGTCAAATGTAAGTTTGGTAAACACTTATTTCTTTCCCTGATTCGTTACTTCCTGTAGTCGAACAGATCTGTGAGAACCGAGTCAATTTTAAGTCGGTGTATGCACGTACAACAGTCTTATCCCCCTAAATTATTATTCAAAACCAAACTGATCTTTCATCTATTAAAAAAAGTTCTGATTTGCAAACAGATTCGGTAGCTCTGTGATTAACACAGAATTACAATGCCATTTTAAAATGTCACATCACTTCAAAGTGTTTCTCTAAGTTGAAGTAACAAAGCGAAAGTCGGTTTAGTCCTAAAGAGTGGATCTTCACACCATTACATGCAGAAAACAGTGCAGAGTGATTTTTTTCGGTGGAGACAGGAAGTAGGCAGACTGTATGTGCTGATTCATCACTTCACTTCTCTAGTCGAAGTTGAGTGTGTGGCCGTCGAAGTGGGTGAGCACATGATTCTCGAACACCTTCTGGTCGCAGTCCAGGGGGAACTGCTCGCTGCACATGGGGCAGATTTTCCAGTGACTCTCCACGTGCTCCTCGAACTTGCTCTGGTCATAGTTGGGTGGGAAGATGACCTCACACAGTGGACATCGTTTCATGTCCATGCTGCACATGGGAGGGTAGACAGGATAAGAGAGAGAGAGAGAAAATGTTAATAAGCAGTCAAGTGATGATGTGGGCAAACCAGGAGCACAAGCTAATAAAGAGCATCTGTGTGGTTGCGACGTGGGTGGCCTGCTGCTCGACTAATACTGACAAAGGGGAGCCGTGCAGCAGAACAAACACTTTACACATGTTACAATGCACAGGTTTAGAAACTGTAGGGTCAGCAAAACTTGGACAGCATCTATGAGAGAGTTGAGGCATGTGAGGGTCTGTTACCTGGGATCAAAGCAAAAGGCAGTCTGTCCATCGTTCACAAGTGGGCTGTGGGTTTCAGTTGTTGTGGTCTGTTCATTGGTATTGCCCTTGAAAAGGAAGATGAAGAGAATTTTTTTTTAAATCTACAAACTCCAAGACAAAAAAGTGGGTTCTTAAGTATGTAACTGCACACTGGTTCTGGGAGTGAGGCTTACGTTGTTGTTTTGCTTTTCCTCTGACTCCTCGGGGCCCTCTGGCCGGCTGTGATTGCGGGTGGGTTGAATACACACCACATTGCTGTCCCAAGAGGGCGGTCCCACAGGGGGGAGTCTAAGCAGCTGGTCATCTGAGAACTCCTCATCTGCCTCATCTGCAGGGAGAGACATAGCTATTGTAAACAAAAGCCAATAACTTCTACAATTGTTACCGCATTCTGAAACCGTGTCTGAACAGCAAACGACAGATTACTTGTTATTTTCAGAAAATAAAAACCAACCTTTTGAGTCTGACATGGAGTAAGGGTTCCCAAAATGCAGCTTGCTGGGGCTCTGAGAGACTAGCAGAGGGGTGGGAGCATCCTGGGTGTAAGGGACAGGGTACTGCAGGAATAAAGGCACACTGGACTGGATACTCTCCATACTGGTTTTCTCACTGGCCCCCTGATCCCCCTTCTTGTTGCTGTTGGCGCTGCCCTTCTGAAGCTCCTGGGGAAGAAACAGCAGAATTCAAGCTATTTTCACAGCAAACACCAGAGGCAAAAAATGAAATGCCACGCCACCATGGGCATCAATGTATTTAGTAAGGAGCTCCACATATCTGTTTCTCCCAGCAATGCATCACTGCTTATAATCAGCAGCTCCTGAGTTGTGACTTCTTGCTTTTTCTCTTGCTCACACAGTTTAATTAGCACCTTCATTAAAAAAGAAACTTCTCATTTTCAAAGGGAACAGGACTCTGTGTTTTATTGATGTTAGTTGCAGACGCCAGTTTAATTTACAGTCTAAACCTCAAATTGGGTCATTCTGCTCCTCTTAGCTGTAACAGCATTACCTCGGAGCAATATTTTAGGTCAGTGAGGACCTTGCTGTGGTCCAAAGTAATGGAATGGAAAACAAGAACTCATTTACTTTGCTTCTACAATTAGAGAGGCATATTAAACACAGACCAGATTGGGAGAGGGAAAATGGCAGGGGAATGGCACTTTTCTGGGAATTTTCTGGGTGGAAGAAGTCTATAAAAGAGAAAATGAAAGCTGTCACTAACCCCCTCCAGTTTTTCCTTCTCTTTCACAACAAGTGCTAGTGTGTCCTTCAGTTCCTTCAGCTCCCGTCCCTTCTCTGCTATCTGGCTCTGGATTTTTTTTAAAAAGGGGACAAACAAAAAAAGAGAGGAATGAAGACATGCTTTCTATTATCAATCATCTGACATGTGCTGCTGACTGAAAAATACATTGATGAAATACTCACAGACTTCAGTGAATGACATTAATTGATCTCAGTCATAAAAGCCTTCCCTTTGCTGAAGACTGATTTATGTACAATACCGCTCAAAGCAAAACAACCTGTTTGAATTCCTCTGAGACACTAAACAAATATCCGCCTGACCTGAGCCAAGCACAGCATTAGCCAGGCAACTGGAGAAGACTCCTCTGAGCCGGGCTTAGCTTGTCTCCAGAGCCTGACATAAACAGCAGTAAAATGTCGTCTCACAGATAGGCCTGCTCATAAACAACACTGTCAGAGAGGACTGTGTTCAAGGGGAGAGATATCATCAAAGGCTTGATTCCTGAGCTAGACCAGCCTTACACAGTGGTTAAAAACACAGAAGTGTCCAAAGGCAGTCTGAGTGCTGTGCTAAGTGTCTGTGCTCTTGACTGTTTGTAAGTTAAACCGACCTTGCAGCGGTCTTCCTCTGATGCAAATTGCAGCTTCAGGTTCTCATTGGTCTTCAGTTGCTCCTTAAATTTCAGCTCCATCTTGGCCAGCTCATCAGCAAACATGCAGCTACGCTCCTTCTCCTCCTAAAGGGCCATCAACCAAACCTCTTTTCATCAGATTCCTCTATCTCACAATGCAGAGAGCACACATCACACCTTCATACCACATAAATGCTTCACGACAGGGTGTCAGGATCTCATCTGGGGATGCAAAAAAAATACAGTTCTTACCATCAGCATCTGCTTGCATTTCCTGTATTTGTCGTTCCTGTCGGACGCCTCTCTGCTGATGCCTTTGAGCTTCTCCTGGATGATGGCTTCCAGCATGGGATCTACAGAACCTGGACTCCCTGTGAAGATAGTGAAGGCAAGTCAGACAGTTTTCCTGAGGCAAAGCAACAAAGTGTATAAATATATATTTTTTTAATTTCAGTTCATCTTTTGATCATCAAAACTACTGAAGCAATTCATCTAAATTACTTGTTTACAGTATAAACACTATCGAAAAACAACACTGAAATCATATTGACATGTATCATGTCTTTATAACCCAACTCCATTCCAATATATCAGAAGTTCAGAGTCCCTACTTAAACCCCTGACCGACTGATTTCAGAGGAAATACAAGGCAAAGGCAAGGCAAATATCAAAGAAACTACATTTAGATTTAAAGGCAATTATTGACCCCATAAATTAAAATGTAGTATAATTAGACATAAGTACCTGGCACAGATGTGTCTGGACTCACAGATGCAGGTACTGTGGTAGTCTCTTGTGATGAGCTTCTCTTCTGATCCTACAGACAGGAAGAAATCAAATTGATTTGGATATTGACTAAATGTAATAATAATAAAAAGGGCAGTGAAAGAAACTGGAAATTCCTGCAAGCCTGAGCTGGATGTGTAGACAGCAAAAATGACATAACAAATGACATCAAAAAAATAAGCAACTGAGATTTTGTGTATTATATTAAATTTGTGTATTAATTTTACATAGAGACATTAAACTGTGCATGTGTAAATGTCACATAGTACTGTACGATGATAAAGATGTATTTATCCAAGTCTGCTTTGCTATTAATTCTTCTCAAAACATCCGCACTGCAGTGTATTTATCTATCAAGTTCTGTTCTTTCACTTGTCGGGGGGCATGTATGTACTGTAGTACGTCTGCCGGTATCATGTGGGACCTACCCCATGCTGTTCAGAGAGCTTAAGCACTTGTTTTTGCAGTCGCTGACATTCCTTGTATTTTTCCTTATAGTGTTCTGCAGCCATGTGCAGACGCAGCTTCAGGTCCTCCACTTCCCTCTGCAGCTCTGCTAAAACAGCTGGGTCTGCAGCAGCCTCTTCCTCTCCTTTGGCCTGGTAACATCGAGTCGGAAAAGAGACAGCAAACACAGTAAATACAGAAATATAATCATTGGTACCAGTAAGTTCCCTTGTGATTATGAGTGATTCATCTACAAAGTATATTAGTCTTTATCATATGTGTTAGCTTTCAAAACAGGTGCCCCCAAATGATTCCTTAGTAAAAGTTTGGTTGACTTGTCATATGCATGCCATCAGTAAAAAACAGCTGTGGATCTGTTTTTTGGGTTTGGGGTTAGGGTTATTATTATTTGAAATATAATACTTTATACATACTTTCATCGTACTTATGGACAAAAGTATCAAAACTTTGAATTCGGCTGTTTTTTACCTATTTGTGTATTAATACTCTGGTCCATACTAAAAGATACTAAAGGTTTTCCAGACTTGCACGTGACCTACCCCTGCCTACCGCGACATTAAACATGTACAATAATAAGATAATGTTTAATATACGGTTAATATGATCCTGACTTGCAGGTTTATCATAATCCTTACAGCTTCCTGCTTGGCCTCTGCGTTCATCTGCTCTACCAGGCACTCCAGGCGGACACATTGGGCATGAGCTTCAGCCTTGGCCTGCCGGAGGGCATCGACCTCCAGCTTCATGTGATACAGTTCAGACATGGTGCGGTCGCGGGTACTAGAGGCATCTCGCAACTCAGCAGCCAGTAAGGCGGAGTGCTGCTGGTTAGCCTGGAGCTGCTCCTCCTTCTGTCGCAGTTGCTCCTTCAGGGCCTTCATATCTCCCTGCCAGAAATAAACACCTTTTAGATGAAGGTTCAATTTCCACCAGGCTAGGATTTTCCTATGTTCTTATAATTATTTAATCTAAGAATGAATCATATTCAATACTGTATATAACAAATGTGTCTAGGTGTTGTTACTCTTAAGAATTAAAACAAAGTGTTTGTACCAGGGGGGAAACTTTGGCCAAGATCTCTCTGTACTGTTTCTCCTTCTCAGCGAGGCATGCCTGCAGGCGTCCCACCTCCTCTTTAAACTGAGCAATGGTGTTTTCCTTATTCACATCCACAGACTTCAGCATCTGCAGCTCTGCACTCAATTTGGTGTTCTCCAACTCTCGGTTTTTCAGGTGAATCTAGTGTACACACACACACAGATGCAAACACATGGCCACACACACACATGAAGAAAAAGTTATAAAACACAAGAAAGTTTCAAAACATAGACCTGTAATCTTTTGCTTCATTCAACACCAATCATGTTCATGTACCAACGAGCATATGACTATTAAAATAAATGTTGCATGACCTCAATTACAAAGCAGAGATTGAGATAGGTCCATAAAGTTTTCCTCGTGCAACAGCCCTAGTGTTATGGTACAAGTTAAATTAGGTTTTTGACGCAATTTCCGTGGCGACAGTATAGTGTGTGGCACTCCCAGTTCCTGTGCAGTACCACCACAACAAAGAGACAGAAACACCAGACAGACCAGAGAAAGACAGAAAAAGGCATGCCCTGTTTAGACTAAGCGTTTGGGCTAAAGTATCCAAAAAAATCACAGAAGTAAAAAGCAAAAAGCTAAAAACAGGGAATATCAATTAACTGGACCTCCAATTTAGGGGAATCTATCATAAAAATGTTGTAAATTGCACACATTGTAAAGCGGTCACTAAATATAAAATTCAACCGAACCACTGCTAACGTCATTACCGCCCACACTGACAACCAGGCCCAATGAGTAAATGATCAGGTTCCGTATGGCTACAGACCTGAACCTTGAAGTCACAATACTTTTGAAGATTAACAGGAGACACATTATCAGAATATCACTCTTTTAAAGTAAACAAATACAAGAAATGAGTTCATACTGCCAATACTTTACCTTGTAGAGTTCCTTCTCATCCTTCTCATTCTTGAGATGAGATTCAAGTGCCTCTTTCTCTGCTGTAAGTTTCTTCACTCTATCCTTCAGACTAAGGAACAGGTCAAAAAAAAATGTTAGTAATATTATATCACCCTTTACATTATTTTTAAAAACATCCAATATTTGGTATAATTGATAAGTTCCCCCTGCTTATTACTACACAGCCTAAAGTAACCAAGTTGACACATACATCACTGTGCACAAAAGCATGAGCAGCAAATGAATTTGCAACCAATCCTCAAATCCTGAACTCACCTGTCCAGCTCAGTTTCCTTTTGTAGACCCTTCTGGGTGACCCCAATCAGGTCTTCTTCCAGCTGCAACACCCTGGCTGTGGCCTCCTCCAGCCTCCTCTTAACTTCCTCTTTCTCCTCTTGCAAGGCCTGGGCAGAATTCTGCACCTCCTGGAAGACAATAAAATATACTGTTGGGAACCAGAAGAGTAAAACTTTAAAAATTGACAGTGTTGTTTTTTTATCCTTTTTATCTTTACTTTTTAAAATCTGATATCAAAACCGTATCTAATAAATATAATTACATCAAAATATGTGCCAAGAGCTCTAGAGGTCTGGATGTATTAGCCGTGTGCCTGAAACTGTCTAAATAAAAATGAACATTATGCACCGATGCAATGTTCTCAAACTATAACTTTAATCCTACTGACTGCGGTCCCTGAAGACCCCAGAGGTATACTTTTTGTCATATCTCACAGGTGCTTTATTCTATAATTACAATGTTCATGACTTGGTGAATCAGTTTGTTCTTTATGACTTCATATCATTGTTTCCTGTTTCTGTTTTAATAAGTACTTCTTCTTTACATGTTGTATGTTAAATCTGTTGGTGGATGAGGGTTAAAGATTACATAAAAAAAGCAAAAGGAACATTTTTTTTTTTACAGTTTGTTTATAGACAGAATTTTGGAATCTTTATATTCACACCACATAAAAAAACATATAAAAAGTATAACCATAAAATTAACAGCCACAAAATCTGTAATCATGTTTTCATCTGAAAGCTGTTTTAAAACCATCAGATTTATGGCAAAGGACAGCAAAATGAATTATTACTGACACTGCTTTTAAGACTTAATGTTATGCCATAAAAACTGAATTACAACTTTGATAATACAGACATTCATATCTGTCAGAGACTGATTTATTCCCTTAGTGGATCGCAAGATTGGATAGCTTTGCATATTCGCAGTCCTTCGCTAGGGGGTGCTAAAAGACTGTTTGGCCAAAAAAGGCTTTGGAGGAACTACAAGATCTAGAAAAGAGAAATAATCATAGAAGTGTTGTTCAATTAAGAACCAATTAAAACTAAACTAAAACTAAAATGGTCATTTGTTTAAGTCAGTAAAGGAGCAACAAACATGATTTTCCCCTCCTTACTGCTGCCACTACCATCTTTAAAAGCTGACTCAGTTCATTCTCAGCTTACTTGGTTCTCCCTTTTCAGTTGGGCGCAGGTCTCCTTTTCTTGCTCACACTCCTTCTGCAAGCTCTC
Organism: Scomber japonicus; assembly: GCF_027409825.1. Classification (NCBI taxonomy): domain Eukaryota; kingdom Metazoa; phylum Chordata; class Actinopteri; order Scombriformes; family Scombridae; genus Scomber; species Scomber japonicus. The sequence continues at coordinate 12,592,041 of NC_070587.1, read as the reverse complement.
CTTCTCTGCTTCCAGCTGCTCTTTCTCTTGCTGCAGGAGAGCCATGTTTGTGATCAGCTCATCTTTCTCTCTCTGTGCTTCTTCCACCTTTTGCTGCAGAGAAAGAAAAATAATTCAAGCTGTTTTAAGCCACTTAATACTTTACTAACAAAGTAAACCAACATGCTCAAATAAAATATATTCTTCAAAGCTGTGCATCGTGTCCTTGTCAAACTATTTGAGCTTAGAGGTTAAATTAGCACTGTTAGATCTTTACTATACCTCAAGGAAGCTGGCCTTGGTGGTGACCACCAGGATGTCAGAGTTACATTCATCCTCCACAGTCAGCAGCTCATCCTCTGAAGGGCTGCTGGCACGAAACAGGAACGGAGTGCTGGCTCCACGGATCTCTCCTTTGTGGGTCACATAGCAGAACTGGTAGAACTCGCCGTCATCATTGGGTACATAATATCCTGAGGAAGAACGACAACCAGTGAGCTCAGTAATAGTAGCACAGAGGAGTGAGGGTGAAGATATTCATCCATAATTATAAAAACAGACTTGTGTACTAAGATTAACTTTAACTCCACACTTGTGTACTTAGTTCAGGTACAAATTACAACACAAATGTTGTGCTGTAGTGTTTAAGTGAGCTTGGGAACACTAACAATTTGTGATACTGTGGGGTTTTAAATCTAAAAAGGAAATAGAATGTGTATCTCTCCCTTTTTGTCACTTTCCATTACTTTTTTAATAAAGTACTAAAAAAAGATATAAAAACACACATAAACTGAAATGTCATTAACACCTGAACAGAGATGTGAGTGGAAAGTTTCTCATTTAACTCTATTCATGGATTTTTAACAATCATCAGAGTGGCCCTGTGGCATGTGGTTATTAAAAGGTGTCAAAGTTATATAAAACTATGGTATGATCTTACCCTGAAAGACCACTGTTCTGTTGACTGCGGTGCCTTCCACATAGCTGTCGGGGAGAGGTGACCACAAGAATGTGTAATAGTCCCTCGCTGTGCTCCAACCAACCTGTGAGACATTGTGGGGAATCCATTCAACCAGACGCTCTCACCACATCAGTGTAGGATAATAACAATGGAGGATTAACAGGGAGACTTCCTTGAATCCACAAAGGGCCACTTCCAGAATATCTCAAACTTGTTTATTACAGTAATCATAGCGCGTTAAATATATGTCAGTATGATAGAGTAAGAACATGCCAACTTTTTTCCAAAGAAAAAAACTCATTTCTATGAACGACTCCAACTCCTGGTCACCATTTACATGTCACCCATCCCACGTCATGAACAAGCCTAACCTTGGAAATGTCGCTACAACTCACTTCTAACAGGAAGAGGAAAATAGGTGAAAATTTTACACATAGGCGACTTGAAAATGAAAACCAAAATGTAATTATACGTATTTTATGTGTTGTTAAGTGATGGCTGATGGGGAGGGGGGCAGAAAATACATCCATGACTTTAGCCTGGTGCCATAAAACTGTCAAACAAAATCAGAGTCACGTTGAGCTGGCTGGTTTTCGGTGTGCACACTCAAGCACACAGATGCATCCACAACGAACCCAGTCAGGTCAGACTAAATCAACAGCATTCTGACAAAAAACTAACTTTAAGCTGTGATGCAACTTTAAAAAACCTACAAATTATTATTATTTTTAATACAGAATTGCTTTTGAGGCAGGTGTTTTTTCACTATATGGGCAGTTTACTTTCTGCCTATGTAGAAACAGCCTACAGCTTCAATACTGCGAGTGTTTGTCAGAGCCAGAGATAGAAGGCCCTGGTGCTCCAAAACCCCCAATTGTTACCAGTGCAGTTCCAGCCTCCAGCAGTAAAGAACAGGAAGCAATTAAAACATGCACCTAGTTAGTGAGTGTCATTACTGAAGGCTGGCCTTCACCAGTCCACTCATTAGAGCTGCAGAGGTGGTGGGTGAAAACTCTGAGGAACTCTTTCACTTACAGCAGACTGGCCTACAATGTGTATAAAAAGGAGGAGAGGAGGTAGAGATGGTGTAGAGCTGCCATTAAAAAAAACTGCACTGTGGATACAGGCCACACTGCAAGGCTAAAATCTCTGAAACCATACAAGCAGTTACAGGATTATCATAGAGCGACATGTATTTAGCTTAAACATGAAATTTCAACAGCATTCCAACAAAGCCATACTTTACAGAAAGCTGACAGAAGCCGGTGGCAATGTTGCGGCAGGAGGTAATGTATTGTCCATGTGCCAGTCAGGCTGAATAAATTCAGGAGCGAGTTGTTCATGAATCATACAGTGAGGTTGTGCTTGAAGACAGGTTAATTATAAAGCTGTGCCTGCTTTCTCCTAGGCCACTCTAACAACCTGTTCCAACAACATTCCTGTGTGAACCCTAGACCAGCTCGCATCGTGCAGTATGGTAAATGTTCCAACATCAAAGGGCCAAATGCTGCAAATATCCACGTGACAAGAGCGAGAACCTGTCGCCCATCGATTTATCATCAGTAGCATATTTGGTTTTTGTTTGACTTGCCAGGTAAAAGTGTATAATTTAAACATTTGTAATTTATGTTAGGTTGACATGTTAAAGCATTCATTAAAGATAATTCCTTTTCAATTTAGTAAGAATTCTTCAGCCTTATAATTCTTTCAACCAACTAACTGATGTGTGCTGACATGACTGAACCATATGATATTTTATAGTCTGGCCTGAGCCATTTAACAAAGCAGATCTGAAACATGCACTATACTCAGATCACAAGCAGTAGAATAAGAATCCACTCTCCTTGACTGGGAGCCAGTAGCAACTCAATGTGAGTTAAGAAGCTAACACTGATGTGCAGTGTATCCAGGTATCACTAAGCATGCAAACACGAGAACTTGGCACCAATCGTCTCATCTGTCGGCGCTGCCCGGACATTTACACGATTTATGATCCTGTACTCAAGACTTTTCCATCTCAGCTCTGTTTTAGAGGATAGAGAAATTAGTCATTTTAAGATCTATACTGCCAGTTGGTGCCTACCTTAAGGCTAAACACAATGTGGGGTGGTATCCAGCTACAACAAGAGTGCTGAATCCAGTCTTTCACCAGCCTCCAGACATTACCCGATCTACCTCCAGTAGCCTAACGTGACCTAATTTCTCAGTGAGACCGTGCAAAAACCTCTGTGCACATTTTAGAAATCCACAAAAGTATCATGTATACCACAGACACTGTTTCTGTTTCCTAGGTATTATTTTTTCCAGACACCAAATAAATGTAAGGATTTAATTAATGTCGCAAAGGCATCAGCAATTTCATTTTCTGCATTGTTGGCAAAATTCCTAAAAGAATGTCTTGGCTAGGTTAGTGGCATTACAGTATGCATGTAGAAGTGATACAAGCCTATACTCTGACTTCCACTCAATGAAAAAATGTGCAGTCATAAAGTGTGTGCTTGCACTTTAGACTCATCTTACTCTGTACAACAGTTATACAATCTTATTTGAATATTAATTTAATGGTTGTTAACACACAAGAGCCCTGTATTAAACAACATGATACATGTTGAGACCTTATTTAGTGTTGTTGTATTGGGCTGCATTATACCAACATATATATCATATATACACTATATAGTTGTAAATACATTAAAAAGGTAGAAATACATTGTCACTACAGCCAGACAATGGATTTCTCTCAAAAGTTTAACCTAGCTGTCCTCTTTAATAACGACAGAGAATCATTCATCACTAGAAGCACATTAGTTTGATTTTCCTGATATGGTCTGATTTATTCACAGCTTCCAACTCATCCCTGGGAAGTAAAAAGCATGTTGGTCTGGAGAAGCCTGAAGCCATATGCTTCTGCCTACATCTAGTTTTCACTACAGATCAGACTAAAATAAATGACTGCCACTGTATTGGATTTAATGTCCTCCTATAACTAGATCCATGTGGGACACTCTAGTGTGTGGTATGGTGGGGTCAAAAAGCTCCATATGGTATGTCAGAGACTTACTTTGCAATATATCATACACAATATTATCTACTTTATAGATAATACAAACTTACTACTACTACTCCTACTACTGACATTCATTAATACCTCGCATTTTCCTCAGTGGCTTTTATAATACATTGGATAGGATTATTCACCTTGAATATGCCAACCCAGTCCTTTGGATGTGGTTTAATGAACTGCGTCAGGGTATAATGACACTCCAGTGCAGCATGGGGCAGGTAACTCTTCCCTACATTCTGGAAGATGACGTGGGCGAAGTTTGATGTGTCCATGTTGTTGCCTAATGAAGTCCTGTCCAGAAACAGTGCCATCAATCATTCAGCACTGGCTGCATAGGAAGAGAAAAGAAACAAAATATTAGAGAAAAAATGTAACCACAGAAAAAACTAAAATACCACTCTTCATGATAATTGAGAATGACTGAGGAAGCAATTCTATGTTCAATGCTTGACCCAAACTGGCTATTTTAAGAGACAAGTGAGACTACAATTACATTGTCATTAGTTATCCTATTATTAACTGTATATTTAAACCAAACCTCTATAACTTTGCCAGTGAAATACAATTTAACGTTTAACCCCTAGAGGCACAGAAAGGAGCAAATGCAAAAGTCATGTAATCCACAAAAATAAGCAAATAAGCAACCATAGGATCAAAAAGCATACATAAAGAAGCAGCATAAATCTAGAAAAAAAATGAAGTACATAAAATGATGTAATGAGGATGTGTGTTTTGGTGTGTGATTATATGTGAACTTGTATGTGAGTGTGAACACACACGTACTGAAGAAGACTTAACTTAACTTAACTTCTTACAAAAGAAGAGAGAAAGGCCACTTATAATCAGATATGATCACATCGAATAGTTCATTACAAGGACTGTTGTTCAGTTCAGTCTCATATTGAGAAGTTAATTCTATATTTTCAGTGCATTGATATTTCCATCTTAAATTACACAAAAACATCAACAGTGTCATATGGTATTTGTGTATGTAATGTTTCCCTCTGTTTAAATGTGCATAACTTGCAATGACAGAACAGCTCATGGACAACATATCATAACACCACTGTTAGCTTGAATTAGTGTGAATAAATGTGTTCAGCAAATGTAGTAGTAGTAGTAGTAGTAGTAGAAACTTTATAGTCACTATACAGAAGTACAGCGAAATTACAACAATCACCCCGTCAGTACATATACAACATACAATACATACAATAAGACAGACATAACCGGATGACTGGGCAGTAGAGGGGGGAAGAACAGAGTAGCATTGTCATATTTGCAAATATAATATGTAACTATTCCACATTAAATGTCTAAAACAACTATACCTAATAGTAATTATAATTAAGGTGATGGTCTGTTTCATGTGGTTGCCTGTCGGTGCCACAATGGAGTCTACCAAAGAGTACAATAAAATACATAAGTGTCGTAACTCTCTCATAAATTAATTTTGGTATAAGCCACATTTTTTAAGATAAGCTTTTTAGATCTTGGTTGTTTTTAACTAAATATTTGAACCAGATGAAGGATTCTAGTCACCAAGCATCAGGATCTTGAGTTATCTGAGAAACAAGTTGAGGGCTGTCCACTGAACAGCCGAGGGAGAAATACTGATTTTTAATGTTAAACTGGTTTATTGAGTGTTTTATCAGTTTTAATCCTTCTGTACATTTGCTTTGGAGAGGAGGAGATCTCTGCGGATGATTCAGCTCCTGGTAAAAAACTATGAAGACTAAAGGAATCCTAACTGGTAGAACCTGACTGCAATGGCGGATGTTCAACAATGAAGACAACTCCCATGATTCCACGCTACTTCACAACGTCATCGAACTATATCTTTTGTTATTATTTTGATTGAGAGGCCTCTAGCAGCAGAAATTACATGTTGTGCATTTAACATGTTAAGCATGCCATTTTTTTGGGATTCAAGTTTTTTTTAGCTCTATCAACAAGAGCGGATGACATGTCTAAAACACATGCAAACTGTGTCCCAACCCATAACATGACTGAAAGAACGAGTCTCCAAAGGGCAAACTGACTCATGGTGTTGATGAGTCCTTGTCATGATTTAAAGTCAGAAAATGTCCAAGTTTGCAAACAGGAAGTAAAACAGTTCTTTCTCAGTGATAAACCTACGCAACTTACCTTAACAACCAATTCTACAGTATAAGTAATAGTTTATCACTTTAAACACAAGACAAGCTATAGTAATTACATCCAGATATCTGAAACACCCTATTTTATGTTTGTACACATTACAGTGGTCTTTTTAGTGGTCCAGATGAATTAACAAATGAGTAACAACCACCTGATAAATATGTAGACGAAATGATACATTATTATGCAATATTTTCTGTGTTTACAAACTGACACGGATCTCTGAAAACCAAATGAAACAATGACACATATGTTTCTGATTGTGTGCTACTGGGGGCTACTAGATGTGTCTTTTAAATCTGGGTATAACAGTAGGAATCTTTTCCCAACAGCTTTTGAGATTGAGGATATTGTGAATTGTGAATTGGAGACAGTTTTGCTAAATGAGGTACCCAACCAACCCTCAACAGTGTAAGGAAGTGATTAAGTAGAGATATTTTGTTACTGCACTTTAAGCTTTCCATTGCTTTCATTTAACTAGTTTTGAGAGTAATAACAGTAACTCATCAAATTTTTTTACATTTTTCTATCCCTGGTGCTGGCTTCTTCAAGGTTTACCTGCAACTTTAAGGGAAATAAGAAAATACATTTGTAAACAAAGATAAAAGGTAAGATTTGTTTTGAATATTTGATTTACATTCGATCCATGAGACAATTTACACCTGATAATTTAGGAATTTGGCTTGTAATAAATGGACATCACTATTATTAAAGTAATTGTTCAGCATTTGCTTTAAGTGAAGTAACATTAGATAACATTTGAATTTGTTTTCAGACAAATTCAAATGGATTTAATGGCTGTCTATTAGTACTGAATAATATCACAGCAGCACCTTGTACATACATTTATTTGATGACATCAGATATATACTCGTGACTGGCCGACTTTTGATTAAACGTGACACAATATTAGACCATATGACTGATGTGACCGCTACTTCAGTGTGGACTTTCATCTTCTATTTGGGACTAAGCTCATAAAAAAATGCCCGACATGATTGGGCCTCTGACAGTCAACACATTTTCCTCGACGATGACCCGTAATACACTGAACATTGTCATTCTTTGAAATGTCCCTTATCTGATATTTAATGCTATATACACAATATACTAAACTTTTCGCTAGAAACTGAAATTGTTATCTGTAAAGTACAGACTACGAGGCGAGGCCTAATGTGAAATCAGAGATCATATCTGGCTATGCGGCTAGCAAGCTAACGTTAGCTACATACTTTACGAGACACGTACACGTTACCCGTAAGATTTGGAGACGTTAGTTTCTATGAAATGTATAAAACTAGCGACCGTAACATATTTAGCTGTGAAAACTTAAAGACGGAGTGCTATGTTAATACGTTTGCAACGTCCTCGACGAAAAATAGAGCAGGACAAGGTTAGCTAACGTAAACAACGCTGTCTCTCGAGATAGCCTTTAAAACACACGTCAAATATAGCGACATTAATCAACAGTGGTTTTATTCGCTACAATTATATAACGAGCTTTAAACATACCCAAATGTCATGTTCATCAGCGGCTGGAATCCAAATGTAACATGAAAACAATCGTTGACGCAGTTCAGTGCTTTCCCGTCTTCCTGGAATAATAACAACATTGCGTCATTTCCGGAAGGGGGGCATGCTTGGGAATCCCACCAGTTCGAAAAACCGTAACAATGTAACAATCAGAGTTCTGACTAACTGAGAAACAATGTAATAAAGAATAAAAGAGCTACATTTAGGATTTCTATACAACATTAAAGCTAAGCTTTATTATTAAATTTCATTGGAAAACTAATGGTGGAATGTATTCAAGAGCTGTAATTTTAAGTTTTTCTACTGAAATTGTGTATATATTTCAGGGGGAGATATTTTATTCCTTTGCTCTTTTACTATATAATTTATTAATTATATTAATTATTAAGTAATTCATTGTATATATCATGTATATCACAGTTCCAGTTCATTACTTTGTATAGTAAGATTTTACATATGAGTCTCAACTTTCAACTTAAACAGAAAATATTGTACATACTAATAATGTAGATTCAACTACTTAAAGTAGGTCAATGGGCTTAATTTCGACAAACTACAACAGTAAAATGAATCTTAACCATTAACATCAATTCTTAGTGATAAAACCAACTATATAATATGACACTAGTGCATTATGAGTACTTTTACTTGATATAGCCTACATAAAGTAGTCGACAAGTCCATATACATTTTGAACTCAGGACTTTGCAACGAGGCATTGTTACACTGTTGTGTTGCTGCGTTCGCTATGGGATAAGATAAACTTCGAGAAAAGCTTCTAGAAAAAAGAAAGCTTTTTACAGTAAGCTTCAGACGTTAGCATCAGTGTTAAGGAAGGAAAGTCCTGAATATACACACTGCAACAGAAATTTCCCAAATTTTCTGAGATGGAATCAATCTGGTCCTCCCCAACAGCTCATTGGCTGAATTGGGAGGCCGTGCTGCGCGTGACTGTCATTTGATTGGATGAAGGGGCCGTCATTGAGTTACGTACTTCGACGTCATACGTAAGGTCAAGAGGAAAGAAGCATGGCCGCTGTGTTGAGAGGGTCTCGGTACCTAGTTGGAAGGTTTCACAAGAATGTTGACTTTGCATTTGGTAAGGAGAACAAACTGACACGGTGTACGCACTGTGCACGTCGCTGCACTGTACTTGAAAAGCTCAACTTGTTGCTGAAAGGTTCTTTGTTACCCGAGCATTTAATTTTGCTTAAAATGTTTGAAGAGAAGTTTGAGTAATATTGTTAAGACTGGGTTTAGCTGCTGCAGCAGGGGCTTCAGTTCATTTTGCAGTTGGTTAAAGAGTTTTTTCTCTGTAAAATGTCCGTCTGATATGCGTGTCGAGGTTCTTTCGTCCGAGTTCCGTTCAACACGCTGAAGGGTGAAAACTAATACCGTATACACTTGTGTGCCACTGTATCAAGGCACATTATGTAATGTCAGTCATCGTGCACTTTAAAGAAAGATGGGAGGTGGCTCCTGGCAGTCACACAGAAGTTAGAGGAGCTTCTGAGAGCGAAAATCCAATGATTTTCCTTAAAAAAAAAAAAAACTGCTCAACATACTTACTTGTAAGTTCTTCCTCAGTTTGCATGAATGTGTTATCATTCAAATCTCAAAAGTGTGATTACAATAGTCTTTTTTAAATTAAATTAAAGATAAACTCCAGGAGAGAAAGTTATTTCTGTGACTTATTTATTTTAACCTACATTAAAATAAGTTTGCTTGTGTCATGAAAGAATAGTCTGTTATCAAGCTGCTTATGCTTAAGTAAACATTGGAGAGGCTTGGTAGTTTTACTTCAGGTGACTTTGTTACTGAAGGTGATCACACTTTAATTACACATTAACATGACATTTGAACAGTACTCGTAGCCATTTTAAGACATTAAATCTTAACAAGGCTTTTCATTACTGGTTCCAAATGACTGTAATGTAAATTATATACAAAATAAAAAACTATATGAATGCCCATTTGACTATTGTTTTGTAGTCTCCACAAGGTCCATGGCCTCGAAGACACAGGTGGGGTTTATTGGTCTGGGCAATATGGGAAACCCAATGGCAAAGAATTTGTTGAAGCACGGATATCCAGTCATTGCCACTGATGTGTTCCCGGAGTCCTGCAAAGAAGTGCAAGAGCTGGGTGCTCAGGTGAGACAGTAAAATGTACACACATATTTTTTATTTTATTTTATTTTAAACAGGGTTTTTTTCTTATCCTGTGATTTTTTTTGTTTTTTCAGATTGTGGATAATCCTGCTGAGGTAGCAGACAAGGCAGACCGCATTATCACCATGCTTCCCTCTAGTCCCAATGTCGTTGATGCGTACACTGGACCCAACGGCATTCTAAAGTACTATTTGGTTTCTCTCAATATATGCGTGTTAAACTCACATAGTTATCACTTCACATAGGTATCTACTAACCATTATGTATCTTTCCTGACAGAAAAGTGAAGAAAGGCTCTCTACTTATCGACTCCAGCACAATTGACCCTGCTGTTTCAAAAGAGATGGCTGCTGCTGCTGAGAAGATGGGAGCAGTTTTTATGGATGCACCTGTGTCAGGAGGTGAATTTTATGTTTTTTTTAATTATAATAGTTTATAAATACAATTTACTATTGAACCCCGAAATACGTACTCTTAGTTAGCTAGGCATACTCTCAGTTAAGGTATGCCTATCTAGAGAGGTGAGGTGTTAATAATTTATCAAGCCTCATTGATATAAACTTGGTGGGCAAAAACTGAGATTCAAAATAATGGGAACTGAATTTATACTTTAAAACTTCCTGAGAAGTATATATCTATTAAACCTTTGGTTTACTGGTAAGTAAATTGTTGTTCCAGCAAATCTAGCATCCCTACATAATTTTACAGTATTGAGAAGCTGGATTGAACAATTGACCATGTTACCTGGAGTTCTGATATGTATTTTTTGTATACAATGTGGGGAAGGGACTGCCATGAAATATTCACTGTACTCAACTACTTTAAAGCTAAGTAATGTTAGCACTAGCATGAGACTCTAGAACCACTCCTTCTTCTCCCTGCTCCTTTGCATTCCCCCCAGCCCTTCTCTTGCATCTTTGTGTTCATGTGCATCTGATGTATTGATTTCTCCTGGAAATAATGGACCTCTTTGATTTGTTTAATGCAGGCATTGGGAGCTAACTAGCGTGTGAGTAAACCATAATGATGTCTACCAGCAGCTGTAGCTAATTGGGAGCATCAGTATGAGAGTAGTAGTAGTTGTAGTAATAGGCCAGAAGTGCTTCCACTTATTGACAGTCATAAGCTCCCACCCCTGGCTTGGGTCTTCTCTGATTGGTTTGAAGGTCAAAGCTCGCTTGAATACTTGAGAAGTGAACATTGCTGTACTGCTGCCAGGCTGTTCAATGAGGCTGGGTTATAGAGGCTTAGATAAGATATGTAGCATATTCCAACAAAAAAAATGCACAAGAAAAAATCTAAATACTTAAATCTCATGTCAAGTTGAACTTTAAACAGAATTTAGCACTTTTTTATGTTTGCAAATCCAGTGCCGAGAGCAGCAGCAGCCACCAAGAAGCAGCGCCTCACTGCACAAATGTTTGTTGCTGTAAAGTGTGTCCTCTCTGACTTTCTTGGGGGTCTGCTCAGAAACAGTTTGTTTGAACTTGCCCTCGTCAACGTCAAGACAGCCACTTTCTTTGAATTGACGTTGGTCCTTTTTACAGCCAGATTAGTAATGATTTATATGCTTCCGTCCTGTGGTAGTGCACATGGATTAAAGTCGTCCAGCTTTCGTGTGTGTGTGTGTGTGTGTGTGTGTGTGTGTGTGTGTGTGTGGTTTAACTAGTGCAGAGTTAAGTGTTTGTCATACTTTGATATGTCATGTCAATCACCAGGCTGTAGCCCCTAAATTAAACATTCTTTAACATCTCCAGTTGTCAGACAGAAATCAAATGAAGTGCAGTGGCATGGCTGTGACTGTGTAATCCCATGTGGTTTAAGCCTAAACATTAAAGTACACATGGTGGTGGGGACATAATTGAGTCAGCATGTGTCCTTCATGTGAAAACAGGTAAGGACCAGATGAGATAGCTACCATCTTTCATTTTTCCCCTTAAGTTGATTGCTCTTAGTAATGTAATGCTATGGAATAACAGTTTCTTATAGAGAAGAAAAATATGTGTGTGTGTGTGGGGGGGGGGGGTGTAATTCTCCTGGGTACCGTTGTATTTTAAACATCACTTACAAGAGAGGGACCACACATTTTTATCTGGTAGGTATTCCTGAACAACAAATGGCAAACCTTTCACACAATTTTTTTTTTACTCAAAATACAATCAGGCAGTTGTCTGTGATTCCTCTAATTCCAAACAAAAGTACTTATCTGGTTTCAGTTCTCTCTTTAACCCTTTCACCTCACTTAAAAAAGTGTTACTTTGTTTTTTCACCAGATAATTTAGCTATGCTCACCCTGTATTATGAAGAACAGCAGACCAGTGAAAAATGTGGTTGGATGTAATGGTATGGGTGTCAGAGTGTGTAGCGGGTGTCGGAGTGTGTAGCGAGTGTGTATTGAAAAATAAATGTGTGTGTGTGTGTGTGTGTGTGTGTGTGTGTGTGTAAATGTGTGTATGTGGAGCAGGTCTGCATTTATAGCATTATTTCTAAGTCTCTATCTATCTATCTATCTATCTATCTATCTATCTATCTTGCACACACTAAGGCTACGTCTACACTGCAGGCCTTAATGCTCAATTCCGATTTATTGCTCAAATATGATTTTTTTGCTTGGCTGTTCATATTATACTTTTAAATGTGGCCTGACTGCGATGTGAACAGCTGACGCTGCTGGAGTGACCCGCATGCTTAGTTGATCATTAATGATGTCAAGCACAGAATGGAGCCATACAGGAAGGTAGGTGTGTGTGTTAGGCTACACACACACACACCTTCAAAGCTCAATAACCAAATGTAACTTTTACAGTAAATGTACAACACACTTCAAGTGTTACATATTATATTCTATTGAGTTTGACGGCCTGTGCGTGTGTGCGTGTGTGTGTGTGTGTGTGTGTGTGAGCAGATCCACAAGTGAAAGTGGTTGTGTGTGAAAGAGAGAGAGAGATGTACACATAATGCCATAAATGCAGACCTTAAAGACAATACAAATTCTCCATTTTTATCTGCACATACACACCACACTCAGACACCCATACCAACACATTAGGGGCATTTTGAATGCAACCACATTCTTCACTGGTCTGCTGTGCTTCATAATACACAAGGAGCAGGACAGGGTTTTGAAGCCCAGACTCCAAAACGATAGCCCAGAACACAGTAATGCCTGAAAGAGTCATGTTTTGGCAGGGGGGTGGGCAAATAATTTGGTTTTAATGGGTTTCAATGGGGATATTTTTGTCCCCAGGAGAAAGAAAAAGAATAGCCTTGGAGAATTTGATGCCATATGCATAAACACAGCCCAAATTATCAAGAAAATTAAAAAAGCCAAAAATGTTCTTAGTGAGACACACGGGTTAAATGTGACGGTGAGGTTTTATCAATTGCTTGATTGAGAGAAATGGCTTCACTGGAGAAAATCCACAAACTTGCTTTCTGACAACCTTGGTATTTTAACAAAAGGGCATGTTCCAGTGCAACATGGCAGGCTCTGTGGTAGAGGACCCCCATCCCCCGCCAACTAATGTAGGTATATTGTCAGTGATGGGTTACCAAATCTGTAGTTCTCATCTAAAAATGCATTCAGCTGATATCTACCAACTCTTCCATTGGACATCATATTTAATAATCTTTCTTTCAAGTCAGTTTTATGTATGTAGCGCCAAATCACAATAGAAGTTATCTCAGGACACTTTTTCACATAGAGCAGCTGGGTGTTTCATCAATGCCGCTAAATCTGCGCTTACTTGAAAAAGCCTGGCTTGAATTAACATTGACTCACGTGAAGCCCAAGTTGTCCCACTAATACAGTTTAGCCAGGTTTAGTCAACATTAACTGTAACCAGGCTTGTATCTGTGTAAGGAGCCCAAAAGGGTTGATTATTCAATTTATCATCGAAAGTTGAAAATTAAAAAGTTGGAGATAAAGAAATGGGAGATGTATCGATATTTGTTTTCACAGCTTTAATATAACTTAAATTTTAAATGCTGGCCTTTTAAATAAAAGGGTCCATGAATAAGACTGAAAGTGGTGTATTTGTAAAGGTCTCAAACAATTCTATCTTATATTTCCAGACATGACACAAGTGATGTGAGTGTGACAAGACACTGGATGCAACTGTTTTGACACATTGTTAACTAACTTGACTGGGACTTACTGAGCTGGGAATCATATAATCCATAGTAATATAGTAAAACTCTCACTTAAATTGAGAGTTATCAAAATAAGCCAGGCTTTTCCTTTATCCACCTTGATGGAGTACTCCTTTTATACAATTCACCTGTGAGATGTGAAAGCACAAAACTCTGGGTAAGATGGCAAGTTAGTAAACATGCATTAATGTGTCAGGAACACATACAGCTGGAGAGGGAAAGGAGAAGAGGGCAGCCTACTGCATCATGGGAATTCCCCCAGCAGTCTAGGTCTATAGCAGCATAATTAGGGGCTGGTCCAAGGCAAGCCTGGGCTGGCCCTAACTATAAGCTTTATCAAAAAGGAAAGTTTTAAGCCTACTCTTAAACATTGAGAGAGTGTCTGCCTCCTGGACTCTGTCAAACATGATGTCAACATGTTTTTTAAAAATATATTGGTAACAGTTTTATTTTATCTAAAATGCAGCTCTTTGTCTCTGCTGGGTACAGGGGGGTGTGGGTGTCTGATTTGATTGACAGTAGCTGGCAGGCTGCTGGAACAGAGACAGAATAAACAAACTGTTCATGAGCAGACAGTGTGTTCAGAGTCTGTGGTTCTTTTGTTGTCGAGCAGGATGCTATCAGGCTTAGTGTGACTTACATGAGTGCCATATTATTGCTTTATGCTAGTTTTGATTTCTCTATCGGTATTAGGCCTTCATGTATGTAGATGGATGATGAAATGGTATTTCATTGAATTGATGCAAAAGAAGGGGCATAATCATGAAACCAAAGAATTTAACATAGGTTTCTCCGTTTTTGTTCCTGATTTAATTTTATTTTTCTTCAAATGAGGACAAAGAACAAGTCATTTACAGATCAGGTGTGTATGCTGTAGTATATTTAATTTCAGTTGGCACAAAATGCTGCTGCCAAACTGCTCACAAGAACAAGTTATCAAGTTCATTGTGCTCATTCAAATGTGTTTTTAAAGACATACTTTACTCGCTTTTACATTTGAATACATTTGATTGTTTTTCATACATTACTGTAGTTTTCTAGGATTTTTATTACTGCTCTTAGAATTTTATTTTAAAGCTTTTATTTATTTTCAACCTTGTGTACATCTCCTTTTTCTAACTTACTTTTATGTGAAACACATTGTAAAAGTGTTAAATAACAATCAGAGCTTCAAAGGTCTCTTAAATTCAATTACTGACATATTAAACATCCTTTAGACTTGTCCAAAAATAATTCAAAATAAATGTGTTAGATTTTGTTTGAAGTATTACTAACGGATGTTTCACAGCGAACTGATCACTTTTGACATTAAAACAGATATTTATTTCATTATCTTCAGCATTGTCTTCACTGACAGTATTCTGGTTGTAGTGCACTTCAGTGTCCCAAAGAAAGCTTTGTCAGTGAAGACAATGAGTGAGACAATATGCACCCACATGGTAGTCTGGGTACAAAACACTAATTCATCTGATTGTCCTCAATTTGCCTTTTGTTCACTTAATTTCAACTAGTGAAACTTTGAGACATCTTTTTTTGCTATTTACCCATCACAAGTGCCTGCTTACACATGGTACATTGTATGTAACCATGACTTCCTATTCCTAGGTGTGGGTGCTGCGAGTTCAGGTAAGCTGACTTTCATGGTAGGAGGAGCAGAGGAAGAATTTACTGCAGCCAAAGAACTTCTCAGCTGCATGGGAGCCAATGTGGTGTACTGTGGTCAAGTTGGAACTGGACAGGTATTTTTGCCAGGAAGGATGAATTTGAGATTGATATAAAGACGTGTTTCTTTTTGTTTTTTTACCCCGCAAGTTACACATGTAAATGTAGTTGTGCTTAAGTGTGTTCTTGTTGGCTAACTTTTTGCTAAGTGAAGATTTTAATATTTCTAAAACATAACGATATAACCTGGTGTTCAGGTTATTTGAATGTTATTTTTCTCTTAACTTGGTACAGGCTGCTAAAATCTGTAACAACATGCTCCTTGCCATTGGAATGATTGGGACATCAGAGACAATGAACTTGGGAATTAGGTAAACACTTTTTCTCGCAGTAGTTACAAATAACAAGGAACTCATAATAAATGTCAATAGACACAACAGCAATATACTTTCTGTAAGTAATGTGCTTTTTGTCTTGACTCCCAGACTTGGTCTTGATCCGAAACTGTTGGCTCAGATCCTGAACATGAGTTCAGGCCGTTGCTGGTCTAGTGACACGTACAACCCTGTGCCTGGTGTGATGGAGGGAGTCCCCTCTGGGAATAACTACCAGGGAGGTTTTGGCACTCAGCTGATGGCAAAGGTCAGTTTAATGTCCTGTTACACTTTAGGACTTAATTTCCTGTCCCTGCATTTCAGTTTGAGCATTAGTGTTTCCACAATAATGTGACTTTAGGCTTTTGCTTGTGGTTTATGTCGTCATGGAGAGCAACAAAAGATTTCATGCCTAGGATAGTTTTTAAACTTATGAAACATTTTGTAGTAGACCCAAATTATTTTAGACCAAAAACACTTTTAAAAATGTGTGTACTAGGGACAAATTTATAGGTCTCATATGCATCAGTAACATAAGTCCACTTACAGTGTTGAGAAGGGAAAAAAAGAAAAGAAGTTGTATCTCAGGTCTCACGTCTTTGGTCACACACCAGCAGTACTTTACATCCCTGTTAAAAGGGAGTCAAGCTCATGTTATTACAACATAAAGAAAAATTCTCTGTAGTGTGTGAACTTGTGGTTTTGGTTTGAGTTTAATTTCCAGTTTTGTTGGTTTCTCTAATGTATGTTTGCTTTTCATTTTCAGGATCTAGGCCTCGCACAGAATACGGCCACCAACACAAAGACTCCTGTCCCTCTCGGCTCCTTGGCTCATCAGATCTACCGTATGATGTGTGCACGCGGTTATGCCACTAAAGATTTCTCCTCTGTATTCCAGTTCTTGCGTGAGGAGGAGGGCCAGTAATATCAGCCTCCACCCCGTCCAAAGCCTTGCCAGGCCTGGCCCTGCACAGGACTAACATAGTGTAGTTAGGGTGCATTTTGCCCCAAGGACAGTTTTTTTCAAGGTTGTGAAAGACAAGAAGCCACAAGAGCTTCAACACAATGTGTGACAGGTCATGTGAGCACTCCTCTCCTGTTTGAAATCATGTTTCCTGTGTGATCTAGCCTTTTTAAAAATTCAACACTCCATTCAGTTTTAGAAGCAGCTCGAATACACAGAGCTGTCGAGTAAAGACAACTCTACAGATTTTACTACTTACAATGCAAAAAATGTGGTGGGAATTTTTGGTTTTAAGCAGACAACTCATTAGCTCTGTTTGTCAAAGCTAAACAGCTGCAAACACGGTGTAGTCTCCACATATTTATCTTTTGTTTGTGTTCGTTTTTGTATGTTGCTGTTTTTTTTCTGTTCACTGGGGTCATTTCTCTGGACTTTGGAAATGTTACTTTGGGATAAGAGTGTCACATCATATCCTGTTAGGAAATAAAGACTAATTGTGATGTCTTGAACTTGGTTAACAATGAATTTTCCATCTATTCACACAGTTGGCTTAGCTGAAATATTAACATAAATGTAAAAAGCAATATATTTATTCAGTAGTTATTGCTCATTTATAGCAAGATCATTTATTTATCAGTTCTGTGTGGACACAGCTTCAAAACTCAATTTATACAGTCCAAAAAAAATTAAACCTCAGACACAAAAGCAGAAATCATGCAGATCCTCATGATGAAAATGCAATTTAATTCTTAATTACCTTGCACTTCCACACTCACTGCACAAGTTTCCTTCTACAGTTATTTAAATAGCTGCCAAATGTTCTAGTTCAAACCGTGTGTCCCACTGACTCAGTAGTCACGGTTAAAGTCGGAAAAACATCTTCCCTGAGGAGCTTGGCTGTAGAGCAGATGAACTGGCGGGATGCGAAGCGCCGGGCAGGAAAAAAAGAGGGCTAAAACGGCACACATCCTTCCAAATGAGTCGCAAATCTTAAAAGTGCAAAAAGAAAAATGTCTCCCTAAAGTTATCAGTGTCAGTGAAACAAAGTAGCATTTTTTTGCCCGCCCTATTTAGTATCTTTTGAGATGCGGATCTATGTTTCTGTCCCCACTTAGGTTAGAACAAGAGGGCGGCATGTTTCTGATCTGGTTTGCGAAGAGCCACTGAGGGGCCAAGGTGCCATAGGTCATGCGATCACAAGACAAACACATAAAAAGTCCATTAAGCACTATAGGCTAAGAGCTGTGTTGTCATCTAGTTGATAGGTACTGCAAACAGAGCAGCACTTTGGTCTCAGGCCTCCAACAGACTGTGACCCACACACACACACACACACATACATAGTCTGATATCATCTGCTGAGCGCGCGTCACTTCAGCACTTTTAGATAAACTCCACATTCAGCGACAATCATCCTTCATGGTAATGAAATTTATTTTATTTTGTATTGGTACTTTAATGTAACATATTGCGTCATATCAACGTCTCGTTGTTGTGACCCAATATTTCTGTTGTCGCAATTTTCCTGCACTGTGGTTTTATTTTGAATCTCAGTTTGTGCGTGAAAATCCAGTTTTCCCAAACAGACAAAAAAAACTGAAATAGCTCCAAATGTATTCACAACCGATACTGTTGTAATCTGTAAGGCTCGCAGTGGACAATATAAAATAATCAATACATCGTCAAAATACAATAATGAAAATTGAGTCAGTAATTGTATTTAGGCCTATTTATCTTTGTTTCCGCCATGACTCGTTAGCGCTTTAACTTTGAAGTGTGAAGTCAATAACAAGAAGAATGCAGTTTTATGTATGTGTGTATTAGAATATTGGGGAATATTTAAGATTTTACGCACAAGTAATAGTATGTTGGTCGTATTTCACATCAGGTGCCTTTCGACTGTTGAGCTTCAGGCGACTTTGCATAATAATTAATGTAATTAGATTTGTTAAATGTGCTTTAACATAAATGTTATAGAACAATCTTAGTAATTCTTAAACAAATCGACATAACGGTAACAAGGACATACAATTTAAGATTGTCTTTTGCGTGTACACAGATAACAGCCTGACAACTGCGCGCGTGTGTTTTATTCTTTTATTTAAGACCTAAATGAAATTCATATGACTTACTCTGTTTGCCTTTTCTTTTAAGATGCTTAAATTACTTTTAAGCTGCTAATACAGAGTTTAGAGAGACAGTCGCCCTCTAATGTGGGAACAAGGTGGCTCCTGTTCAGTCTCATGCAACATTTAACAAAGTACAAGCTATTTTTTAATCGAAAATACACTTAAGTGTATTCTGGATAAAACAAATGGGCGGTTGACCTGACAATGCACTAAAAACAAAAATCAGACACTAAACTCCTCAGTAACATAAAACACAATTTTCCTGAATTGTAGACCACTCTTGCCTACCAGCTATGAGGGCCATAAAGATTTACAGCCTCAAAAGGTGGGAATACTCTATTAAAAATAAAAAAGGTGCTCAGAATTTGGTGGGTATGCATTCCTCTGCGTCTGTGGCCTCATCTTAAAAATATATAACAAAAATAAACCATCAAAGTTAAAGCTGTATTTTGTCTGATACAAAATTGAAGTCTCTCTCCACCAAGTCTACATCATGTTTATCACAACACACTCAAACAGAAAGTTTTAGGCTAAACTGTTAACAGTTTGTATTTCCATCCTTGCACTGCACACTCGTACAACAAGGATTATTTTTTTACATTTAATGTGTCCCATTTTTGGAATGTTTAGTTCTGCGCTCTGCACAGAGCCCACATATGGAGCTATTTTACGCAGAATAAAGAAACATAAAAAGATGTTGAAGAATTATTTATTTTTTCCTATAATTAACCTTTTTAATTCGATTTGCAAGATTTAAAAAATCATCTTGATCTTTGATTTTGTTCATTTAATGTCGATTGAACATTGTCTTTACAAAAAGTATGAGAAAACGAATTAAAGAAATGGAGTAAATAAGCTGAGGTTTAGTATGTTTTAAAAACAACCAGAGTCTGTCGTTGAAATTTTCTCTTTGCCATTGAACGGTGTTTTCTCTTCGGGCTTCCTGGCGTGAAGTGCCTATTTGGCCAGACTGCAACTTTCAACTTGACCTTGGCCTCCAGCCGCGTCTAACCAGTATGTGGAAGAGTGCAGCCAAATATGTCATGTTTTTGGTATTTTGTGGACCGTGAACCTGTATTTACATTGGCACGTTGTAGTGCCAAATTCAGAATATTTCATTTATTAATGCGGTCTAATGACTATCTTTAAATGCATCCATTGTAAATGTATCTGTATTTATTTTTTGCGTATTCACAACACCGAAACCCTCATCCAATACGTTTAGACTATATGAGAACATAACACATTTATTTTAGTCTGTACCTTTTGACTAAAAGCACATACAGAGGTTCATTCTTAAAATATATCAAAACTATGTAGAATCTAGATATCCGAAATCTTTTTTGCTTTACCCTTAAACTAAGAGCTTATACAACTAAAATGCCACGCGTAATTGCGCATTCACTCCGCTGTAAAATATGTATTTATTCACTTTTCGTTTTTTCTCACGCCATGTACCAAAGAATTAATCAAACATTTTTGTTTTGATATCACTACGTGATAGTCACATTTGTCTTCACATCACAGTCTCACTCAGTTAGAGTTCCCAATATCACTGAATTTAGGGGGAAAATGCCCATATGGCTTCCTTGTATAAAAACATAAATATGCTGATGTACATTACATCTGTACAAATATAGAGCCCTGATCTGCATTATCTGATGTCCAGACGTTTATCATCTCCTTTGCATATCACGTGTTTGGCCCCGGCCAATAACCTTGCGATCTTTATGTACTCAGGCGTGTTGGTATCGTTACTCTGCCCGAGTCCCTGTCTCTGTTCAGTCGAGGGGATTTTGAAAAAGAGTTGGTCGTCTCGATGTATAGGGCATGCTATGACCGCTTCATTACTCCTCCATTCGCACTGGATTGACCCGGTGATGTTTCTCTACGACAACCACTTGGATGAAAGAAGCAAGAACATGGAGGGATTTACTGGAGGTAATTTTGCTGCAAACCAGTGCAGGAATTTGTTAGCGCATCCAACCTCGCTGGCTCCGAGCACCACCTACACCGCTAGTGAGGTGCCAGTCTCTGGCATGGGGGAGCCTGGCAAACAATGCAGCCCCTGTTCTGCCACTCAGAGCTCGCCCAATGCATCTTTGCCCTATGGATATTTTGGCAGCGGTTATTACCCATGCAGGATGTCACACGGCAGCGTCAAAGCTTGCGCACAACCCTCTGGTTATGGAGATAAATACATGGACTCATCGGTTTCTGGTGAGGAGTTCTCGACCCGAGCAAAAGAATTTGCGTTTTATCAGGGCTATTCTTCGGGTCCCTATCAGCCCAGCTACTTGGACGTCCCTGTCGTCCCTGCCCTGAGTGCCCCATCTGAGCCAAGACATGACTCTCTGCTGCCCATGGAGCCCTACCAGCCATGGGCCATCACCAATGGTTGGAGTGGCCAAGTTTACTGCGCCAAGGAGCAGTCTCAGTCGAATCCTCTGTGGAAATCCTCGTTACAAGGTATTTTACATGTTTTATTAACACATGTAAACACATATAAAATGTTAATTGAAAGGAGCGATAGCTTGCAATAAGATGTTCATGTAATGTGTAATAGAAACTTCCTTTTTTTTGCTTTTCCAGCTGATTTTTTTTTTTTTTTTTTTGATAGATGAAAGGAGGAAAATAAAAGGGGGGGGAAAGGGGAAAGAATTAAACTGTATTTTTCAGTTTTATTACAAACAAGCTGATTAATATAAGATGTTGCCTTCCCCCCACAGACACCATATCTGGTGCAGACAACTCTATCCGCCGTGGGAGAAAGAAGCGTGTGCCATACACCAAGGTGCAACTCAAAGAACTGGAAAGGGAGTACACCACCAATAAATTCATCACCAAGGACAAAAGGAGGAGAATATCCGCTCAGACAAATCTGACAGAGAGACAAGTGACAATCTGGTTTCAGAACAGGCGCGTTAAGGAGAAGAAAGTCGTCAATAAATTCAAGAGCTCCAGTTAGCTCTGCATGGCTAAAATCTCCTGGTTTAGAAAGGCGGACATGGATGCACCTCCGTTTAAATAGACTGTGCTATAATTTATTACATTATGAACGTTTTCTTTGTCGCCAGAGTGGCTCTGTTTTGACCTGCACATATCCTACTTCCTCACATTTTAATTGGAAACAGTCGTTGCGGCCTGTTGACAGAGGATCGGAAATGGTTTGCAACATGTTGACCAAGGTGATTTTGCGTGGGATGTGTGATGTCCTCATAATATTCATCAAACGATAAGACACACTGCGTTGGAGGCCTGTGCAGCCCTGCGTTTTTATTCCATTTGATTCCAAACAGAAATCAAGGCTTTATCCTGGAATCAGCTTTCATCTTTAGACAGTGATGTTGTGGGAAACAGAAAGGTGACCAGACTGTCACCTTAAGTGATTATCACAAGGCAAACAGACCGGGTTCAGTAGATAATTACTAAAACATGTATCAGCAAGGAAAACAATATAAAAATCTGTGCTTGCGTCGCATGTGTTTGGTGCATAGGTATACATAATTCCGTTTTTGTTAGATAAACTCTATTCCACTATTTGGAAGTTTAAAACAATGCTTTACACTACATCCCTACCTTTTTAGAAATTTAATCAATCCATTAAATAAGCTTTTGTAGCTTTTCATTAATCGGCCCTGCAAGTGTCAGATGAAACTATCAAACGTGAAACTCGTCTGAATTTCTTTGGGCCACACGTTGCCGATATTAGTTTTGTTTGTTTTTTCTAAACACTGCGGGGTTTTTTTCTCAGAGTAACTCGCCTGCCAGCAAGCTCACCTATGCAATTCTGTCACTTATTCAGGATTTTGCAGAAAAACCTAAACCATAGACATATTTAAACGTGTAAATACTGTCAGACTGCAACTCTATATATTCTCCCTTTTTTGACTGCAATAGCCAAAGTTTCTTGTCAATAAATGTTTGAGAGACGCGTTGTGGAGTTTTTTTAATTCAGCCTTTTTTAGACCAATTTAGACATGCATTCTTTATCATTCAATCGTCAGTTCCTTTAATGGTAAACATTATTTACTAATGGGTACAAAATGCTCTCTAACCTGATGCTACAGTAGGTTTTTAGGCTTTTAGGCCAACAGGCCTGCAGGAGGGAACCAGCTCAAAGCCTCTCTGTGTTTCCACCATTAAGGGTTTATGTCGCCATCTAGTGGAAAAGTGCTGCCAACACAGCGCAGACATTAGTCTCTGCCTCTCCCTGTATATCCACTTCGTGTGTGTGTGTGTGTGTGTGTGTGTGTGTGTGTGTGTGTGTGAGAGAGAGAAAGAGAGAGAGAGAGAGAGAGAGACAGAGAGAGAGAGAGAGAGAGAAAAGGGTATGCCTGAGCTTACTTTCAAGGACACACACCAAACTAAAGACCAGTTTACTGGGGACAGCTTGTGTAATTGGGGACCAAAGCTGTGTCCTCAGTAGATAAAAAGCTGATTTTTAGGACAGTGGTTAGGGTAAGGATAAGTCCCCATGAAATAACTGTGAATCCCCATGTAAATTATTTGTGTGTGTGTGTGAGAGAGAGGGAAGGATAGAAAGACATACCCATGAACTTATATATCCTTCCTTCTCAATTTATACAATCAAGATGAATTCAAAACTTTAAATCAACAAAGTATCTGTTCTTTGTTATTATACCAATATTGTACTGCTAAAATATACGGATAGCCTATATCATAGTAATAAGATTGAAATAGAATAGGTTTTATTGAAATAATCAACAACAGAAAACTTGCGATGATGGCGATGATGATTTATTTTTATTTCATCGTTAGACTAAACACTATTGGCGTTACTATTATTATTACTTTATTATCTTAATGGCATTTACGATTCATTTGTTCATAATGTAAAACTAAATTTAGCTGACCAATCATTTCATTTTAATGATTGTTTCATTGGTTATTATTCCTTAAAATGCATCCAAATAGCCAAAAAAGAAAAAAGAAAAAGGGTATTTTGTACAGTGCAATGTAAGATTTTTGTTTTGATTTTGTCTTGTTTGTTATTCGTACTGATATTAATTCATTCCGATTCCGTCCTTAAAATGTAAAAAGTTCAGTCTTACATCTTTGCATAAATTCGTCACATCCATACATGACTCGTCCATCAAGATGGAAAAAAAGAGAGTACCTTCTGGGTGTTTGAAGATAGGCGCTGCCACACTTTTGAAACCAAAAACTAAATCTAAATTAACAAAGTAAATGTACTGAAAATCTCGATATAAACCAAACCTGTTGATGTGAAAATAACTTTTCTTGGGGGGTCTGAATGGGCAGGCCTGTTTAAATCGCATCTCCAAAATCGCATCTCCTAATCCTAAACTACATAACTCTGTAGTTTTCTGTAATTTATGATTTAGTAAATCATAAATGTATTAAATCATAAATCAATAATAATTTATAAAATACAGTTTTATGATTGGATTATGGTATTAGCATCATCCAATTATATCTTATCACGTCACATTGATATCGACACAAGCAACATTAATGTGTTGGATTCATTCACAGAATTGTTTCAGACGAAACATGGAAAACCAGAACCAAACAATGACCGGCAGGTAGTTGGTTCAATTCCATTTAAAAAAAGGAACAATCATCGTAGTAAAAAGCAACAGAGTCACTTCTCAGCTCTGTCATAGGTCCTACATTTAGGTGTTGGCAGGATGATTTCACAAACAGACAAGTTTATCGTCTTGCTTAAGAGCACTTAGAGAGGCCAAGTTGGTCCTCTGACAGATATCTAATTTAATCAGAGACATTTTTCCTAAGCGATTTGACCGATTTTTGGGGAATGATGGAGATCATGTTGGTGTTAATAGTCCTCTAACCCGTTAGAAATCAACGTAGATCCTTTGCACCCTTCTGTTATTCTGTGTCACTGGTCTCCCAAAAGCCGAACACGGTAATGCATCTCACTCCAAAAATGTCCCATTCAGGTCTGCGTGTGTTACCAATGCTTTGGGCTGGGCATAATATTTTTAACAAAATATTAAATGGCAGTTTAATAAATGAAAAAGTGTAGTCTTGTCAAATTTAAACTCTCATTATTCAAAGAAGGAGCCAAAATAAGACACAACTTAACAAAGTTGTAACAAAGTTTAAACCTTAATTCACTCCACAAAACTGAACTATATCATGAAATGTCGTGTGTGTGTGTGTGTGTGTGTGTGTGTGTGTGTGTGTGTGTGTGTGTGTGTGTGTGTGTGTGTGTGTGTGTGTGTGTGTGTGTGTTCGGGTTCTGGGGTGGTGGTGTTTAACGTTGTCCATTGAACTTCAAAGACGGACGCAAATCTTTATTGATGAATGAAATAAATTTAAGGCAAAGTGCCACTGAGTCACCCCCTCTCTCCCCCACTCCTCTGCCCTTCCTCCTCCTTCCCTTCTCCCCCTGATTGGACGGAGCTGGTATTCACATGATGTCAGCAGAATACTTTTCCCTTTCGTCTCTGGCCAATGAAGCTCTTTTAAATTATTTTTTAAGTCTTTTTTCATATTTGTTGAAGTCAAACACGATTGGCAATTGTTATTCTTAATATAGTCCAGCTGTCACCGCTCTATTACACAGAAAAGATCATACAGAACTGAATCAGCCAATTATAGCATGGAAAGTAATAGCAGACGAGGTCAACAATCCCAGAGCGAAGACAGACAGGTATCATGATGAATGTTTGATTCATTTGAAGCTATTTGATTTTAGAAGTGGTGCTTCTCACGGTTTGGTCACATAATGCTTGACAGCTTGGGATTCATATGTGAGGTTGATTTTGGGAATCAAAGTTTTATTAAGGTTTTCAAGTGGTTGTATTTTACAGCAACTTCAACTGTAAACACCCCCAATAGTACACTGCTTCCGGACAAACAACCCCCGCCCCCTCGTCGCCCCCCCCCCCCCCCCCACCCTCTTATGCCTACACACACACACACACACACACACACACACACACACACACACACACACACACACAATCTCTCTCTTTCCCCCTCATCCACTTCACCTCATTGGCTTCATTGCATACTTTTCATAGAGGCTCATACACGTGGATGAAAAGTTAAAGGCACATTACGTCCATTAATTAAGATAATCAGGGGCTCATTTTTTGGTTCAGCTCAAAAACATTTAAAAATAAATACCTCTTTTCTTCATCCTAACCTCACATTAAACGTTTACAAATTGTGTTGAAAGAATCACGAGACAAATAAGCATTTATATGAGTAGTAAATCAATTTGCTTTCTCTTTCAAGTCATCATAAAATTCAGAAAATTGAAGGCTTTCAAACTTTTCTCTCTTGCCACACAGTTTGGTTTCCTATGGAGCTTTTTTCTTCAAAGGCACTATGCAGGATACAAATGTAAAGCACACACATTCAACACACAGGACTGACGCTCGCTGACAAGGCTTTATTGATCTGCAGCTGTTAAACTTCATAGATAAACTATATTTGAATTAATAATGTTTTCTACTGCTGGTAAAAGTTTTGTTTACAACACCAATCCTTGTAAACAACCAGGCCCCCCTCCCACCTTGCTGAAAAACACAGAATTGTCCTCTTTTTCAATTACTACTTTAATCATCTACTTACATGAATACAAGTGTACTTAATTCAGTACAGCTGTTAACATGAATAGATAAATTATATTTGAGTTAATAATGTTTTCTGGTGCTGTTAAAGGTTTTGTTTCTTTTCCCTCACTTGGCTGAGGAACACAGAAATTGTTTCTTTTTTAGTTATAACTCAAATGATCTACTTATATGAACACACGTGTAATTAATTCAGTAAAATATGACGAAATTCTCTTTAATTGAACATATTCAGCGGCACCATTTAAATCAACTATTAGAAAACGTCTCCTTGTGAAATAAACTCAGGAAGCAGGAAAGGAAGAAGGAGTAAAGCTTCTCAGGCAGTTAAGTTGAAGCACATTCCTCTTCAAGTATCGACAACAAATTCTGTGGAAGCAAGAAGACTGTTTTTATTTTCACATCCCCTTTAGATGCCTCTTGACATCCATATCAGCCCACTGGGATGGATATATTTCAGTGTGCCGAGCTTTTTGATGTTTCCCCACACAAACTGAATAAATATGATGTATTTCTCCAGAGGCTGGTAGCCTACTGTAGCTACTGTAGCTAGTGGACGTGTAAATTTGATCTGAACCTCTTCCATGTCTCTGAGAGTAATGTATATGTTAATGTATTGGTAATCTACAGTCGGTTTTATTCACTTTTTATTCAAAGCATTAAATCAGCTTTTTAAAGTGACATTATTCCACACCACATTTTATTGGGCTAAAACTATAATATGGACCTTAAAGGCTAAAAATAATAATAATGGAAGAAAACGAAATTAAAGGGTTAATGGAACTTTTTTTTCGCACTAGTTTTCCCTATTATGACAACTGGCTGGAGGTCAAGGTTTGCCAGTTTTTTGTTTACAGCCTGCTTGTTTATTATCAACGCGATCCTAATGAAGCTGTCTCCCTTAGATTCATGATATAATACACATAAATACACACATCCAAATGTTTGTGCGTGAAGCTGTTTGGAAAGTTTGTTGCACGAAAGAGGTTTAATGTGACAAACTAGGCCACTCCTGCAGCCTCGGCCTAAAGGCTGAGCTTTATCTAAAAGACATGAACATGAAATTCACAAAACAATGAAAACGAGAAATCATCACCTAAATGTATTGTATTAGACAATTTTGATCGTCAAATAAATAACAGTTTCAATAACACTCAACCCGTTGAAGTCAAACAGCAAATCACCTGAGCAGAATGGAATATTACGATGGCTCTTAATGCTTCTCCGCAGATGACAAATGCGCAGTCTTTGAAGTATGAAACGTGGATTTGGACTAAATTTAAAAATTGGCCGCATAACAGGATTAGTGATATGTGACACATGTGCCAACTCACTCAGCAGCGATGACAAATGAACATGAATTGTAGAGTGGGAAATAGCCCGTGTCCAAAGGTTTATATTGGGCACTGCATAGAGAGAGCGGGCGATGCAAAGGCTACAGCCCCTTCGGCAAATACTTACATTATTCATAGCCTATAAACAGCACCTGTATGTTTACTATAAACGTTAGACGCATACTTTGTTGTGACTGCATATATGTCAGCCGATTACCCTCATTCAAGCTATACACGTGGCCACTTTCTAGTGTTTCATAGTCTACCAACATTTTAGTTTTGCACAAGATCCAAAATCTGGATGAATTTGATAGTTCTGTTCAAGCATACGTGACAGTGAAACACATGGGCAGCTTTTACGCTTATAGACAAACAAACGTGCGCGCAATCAAACATTTTTGGAGGTAATGATGTTTTCAACTGAGTCTAGAGGGCATACCTTGATGTCCCTGAAAATTCTGATCCAAACAAACACATAGCAACCACAAGACAGATAACCAAACCTATCTTTAAAGGCTATTGTCTTTTTTGTCCCCAGGTGCCAAACTGGACTGATGCCTGACAAAAGTGCATGACTCACATTACTCCGCCACTTGTGGATTAGATTAGTCTATATATAGCCAGAGGAGCTATATTGAACACAACTGACAGACAAGGAATTAATTCCTACCATGGACGCAATGGTAAAAACGTTTAAAAATAGATTCTATGAATGAAAATAGCTTCCAGAAAAAGGGGCATGTGTGTGGTACATGTCCAAAGTCTCTCGACAGAACTTGCATTAAACGCATTCTGTGCCACAAGAAATAAGCCTTACATCCATAGCAAAGTCAGTCTTGTTGCCTTTTGGTAGAAAAGATGATCCTCGTCTTTGAAAGGTTTCAGACGTCTCCACAGAGGTTAAGGTTAGGGTTAAGGTGAGGGTTATGTTTAAAAACGAACTTACAGGTAAAAAAAAAATAAGGCAGGTTAAGCACCTTCGCTTGGAATCGGATATAATTCCTTTCTTTTTTGTCTTCCTTGTAGTTTGGTTATTAAATAATAACAGCCTGCAGCCAGTTAGAAGTCGCTCTGCTGATCTACAACGAGAAGGAACCAGTGTTTAAGATATGAAACTCTTTTAAAATTGCCCCAAACGAATCAATGCAAAATTCCCCTCTCAGTATTTTTCCTTTCCCATACAGCCAAAGGTCCATTTTATAAACTCATTGACTCATATAGCCTACGTTGAGGCGTAGGCTATCTGTCATTTTGTGCCAGTGGTCACATGGCTTTGGCCCTCAGGAATGGATAGAGATGGATCCCCACGTCAGCTTGTACGTCTAAGGATTTCTGCTCCACCAATCTGCCTCAAAGTGACTGGAGCGCAGCGCCGCGGAGGAACTATGCGAGGATTATTGTAGGACGTTTCCAACAGCAGAATATGGATTTTGATGAGCGGGTCCCTGGGTCTAATATGTATTTACCGAGCTGCACTTACTACGTGTCCGGAGCAGACTTCTCGGGTCTCCCTCATTATTTAACCCAGAGCCAGTCCTCTTGCCCTATGGCATACTCCTACCAGTCCTCAGCTTTGCCACAGGTCCCGTCCGTGAGAGATGTGGCTTTCAGAGACTATGGCATTGATACTCCCAGTAAATGGCACCACAGCAGGGGGAGCCTATCTCACTGCTACACTGAGGACATCGTGCACAGGGACAGCTGGACGAGCTCGACCTCACGGGGGGGAGATATCCTGGTGAAAAGTGGCTCCGGCGCCAGTCACTCCAGCTCGAACCCGACGCCCGGCTTCTATGGCAGCGTTGGCAGGAACGGCGTCCTGCCTCAGGCGTTTGACCAGTTTTTCGACACTGCCTACGGGAACGCAGAGAACAGCACAACACCGACAAGCACACAGGCAGCAGACACGGACAGACACGCCGCCAAAACAAGCCCCGCTCCGGCTCACCCTGGCTCGGACACGGCGGAGAGCTGCAGCCCCAAGTCGTCCCCTGGCCACAGCGAGGAGAAGCAGCGCAAAAGCAGCAGTGAGTAGCGCCGCTTAATGCAAGAAGGAGCAAAATCTAACGCGTTCCTCTTAAAGCTTTTTATATGCTGTTTTATAAGCACGTAAGGTTTATGGAGGGCCTGCAGATTTACCCTATAACAAAACTATGTTATAAACGACAAGATCACGTGCTTGGGATTGAAATTGGCCGTGAAGAATTTGGCGTTTAATTTGTAGTTCACACAAGATCTCCACTTTTCCCCTCAGATGTGAGTTTAAATAGGCATAGACTGTTTAGTCCGTAAACTACATTTATATACTGGATGATAATGAACACTATGAAAAATAATAATGTCAATATTTAAAATACAACCTATAAATACACACACATCTCCTGCTTTGTCCATGTATTTCTGACATGTTAGATAAGCATATTTGTGTTTATGATGTATATATATTTACTTTACAATTTGATTTATTCTGTGTTGACCAAATGAGGCAACTGGGGCACTTTAACTTTGGACAAGACTTTAGGTTTAAGGTATGCTCTTTTATTCAAAGGTAAATATTGACAAATTCGCCAGATTTGCGAGGATTTAATTCAACAATTTCCATGAAGGAACATGCCTCACTAACACTGAAATAACAGCTCTTTACGCACAGTGAAATCAAGACCGGACAGTATAAGCATATCAGATACTTGATCCTCCTGACTGTTTGGTTTAAGCATGCTCTCACTCATGAAAACCAGCAAGTGTGGTTTCACTGATTTCAGTGAGTTTTCATAACTTCCGACATGCAATCCTTCATGCCCAACATGTGCCACTATCAAGTGCAGTCTCTGTTTACAATTCTCGGTCTCTTAGGCCTGCGAGAAGGGAGACACTTGAACTCTTGGATACTTGTAGACCACCACTGCTGTCTCAAGGCAAGAAATAGATGCATGATTTCATGTTGCCATATCTGATGATGTGACCTTTGCCTTTTTCTTTTTCTTTTTTTTTTTCTTGTTGTATTTCAGGTGGCCAAAGGACGCGCAAGAAGAGATGTCCATATTCAAAGTATCAGATCAGGGAACTGGAGAGGGAATTCTTTTTCAGCGTTTACATCAACAAAGAGAAGCGTCTGCAACTTTCACGGATGCTCAACCTGACAGATCGCCAGGTCAAAATCTGGTTTCAAAACAGGAGGATGAAGGAGAAGAAACTGAACAGAGACCGTTTACAGTACTACACGACAAACCCCCTGCTATAAAACTGACTGACTGTATGGCATGCAGCCATGCACCCCCCCATCTAGACAATACCCACATCTCACCTGGACAGATGGCGATTTTTTAAATTGTGCCAGACTCCATAGAGAATTCTACTATTTATACACTATTTTGTCATTAAACACTCTGACTCTATTATTATTATTATTATTATTATTATTATTATTAAAATTATTATTATCGATAAGGTTATGAGGCCTATTTTTTGCTTGTCCAAACCAAGCAAGTTTTTCAAATTTTAAAGTTACATGGTTGCGTGTATAGTGTGTTTACACGGAAAACCATTTAAGCCTAAATTCTCTTCATGTTATTTGTGTCATTAATAATAAAATAATTGCTGTACTCACACAGAGATTACTGTACTGCATTTACCCCCCCGAAAATTCTTAATTTTCCTCTAAATGAAAATTGTTGGGTTTTTTTCCAAATTACGCACGCACACGCAACTAATGTGACCAGAAATATCCACAGCAAACTACTGTTCGTATTTTCCCTTTTTAGTCTCTTAATCCTTTAATTTTATTGTATAAATATAAACCAATGACTGGAAATCATTTGATGTGTTTTGGGATTACTCACAGGTCTCGTCTGACATTGTTTGAAGGTGATTAACTCTTCCAAAATTCCTGGTCAACTTTGCACATAGTTAAAGGATGAGTTGAGTTATAACTTGATACCAGTTCATTCGTCTAATGCATTTTTAGTCCGTTATTCAGTGATATTTAACTTCTGCGCTTGACCTCTTAGTACAAGCGCTCGGAGCTTTTGCCCGTAAAGTTGGATTATTCACGAAGTTTATCTAAAGGGCAAACTGGTGATAAAAATGAGTAAAAACCTTCAAATGAAACATAATCCCATATTTTGTTTTATATGCCAGCACGTGGATCGTATCAGATGCATGATGTCTGATGCTTTTTTTTATTACCTCATGGCTAAGAAATAGGATATGCTGCAGTTATAATTTGATATCCATTACAAAGGCTTCATTCCTTTCTGGGGCAATGTGGAAAGGCTGATTTCTGACCTAACATGCCTGTTAGGCTTACTGAAACAATCTTGACACTTGTTTGAATGCATATCTGACACACCGCCTCTCTCCAAAGAAGGCGGTGTAAGGCCATGTTCACTTTATCCACTAAAAATCATCCAACAGCAGTGATAGTTTGTTGGAATAAAGAAGTGGACAAAGTCCAGATCACTGCTCCAATTATCTCTAGCTATTTGATCATTTATCTGGAGTGGTTTCATCCTAACAGTCTGCACCAGTTTGATACTAAATAATCAGGGAGTGAATTTAGGACAAGACGATTTATGTCCACTTGAAAAGGAGGGCAAATTGAAGGCCGTGCACATAAAAAGATGGGTAGAAATTGGGTTCAGGTGGCTTTATCCACCACCAGGCCTCTGAAAACAGCTTGAATGGCCTGCCATAAGCTAATAAGGGCCCTGATGCCCTTCCTTACACCGTGCATCCTGTGAGGCTCCCAGGAATTCCGCTTTGATTGCTGCACATCCTCCCAGTTGCTCCAGTAACTTGGCCATAAAACGCAGATTCGTCTGGAGCATTTGGAGTGTAGTGCAATAAAGCGTCTGAGACCAAGGTTATTAACTGTGACTAAGGGGCTGAAAAACAACGGCTGGGAGCAGTGAAAGCTTGTGTTCACGGACCTTTCCGGCGTCATTTGTTTCAGCATCTTACCGGGGTAGGAATATTCTGCATTTGCTGGTGTGTTGCGTTCCAGAGTTTGTAGGTCTGCCGTTCGTCGCCCACTAGGTGGCGCTCCTCAGATCAATGTCATTGCCGTGAATTGAGATATAAAAGAAGTTTGACCCATCGCTCATATGCTTTAAGATGTGTCACCACCTCAGGATTTCATTGTTAAGGTAGGCGCAGAAATATCACAGTGTGTATTTTATGGCTGGGTTCTTGATGTGATTTAAGAAAGTATGTCTGGTTCACCTCCATCTGAAAAACACCACGAAGAAGCCGTTTTTCATTGTAGGTACAGATGTTATTATGTAAATATTACTGACAAATGTGCAGAAGTAAATAGTGCAAGAAAAGATCTTTGAACATCAGATTTAATGCTGGTTCTTAGGTTGCAATTTTACAAAAGTTATAGGCTTGGAGAGCACATTAAAAGAATAGGGCCTATATTACAAGCATTTTGTGGCCCACTAACTTTTATAATCTCAGTTTAAAATGTACAACACACTTCATTTTATAAACACTGTGTTAATTTATGATGTTTAATTGTTGTGTTTATATTGCTGTTTAAATTGGAGGATTGGGGAGGGAAATATGGACGGAAAAAAAATATCACAAAACAAAAACAAACTTGTTCTCCTTCAGATCACTTGGTCACTTTAATATTTTGATGCAGGTTGTTACATCCGTGTGTGCGTGTGTGTGTGTGTGTGTGTGTGTGTGTGTGTGTGTGTGTGTGTGTGTGTGTGTGTGTGTGTGTTGTGTGTGTGTGTGTGTGTGTGTGTGTGTGTGTGTGTGTGTGTGTGTGTGTGTGTGTTGTTGTTGTTGTTGTTGTTGTGACTGGATAAGAGACCTTTTGACACAAACAACCACAATGGGATTTTCAATAATTACTTAACGTTTATTTTAAAAAGAATCAAATGAATAAGAAAATCGTCTCTATAAAACGTATAATCATATATAACACTAAAACTTAATGGTCATAATAATATAAGAACAGCTCACCCACAGCGCGCATCGGATGAAATAATCCAACAATTCAACAGGGTTAATGATTATTATCATTCATTGCAGCCAGACTGCTGCAGCTTTGACGCCATATTAAAGAGCGTTACATAAACTGCAGCTCTGATTTCTGGACGTTAGGAAAATGGAGACACCCGGGTGTTAGTACTCCAGGGTAATTTGGAGACTTTTTGTTAAGCTGGCCTATAGGCCTGTGTGCTTAACTGCTGGCCCTATTAACGACCGTTTCAGAAAGCTATCGTTTACTTTTTTCGCACTTTTAAAAGAAATGTGAGATATTGTAGCAGTGAAGGCGACAAATGTGTGTTTACTTATTGTTGCGTGAAATCATGAGAACCAAAATATCCACATTTCCTTTCATGACAGGGGAGAATTGTGGGCTTTCACGAAATGATGGATCCATATAAGATCGCTGTTCTTGATTATTTTCAGTGAAGACTAAATAGCTATTATAGATCATCATCAACCCTCCTTTAGATGATATGATACTACCGTATGTGATGTAGCCGAAAAGCAATGTTAACAAATTGTAGTTTCGTATGATGTTGTATTGTATTTACTAATATTTTCTAACCAGTAGTTTTTCTAGATATATATTTTTTCCATCCCACCTCTAAGAACCTATATCATCTCTAACTACTTTATATGAGGAGAGAAATAGTGAAGGTCTTGGATCGTAGAAAATACGGAACGAAAGTATTTTTTTGGTAAAATAGCTGATAAGATGGTAAGAGGGTTCATTGAATTTAATAGAATGGGCTTTATTTGTATAGGCCTTTTTTAAAGATAGGTGTGTGTGTGTGTGTGTGTGTGTGAGTGTGAGTGTGAGTGTGTGTGTGTGAGAGAGAGAGAGAGAGAGAGAGAGAGAGAGAGAGAGAGAGAGAGAGAGAGAGAGAGAGAGAGAGAGAGAGAGAGAGAGAGAGAGAGAGATCTATTTAATGAAAAAGAAGCAAGGGAACAAACAAACAAACCCACCCTGTCAGTGGTAGGTGTCCATTAAGGTGTCCATGTTACTCCAGACATTTTTTTTTTTTTTTTTTTACAACTTTGGCACAACAGTTCAGTGGAGCCTGCATGTCACCTTTTATAAATGCCCATCAGTGTCTGTGCAGTAAAAAGGTGTTTGGACTCAATCGTGACATTTTCACCCTCAATATTCACACCACTATCAGATAAGCTTGAGGGTCTCTGAGTAGTGACTTTGTAAAGGTCTGAGCAGCGTATTGTTGCAAAGTGAAACGTATTGCTGCTGCTGGAGAGTCCATGAGGAAGAATTTTAAAAACAATAGAAGCAATAGAAATAACCAGAGCAGCACAAACAGGGTCCCTTGACCACAGAGTCACACAGGATCTTTTTGGATCTTTGATGCACCCTGAGCTTCTCAGAGGCACCTCTAGAACCCTTCATTTTTACAGTGCTGTAAAACTGGCCATAAAGCTATGCATTGTACATAATTGTTAGGGACAGCTTTCAACTACTGAGTTGTCAAATGAGGGGTTGTTGTTAAATTTACATAGGCAGCTCTGGGCTTATAGGTGGTGACTGAGGCTCAAAATCCCAGATTCAAGGGAGATTTAAAGATTTTGCCCATACCTTCGAATACACGACGTTCCCCCTACAGTTTTCTTTACTTAGCCTAAAACAAAATATATGACACAGTGGAGCAGCCTGGTCGGACTGGGAGGAGTCTGTAGTCGCCTGGTGTTTTAATTGGCTGCAGGCTACAGTGAGAAGCGTGAGTATCAGTAATTATTCAGCAATGTTTTGCACAAGAAATGTCAGCCAGAAAGGGCTATCTTCATCCTCCGTCAAATTATACCACAACGATGACATGCCCTAACAACCAAGCTGGAAATTCGTTTTTCGTGGACTCTTTAATCAACGTGAGAACCGAAAGTGGTTCATATTACCAAAGTAACGGCGTGTATTTGCCACCGGCGGCGGAATATTCATATGGACTTTCGGGTGGCTCGTGTTTCCCGGGGATCGGTAAGCGCAGCGAGCCAAGCACCCAAAGCGTGATCCCGTCTTCTGCGCCGTATGCTCAAGGGATGGAAACGTGGCTGGAAACGTCGAGATCATGCCGGGTGGATCAACCGAGCGGCCAACATATGGCTCAGTGTTCATTCTCATCGGGTATAAAAGAGGAGAGCGCGTATTGCCTTTATGAGTCTGACAAATGTCCTAAAGGAGCAACAGTAGATGACATTTCCTACTCGGCTGCATCATGCCCGGTTACCGGCAACACCGTGCCAGTCCCCGGCTACTTCCGCCTGTCTCAGACATACACGTCCTCCAGGCTTTACCACGATGTCCAGCCAAACGTGAATCACTTTGCTCTGCAACGGTCTTCCCGTTTGGACACCCAGCCCTCTCAGGCACCGGCTGCTTCTGCAGAGCCGGAGCGGAGGGAGAGCCACGAGGAGGCGCCTGTCCCTGCGCCCTGCGTCCCGACTAGAGAGGAGGACAGCCGCCTCTCCTCGGAGGGCTCGTCCTCCCCTGAGCCCGCTGAGACATGCAGTGCTGAGTGTCCAGAAAGGCCAGTAAAAGGTGAAGAGCCGTGCATTGTAGAGATATGTTGCAAAAAAAGGAAATACTAGTTTTTAGGTTTTCCATTCTTTTTTCCCCCCCAACCAATGATTTCTAACCACAGAGGAGTATATGAGCGCTGATTCGCTATTGCTGGATTAATATTTAGGTTAACAGCCAGCCACTCACAGGTGGTTTATCGGATATTTACCGGTTTGTCAGACACGAGGCGAAATAGGTGACTTTAACCAATCAGAGCAGAAGATCAGAGCCATTGTCCTTAATAGCTGTTTTTTAAAGATAGCTATTAAGCTGCTATAGCTACTGCAAAGCTATTTTAAAACGGACCTCATGGATTTACTTTTCTTTTTTTCTTCTTTCTTTTTTTCTTTTTTTTTTACAAGCAGCGATATAAGTTTTTATCATTAAAAATATAGGAATTCTTCACGTGTGTTTTAAATATTATGAGGCTTGTATTACTTATTACAAGGGAAAGCAAGGCCAATACAATCTAGTCCATTTTGTCCTGTGCTGGATTCTGATGTCAGTTGTCCCCTCATCAAAGGCGCAGGCCTTGCAATAATTTCAGCAGACTGCAGGCTATGTTTTATGTCTTAATAAAGGTGCAGTGGGCTACAGGCTCCTGTGGTTAAAGCTGCTTAATGGGGTAAATGTCAGTTTCTGGTAAAATGCTGAATTGCAAGTACTTGGGTATTCACGGAAATATTAGTTTGTGCGTAAAACTGGAGTAAAAATCTATCACAACACGGAAATAATTCATTGGTGGTGTAGTAGTAACAATAAAATGTATATTTAAACCAAACGCTATCTTCAGTAGCTTTCAGTAAAATGGGATTTTATTTGTGTGACAATGTAAAGTTTTGGTTACTATTTCAGCTTTGGAATCTTATTGGTTTTTAATATCTAACAAAGATTTGATGCTTCCCTCCAGGTATGATGGTGTTTTGTCACACCTGTTGCCTAACATCCTGTATCACTGTCATTGCAGGAGATGGAAAAATGGAAAGTACAGCTAACTGGCTCACAGCAAAGAGTGGCCGAAAGAAGCGCTGTCCCTACACCAAGCACCAGACTCTGGAGCTGGAGAAGGAGTTTCTCTTCAACATGTACTTGACTAGAGAGCGTCGCCTGGAGATCAGCCGCAGTGTGCACCTCACTGACAGGCAAGTCAAAATCTGGTTCCAAAACAGGAGGATGAAACTGAAAAAAATGAGCCGGGAGAATAGGATCCGAGAGCTCTCCAGCAACTTCAGTTTCTCGTGAGAGTGTTTGGGTCTTTGGCGCCCTCCTCCATCCATGGCGAGGGCGTCTGTGCAGAGCCCCCCCACCCACCCAACTGTGAGAATGTCTGCTAACTTATTGATTGTTGTTCTTTGGAAAATGTTATTTTCACGTCTGTTTGATTTTGTCGTGGATGTGTATTTATAAATGGCTGCATTTGTAACGTTAATCGGTTGTGTTTTAAGTGTTCAGAATGTGACCACAATGTTTCAGAGCTTCAGGCTTGTACATATTGTATATTCAACCTGAGTGAACCATTGGAATTTGCATGCTGGACCAACCCTTGGGATATTTGTGTTACAGTTACACCTAGGCCTTTATGTGACGGCTAAAGAGCCCAAGAGATTTGATGAATATTTGCACATTTTGCTGGTCAAATTAATAAAGACATCACTGCAACTGCAGACTTCTTATTTCATTCAGAAAACTGCGTGCTGTTCAAATCTTTTGTGTGAAAGCTGGCACAGGTAGCGCATGCTGCTAATGCCTTTACATTTTGGACTTGGTCCGCAGTATGCACAGCAAATATTATTACAGTAGTAGAAGGTGATGCTCTTCATAGTTTAGAGTTTAACAGGCCTGTAATAGATGTCTGGCGTCTGTGCACACTTCGCTGCTTTTTGTCCTTGACACCTGACTTAAATGTAAAACACTGAATGACTGGAAGAGCAGTGATTTTTTAGTATTAATATAATATTTTAAATTAGTTGTAATAGTGACTAAGTGAATTCTTGTTGCAAAAAAAGAGAATAAATACTAGTTAGTATTTGAATTGGTAAAATGCCTAATTTAAACATCGAACAATGACGCATATGGATTAAAAGAGGTCCAAAATGTTGCAAAAAGCTGTGAGTATTGCCGCGCATTGATGCCCATCAATAGACTCTTTGTGATTTTTATGTATAGCTACACCATGAATTAAAAACGTGTTGTTCTTTTGCGGATTTCTGGAACTGTCACAGGCAGACTTGTTATATTTTCATACATTTAAATCACCAAAAAACAAGTTATAGCAGATATTCCTCCAGAGGAGAGCGGGCTGTTGAGTGGTTTAGGTAGTCTCATGTTGTTGGGCTAAATTATCTCTCCCACAACACGAAACTGCCTTGATTACCTCAGTAAAACTCGTCGCAACGTGAAAAGTGAATCACTATTATATACTCATTTAATGCGTAGTCTGCATTTGGCGCAGTGTGCTTCAAACTTAGAAGTACAATAATGTGTATGTTTATGCGTAAGAATGTTTGTGCGTAAAAAAGAACCCTCGATATTAATTGTAATCTTTATGAGTTTTTTTTTTTTTTTTTTTTTAGAAAAGTATTAGGCTACATAATTGATGTAGCTGGACATCATTGTATCTATTTTTACATAGATGCATACATTTTTATCCAACATGTTTAGAATTTAAGACTGCCTCTGCAAATGATTTTACGCAACAATACGTGCTCTAAACAACAGGAAGTAATGATCCAGACTGGGAAATGTGAAAGAATTAAATGTCCAGGAGAGGAGAAAGGGACAGACAAGGCCTCGGTTATGATCATTGCAGTCTGCCAGTTGCCTCGCCGTAGGAAATGCCGGATGCGTCTGCTTGAGCCAGAGAATGGACACAAAGGCTGAGCTTTATTGGTGATATTTAGCTTAGACAGCCAGGTTGTAACCTTAAGAAAAACAACCCAATTGCCCGTGATAAAAAGGACTGTGATATAGCACCCAAATAACCTCACCCCACTTTCCGTTTTAGATTGCCTTCAAAGTAGACCTACAACCCTGCACACACAGCAACGTGCATCTTGGAAACTGTCCCTTAATGTGTTTTGATATTGTAAACTCAAACGATCCTTTTAACACACAATTCATTGTTTTATCTTATTTAATGAAAAAAATAGACAATGTTTTATACACCAGCTAGTAACAAGAACCAGATTTTTCGCCCAAAGTAGAAGTTTAATAGATGGACGTCGTTAAATCATTACACGCTTGTTTTTTTTATTATGGAGAATAAATAATCTCATTTAGTTTATATGAATGTACACATTTTTAAGGGAAGATATTTGGTGATTTTATAAATGGAGTCTTTAAAGTAGCATCACCTCTCTGCCCTATCATAAGATTACACTAACAGAAGATCTCTTGACAAAAATCATAACGTTTATTGCTTATAAAACGAAATATTTCCCAATAAAGGCGCGGGGATTTGCTATTAAAATATGGTGGGGAAAATGGTGGCCATTTAGTTGAGCAGCAGGCTGATTTATTATTTATTGTTCTGTCCCACGGTCACGTGTTTGGGGCGCCCTATCCAGTCTTGGACAAGGTTCAACTTGCTGGACGTATTGGAGCTCCTTGCTGGCGCAGGAAAGCAGAACATTATCATGCAATGAATCTGTTTTTTCTCCACACTTCAGGACTGTAAACGCGTTTTTTTTTCCTTTTTGCATTTTTGCCATGTCGACGTTGGGAACAAGTTATTATGTCGACTCGCGTGTTCTTCCCGAGCAGGAAGATATGGCACCGAGGTACTCATCAGCTGCAGGGGTGGAGCAGGCGATGCTCACCGAATATGGCGGACAGGAGTCTTTCCCTTTGCAGGCGAAATCTTCTATTTTTGGTGGATCTTGGAGTCCCATCTCGGCCCACCCTCCAAACACAGCCGCTCCGACCTATATACATCACCATTACACAGGCGGTGACAGCGATGGCATGTTTACACGCTCCTGGGCGTTGGACCCGGTCTCTGCATCTCTGTGTTTGACGGGATTACCATCGACAGCCATGCATTATGAGATAAAACCCGAGCCTCTGATAGGGAGTGGTGAATGTACAACTTTGGAGACGCACACACTGCTTTTGTCTGACATTGAAAACGGAGCCTCCCTTGCAGAGAATCCCAGCGAAACCACATCCACGTCTAAACCCACTGACGAGAGTCCGTCAGCTGAGGAAAAGAGGGAGATAGATGCAAGTAAGGAAAGCGTTGTTTTTATTCTATTCTGGTCATTATATGGCTTCATTTGGATTAGAATAACGGTTTGAGGATGTGGAGGAATTGTTTTGGATGCTAGAGGTCTGATTTAGGCAACATTGGACATATTTGTTTAGGCTCTAAGTGAAGTCTTAATAATATGGCCTTTTGTAAAGATAAGATGACTGACATACTATTTGAATAGTTACCAGGGTTTGTTATGGATTTTGTAAATCACAGTCCTGTAATTATTGTACTTTTCAACAGAATTCAGAAAAGCATTAAAAATGTAATTTCTTTAAAAAATATAGTCAGTCTGATTCTGAAAGCATTAACTCTCTTGTGTCATGATTTTGACCCCCTCCGTCTCCAGATAACCCGTCGTCCAACTGGCTTCACGCAAAGCCCACCAGAAAAAAGCGTTGTCCGTACACAAAGCATCAGATCCTCGAACTGGAAAAGGAGTTTCTGTTTAACATGTACCTCCCCAGGGATCGTAGATACGAAGTAGCCAGAGTCCTGAATTTGACCGAGAGACAGGTGAAAATCTGGTTTCAGAACCGCAGGATGAAGATGAAGAAAGACAACAAAGACCGGCGGAGAGACAGTTAACTGGTGTTAGACTGACGCTGGATTAGAGCCGGAGGAAGGGGGGAGAAGGTGGGTGGGGGGCTTGTCCGTAATATTCTTGACTTGTTACACATGTTGTTGTATAGTTTGTGTTGTTAAAACAATGCTGGATGTTTTTTTCTTATAATATCCTGCGGTTCATGTTTATGAGAGGATGTCTTGTCAGAATTTAGATGTGTTGTGTTTGGCGTACAAAGATAGCGAACTGTAGGCCATTTGTTCTCTGCATGAAATGATCAGTGACTACCTGAATGTCTTTCAGCTACCTATTTGCAATATTTAATTTATTGTTTTTTAGTCATTTAGATTTATTTTTTTTAACCGTTTGGTTTTGATGCTATTTGTGAAAACACTGTGCACACTTAAAATACCTCGTCGTTACTGGTTCCATCCAAAATAAAGAGTAGTTTGTACAGCACGTAAGAAAAATCATCATGTCTCATTGTTGTGATTATCATGACTTAATATCACAATTTAAAGCGTATTTCTAATATATTTGAACAAAGTATAAGAGACAATATATTCAATTAATTAAATGGTACAGTTTGACGTAATTTAATTGACTGCTTTGTTCACCCAAAACATTTTCTAAATATTAACATAATCTAAAATTGTAATTATATCAATAAAAATGGATTGCACTGTAAGCCTTTTTGTATTACAGGAAAAAGACTTTTACTACGTCCTCTGGTTTGTAACCACTGAGATTTATGGCGCAAAACAACCCAAACAAGCCACAAAAAACTTCACAAGGCCTGTCTAGATTTTTTCCTCCTCTCTCTCTCTCTCTCTCTCTCTCTCTCTCTCTCTCTCTCTCTCTCTCTCTCTCTCTCTCTCTCTCTCTCTCTCTCTCTCTCTCTTAAAGAGGCCTTTTTAAAAATATTACAATGATGTAATTGTACAAATTAGAGAAGAATCTTTATTTGATTAAAACGTCAATGCTGACTTTTTAAACTTTTATAGGCTCAACCAAATACTGGATATAAAGGGGGAAAATGCTCGCAATTACTTGAATTATGCTCGTTATCTTAATTTTAAAAAGCATTCCCAGATATGCAATAAAATTAAATTACAAACCAACAACACATGTAAAAAAAAAAAAAAAAATTAGAAAAAATAGGAAGTCTTACACATGTTTTGGTCTTTGCATGTTAGTATTTATTTATTTATTTTAGCTCATTTTGCTCTTTTGTTGTTGTTGTTGTCTGATTCCCAGCATGTGCATGTGCAGTTCTTTGTAGGACAGTCTGGGCCTTTGAACGCCCCTCAAACTAGACTAGATGCCCCTCTGCAATAAACCGCAATCACAGCCTCAACTGTTTATAAGGTGCGAAAACAGCAAAGCATGCAGAGGCTCTGCGACAGCAGTAAAGCGGCATTTCCACTGAGGCTTGGGCAAACAGTCAAATATGTAGTAATGGTGCTGTAAGATAGGCCTCGAGCACTGGGTCAACACACACACACACACGTACAGAAATAGAAAGAGAGATGGAGTGGGGTGCCCGGAGGATTGAATGAGTCTGTTTAAATACATTTAATTACTTTACAACCGTCTACCAACAATTAGACTGTCTCGGTGCAGAAACATCCGCTTGTTGTTTTGTCTCAGCCTGGACAACAGTCCTCTATCAGACTGGACTCTCTCTCTCTCTCTCTCTCTCTCTCTCTCTCTCTCTCTCTCTCTCTCTCTCTCTCTCTCTCTCTCTCTCTCTCTCTCTCTCTCTCTCTCTCTCTCTCTCTCTCTCTCTCTCTCTCTCTCTCTCTCTCTCTCTCTCTCTCTCTCTCTCTCTCTCTCTCTCAGTTATCAAATAGCATACACATATCAACATACGCCACTTTATTGGTGAATGAACTTGAATTAAAACTTGAATTAAAAAAAAAAGAAAAAATAACATTTGAACATCTAAGAAAAAACAACAACCAAAAAAACCTAAACAAATAGCTTAATAAAACAATCAATGGAGCATTCCGGTTAGTTTGGATGGTGGTGTCGATGCTCTGTGCTAAACTGAGTGCTGCTGTGCTCTGACCACCAGCAGGTGGAGGCAGCGACTCATCTGAAGATCAATGAACGAGCTGGATGATGCGTTCACAGTACACCAGGACTACTCCCCATTTATTACAGACCTCCCTCAATCATGTCATTTTCATCGTAAAAAAACATCGAATCCTGCTACGTGTTATGTTACATACTATGGTCAGCCATGCCATAAAGTTGGACTCTGTTTTGTCAGGGACTCCAGGAGGTATAAAATTGTTTATTAAATGATTTACACCACCTTGTGCCCCTGAATAGTTTAGAAGAGTCTCTGCTACTTTGTTTTTTTCACACATGGCTGCAGATGTCTGCCAGTTCCAGTGCATACCCACACAACACAACAGACTGTAATAATGAACTGACAAAAATATAATTTCATTTATGTGGAATCAATCCACTGTCACCATGTGAGCACTTACAGGCATGCACACATACAGATCACACAGTGCATACAACCAATGTCAACATCATCTTTCTTTCCAGGAAGTGGACTGGATTTCAACTGTGTGATGAACTTGAGCTCCTAAAAAGTGAGAGATACCCCAAACTGTCCCTCCCTTGCTGCTCACCTCACCCTGTTTTCCCCCCTCCGTCAACCCCCAAATGTCATCCACATGCAGCTCATTACTCTTATTCCTTTTTGGGATGTTAGTATAATTTGCACTTCCCACTTTTCAAAACAGTAACGTGATGCCAAACACAGCTTTTGTCAGGCACTTTTATTGATGGCATTTCCTGTCTAATGCCCATGAATGTTGGGACAGATATCTTCTGTGTGAACAGGCCATCCTGCACAAAAACAGAAAGTTGCTTGGATGTTGTTTGCGGTGACCTGTCACGACCCCTATACATCAAATCTCATGACACCACCGGTGAGAGAGGCTGCAACTGGGGGAGAAGTTCAGGGGAGTAAAGTCATGAGCACATGGGGTCTATTCACTTCCTTCCACACTGCAAATAGTCTTGTCATACAATCCCAAAGTGGATGGAGACAAAGAGATTGATTTTTTGATGTGTATCTTATTTAATATGGCCCAACATTTGTAGGCTTTCATTAAAAACATGATCTCAGATACATCTCAGATAATGCATTTTTCAAGAGAAGTATAGCTCTTTGAATTTGCTCTCCAGTGAGTTTCTTTTATCTTTGGAAACTTTCAGCCACACTCCCAGTGCATTTTCTCACTATGCATTTGTTTCAAATTGTTTCCCAAACCATGTTCATATCCAATTTTGCCTTTGAAATCTCTT
Source organism: Scomber japonicus (assembly GCF_027409825.1). NCBI lineage: Eukaryota > Metazoa > Chordata > Actinopteri > Scombriformes > Scombridae > Scomber > Scomber japonicus. Next base: position 12,547,256 of record NC_070587.1, on the reverse strand, counting down.
AAAGGGGAAACTGCACACTAGTCAAAGAGGCAAAAAAAGAAATAACAGAAAGATGGATTGTCTCTTAAAACAGGGGCTGTGTAGTTGGTGTCTTTTTAATGGCTTGAACATACATTCATAGCATCAATATCAATATGAAACTCTTATACACCAATCTCGTATTTCCTTTTCTATGGTCCAAGAAACATTTATATTATTAATTTGTCTGCTTTGATTTTCTGTGAGGCAAAAGAGGCCCAGAGTGGCCATATCAGCAAGTTGTCCAGTTTTCAGGATATTTGTGCGCATGTCGACGTGTAAAACTTGATTTGCAGGCCTGTAATGTTCCTGAAGTGTCTGTCAAGTCTTTCCATGAATCCAAGGGGCTCAATAAATAAAACTGTAATGTGAAAAATCCTGACGTGAACACTGCTTTTGTTTCCAGGACACACACATACACACACACACACACACACAGACACAGACACAAGGCTCGAAGCGAAATCTGTTTTCCAGAAGGAGACTTGAATGAATCCCTGTATATATATTTTTTTTCCATTTTTTCCCCTCATATGCAGAACATGATGTGATATATGATATGACGCAGTGTTAATGGCGGTAAAAAAAAATGCAATAAACACTTTGATAAACACTTTCAATTATGTCCCCTAATACAGTTTCAAAATATGACGTACCTTGATTATGAAATATCTGTATACTATGTCATACACGTATACAATTCTTTATAATAAACGTGTAATTGTGACTAAATAAAATGACAGTGTAAACACAGAGAACAGATGCACACTCGGTCATTTTTCAATAGTTTATTTCTTTAAGGCAGTATTACACACACACACACACACACACACACCACAAATGACAGCAATTACATAACACATTATAGACTAACGTAGTAAAAATGAACACGGTAGTCAATGCATGTTTTACACATAACAACACGTCAGTGGTCGTATTTGGCCTCCTTGCCTCCCAGATGTTGTTTGTGAACAGACGGGAAACGAGCCGGTCATGTTCACAGACACTCTTCTCTGTCAGCATTCGTTCAAAACAACCAGGAAAAAAAAATATGGCTTCATCTCCATAAAGCTCTGAACAAGAAGCAGACATAAATATTTGTGTGGTAGTTCATGTTGCTGTAATATCAAATGGTGTTCAGATTCTGCACCATCAAATATTGTAGAGGTTTATTCATTTTTATCAGAAGGCTCTTTGTTCTCTTTGTATCAGTGTTCTGCTTTTACACCTGAGTGAAAGATATAGGTTAATACTCTCCACCATATAAACGATTATTTATTTGCAAGTTGTAATGAGACGAAAAAGCAAATACGCGTGGTTATTAAAAAGCATCATTTGCAGAAATACCCACAAGTGCTTAAAAATGTGCCACATAAATTACTAAAAAAATCAATATAAAACAATCTTTATATGAAATTATAAGCTCTCATGATGACAGAACAACTGATATTATTATTATTATTTTCAGACTAGACAAGCATATTATTATATCTTAAGATCTGCCTCAAAATTCAGAGCACATTTTAAAAACGTATAAGGAGACAAAATATACAATTATAAGTAGTCAAATATTTTAGACATCTGTGGAAAATCAGAATTATTTTAGAAACCAGTCAGGCCAGGGAAAGACTGAGTCCACAGGGTATCTACCAGAGGGAAAGGTAAATGGGAGTGAATGGGTTTTCAGCTGAATGCCAACACCCACTCACCTCAGCAAACAATTGATCCTAAAGCTGCTCCGTTCGTTTCTCTATACGACTAACAAAGTCCATTCCTCTCTTCTTTCTTTTTCTGTGCCGAAGTAATCCTTTTTTTGCAAACGAAAAAAAAACCCACAGTGTCGTTTTTAGACGCATTTCTGCTTTATTAAGCAAGTGTGGAAAAAAACCCTCTGTGCGTAATGGCCGCGCGTCTTGCCATGCTTCTAAGAAATCCATACATGTCTAAATTGAAAACTTCTCCTACAGCCTATACCAAGAGAGTGGTTGTCCTCTTCCTGGCCATATATGATCTAAGGGAGTGTTAGATGGTTTAAATGTGTTCTTAGGGCAAGGAGCTGTCAGACCTTTTGGCGAGAAAGATTGATCACACACAGGCTACCAGGGTTCTTTGTTTAGAGCCTAAGCAATAAACAGCCGTCAGATCCCCACCTTTCCTCTGCATCACACTACAGCGGTAAATCATCTCTACTCCACGCTATGTTATAACCAATAATGCTGACGTGTATGGATGATGGCTTGGGTCAATTATCCCTATAGGTGAAATAAAATAAATGAAATGGGATCTCGGATGGGGAGCTATAAACTGTAAAATTAAGACAAATACCCGTTAAATAACTCAACTGATTTCATCTATGGACATGAAATGTTTTTCTATTAATATATTTCATATTATAACAGGTATAGATGTAATAAAGCTACATGTGAACACGTGTCTTATTGAGCAGCTTGGATACTAAAGTGTACCAAAATCGAATTGACGCCAAATCCCATAGAAATCTACAGTATTAAAAACGAATTTCTCTCTCCCCCTTTCTCTCTTTCTCCCTGTCCTGTCTCTCCTGTGTGGTGGTCTGTGTTGGGGGAGGGGTGGACATGTTGCTGGATGTCTGGTGCAGCTTTTCTCTCCAAGCGAACCTTCAAGAAAGTCTCAAGATTAATGCGCTGCAACTGATAACGACTGTGGGCGTCGTTGCATTAGGAAACACAAATGTGGCTGATGGAATGATTTGTGTAGTGCCATGTTACTACTAAATGCAGAACACACACACACACACACACACACACACACACACACACACACACACACACACACACACACACACACACACACACAGTCATGCACCACAAATGCGCGCACCAGTACGGTTACGTGAGCGCGCAAAGTAGGAAAGGCTTTTGGGTGAGTTTTCGGGGGTGGGGGCAGTGGTGAACAAACTGACCCAAAAATGTGTAAATAAAGCAACCCCTACCCCCGGAATGAGGCGTTACCACTCAGACTTTCTCGATCAATCACAGGGGACAGTGGCTTCTTTTGATAAAAAACCCAAATTGTCATTGGGCAGATGCAATCATGTGACAAGCAGCACGGTCTAATTCCAACCATGTCCTCATGAAAGCAATGGTTTATGGCATAGAGGTCTCCATACGACTGTATCCAGTTAAGTAGTTTAAGAAAATAAACTGCTCATTATTTTTTATTGTTATTTCTGTCCCCCCTCTGAATTACCTTAAAATCATCGAGTTTTCAAGACAAGAAGGAGGAGATGAATTACGAATTTGGGCGAGAAAGTGGTTTTATCAACAGCCAGCCGTCGCTCGCTGAGTGCCTGACATCTCTCACTAACCCTGTCGGTGATGCATTTCAAAGTTCATCAATCAAGAGCTCGGCGCTTTCACTCTCGACACTGATTCCTCCTCCTTTTGAGCAGACAATCCCCGGCCTGAACCCGGGCGTCCACCCACGCAACAGCCGCTCAAAGCAGGCTCTGAAAGGCTGCAGCCCGCTGCAGGCTGCATCCCTACCCCCGGAGTACCCGTGGATGAAGGAAAAGAAAAGCATCAAGAAAAATCAGACTGCTGCATCTGCTTCTACTTCTACTACTGCTGCTGCTGCTGCGACAACGACTGACTCCTCACCACTCTACTTCTCCCCCCAAGGCAAGACATGATGATTAATAACCTCCATATAAGGGCTCCTCATTGTCTGAGGATCCCCCCTCTGCAAGGAGCTGCATCCCGGGCCTTGTGCAACATTGGCGTCCCTTTAAGCCAGTATAGGATTTTGATTTAAGCATACTTAATCTCATCAAGTAACGCACTGACTTGTGATGCAGTGTAAGAGTGTTAATGCTTGACAGTAATGGAGAGTGATAAGGGCCAACAGCTGGCATGTTCATTAATCTTCACCCTCCGTCCTGTCCTGTCCGCGCAGACCCATCATATTCTGCCTGGGGCCCATAAATCTTCCCAGACCTAGTGCTTGCTTGCCACAACTTTCACCCCAAGGCTCATGTTTACCCTACACACAACTGTACTGCTGTTTTTTAAATTTTTGGTCGCCACTTTTTTCTGATTTAAAACAATCTTTGATTTATTTTTTTAGGTTCTCCAGAGACACCAGAGAGTGGTGCTGGCGGTGGAGGCGCATCCCGGAGGCTGAGGACCGCATACACCAACACCCAACTGTTGGAGCTAGAGAAGGAGTTTCATTTTAACAAATACCTGTGCAGACCAAGGCGAGTGGAAATAGCAGCTTTGTTGGATTTAACAGAGAAACAGGTGAAAGTGTGGTTCCAGAACAGGAGGATGAAGCACAAGAGGCAGACCCACTGCAAAGAGAACCGGGACAGTGAGGGGAAGTACGCGTGTCTGGACGACGGGCCGGAGGACGAGTTTGAGCAGGCGGTGGACGATAGCCTCTCCGGGACGCTCCTGGAGAGGGAGAGGTATTTCCACCAAAATACCTTGACTTCACAGCCGTGTCAGAATGGGTACAATGGGGACAACCAAAGCCCGACTGGCATGTCTTTGAACAGCAATGAGAAAAATCTGAAACATTTTACACACTCGGCACCCACTGCTCCTATCTGCGTGTCAACAATAGGCCCGGACAATGATCATTCCCCGGGCCTGGACGTCTCTTTGCAGGATTTCCAAGTTTTCTCCTCCTCCTCCTCTTTCTCACCAAGTTTGTCAGATTCCGCAGAAAGTCCCCTGCCTCTATCGTCCGAAACGTTTGACCTTTTCTCAGAAACACTCACAACAATCGACCTGCAAAACTTGAGCTACTGAAATATCCCACGTTTTATTTTAATTCACACACTTGTGATCAGACTTTGTATTTAGTTTTTAATCTCATAAATAAGGTAAAGTAAAGGAAACAAAGCTACTATTTAGCCTATATGGACTCTATTAGGCTGCAGAGGACAATTTATTTTTATATGAATTTCGACTATTACTGAGCAGAATATTTTTCATGAAATAAAACTTTACATTGATTGGAATCAGCTGCTCTGTTGTCTTATTTTATAATAAGGAAGTCTGGAGAGCGTATTGATTACACTTTAAAAACATAAACATATGTTTTTGGGACACTGACCATTAAGAAAATAATGAATAATGAATGAAGCTGCACAGTCTTAGTATCTGTAGTTGGGAAATAAAGCTATTTAATATAAAAGCCACAGGATAGCATATTTAGAAAATGGACGCTGACATGTTCTTCTAGGATAAAAACGCAATTAGCTACCATCAATATTGTCTAAAACTTCGCTGGAATAAAACTCTGAACGGATGCATTAAACGCAGTGCAAATACATGAGATGTAAAATGAAGATGTTGCTGACAAAGAACACCGTTAATTCATCAGAACAGGGGGGATTTCAGATATTCATCACGTCTGCGCGTTTAAACCCAGAAAAAGAAAATTCGCAGTGAGATTTGCCCGCAGGAGTCCAGGCCAAAAGCTATGACTTTTCTTGGCTCTCTAATTAAATTTTATTGCCTATAAAACTCCCAGCACTGAGGGTGCTGGTTTATAGCCTGATCCGCGATGTAATACAATCTCTTTGAATTAAGACTCGCGCCTTATTGCGCCATTGTGGTTTTCCAAACTTTTTATGATTTACAGTTTATTTTAGAATTAGTTCAAAGTAACCGACACAAGATTTGTTTTTGTCCCCAAACATGCATCAATTAAAACCTAATTGGTTTATTCTGATAATAAAAACGCATTACTCAGATGTATTCAAATGTGATTTTTAAAAAATGCATTCCTTTTTTATAGTTACAGGCAACTGTGTAAAATTATATTAATTTGGGCCAAACTGAGTTTGCCCTTGCTCTTTATCGCATTTATTGCTCAAGGAATTTTTTCTCACGGACCAGCTGAAACTCGGCTGGAAGCGTTTGCTACAATACATTTTTCTACAATACGGTTAGGGAAAGGGTTTGATGAATAGCTACAGCCATGAGTTACAAGATTTACAGTCACACTGATCGATTATTCTGAACAAAGGTGTTAGGATTAATTTATAGGCTCTGTGATCATCGTGCTGCTCTCAGGACCTCGTGGTTTTTATCAGACCAGCATGGTAATAATAAAAAGTGAGGTGAACTGGTGAACTGCCATTCCTACTGAGATATGTTATTAAGTGACGTTAACTGTGTGTAGTTTGAAAAAGACTACAAGAAAGCTCAGGGAGGCATTTAGTTTTGGTTTGGTGATGAAACCACTGAGTTCATCTAGCAAAATGTTAAATAACAACAGCAAACATATTTCTTTATGTTTACTGTGTAAAAAAACTAAAGACTTTTGAGTTTTTATGCAAGTGAAAATTTCTTTTTTGTACACAAAATAAAGCACCTCGCCTCATTTCCTATTCTCACAGGCATCTCCAGTAACATCTAAACTCCTTTATTCATTTAATTATAAATGTTCTGCACAATGTTCAGTTATTTGAATGACTGTGGTGAGTTTGAGCAGCTTGGACAACAAGCAATGGTTGGATTACAAACCTGTAATGAGGATGATAAAAAGGGAAGAGAGGAGTTTGAGATGACAGGAAAGTAGGTGAAGCTTTATGGGAAACAAGATACAACAGTGTGCCAGCAGATACCTCCCTCATGCACATCCTCTCTCTCTCTCTCTCTCTCTCTCTCTCTCTCTCTCACACACACACACACACACACAGGTCAAAGGTCAAGCTGGCTCTCCTCTTCTCTCTAAACTGGGAGGAACTACTGCCAGGTCAGGAGGGGGTCAGGTTTTGAATGACCATGGAGGGTTTGAGGCTCATAAAGAATGTACTGGCTACTCAGATAACAGGATGTGACATCAGAAAATGTACACGTAAGCAACTTGTAGTGAATATAATCTGAGGTTTGAGTTTGCACTAAGAAGCAAGGAGTGACACATGACAATAACTTAGAGATTTGCATAGTTTGGGGCTTCTTTTCGCTGTATGATTAATGCTACAAAGCAAAGGTAAATGAAAAATGCCTCACTGCAGCCTGCATGTTCTGTCATAGTGTATCAAATACCATTTCCTCTCTTATAGGCTAAATGATATAGACCAGCATAGCTACTGTATGGATGTTACTTTCCTCACAAAGCTGCTGGACTGAAACTAGAGTGAATAAAGTGTTTCTGGAGAGAGTTTATGTGTCTGGCAGCATCAACAAACACCATCTCCCACCTGCAGCTGAAGCCAAAACTCTTTTCCAGCCTCTCCAGAGCTGCACTGACACTTCTGTCTCATTTCACCACAACAACAGGATTTACAGTTCAAAGGAGCACCCTTTCAACCTGGATTGGGTGATACGGCTTGTCAAAAAGATGAGTAATGAATGACTGACACCTTTATAAACAATATGACAATAAGCTGCTGTAGTGAGTTGAAGTCCCCCCCCTCCCCCCACCACCACCACCATGTCACTCTTGCCTATTGGTGTGTTGGTGCAAGTTGGTGCATGTTGGTGCATGCCCAAATGTGTTTTCAATTGGCAGTCTCACAAATGAAATGAACAAGATAAATTCAATGTGATTTGAAGATAAACCAGCTCAGCAGAGGTAGCCTACACACACACACATACATACACACACACACACACACACACACACACACACACACACACCACATGCCCCAGAAACCTACAAAACAGTTTCATACAATTGCCTCTTGAGCTATTAATAATCCCCGTTTTGATTTACAGTCTTGACATATTCATAAGGTGCAAGTCAAGTGCTTGCATCATTGTTAAAAAACAAGGACACTCCCCGTGTGTCCGAGAAGTCACTCACAGCCTGCAAACTTATAAGTGCCAGAGAAATATTACCTGTAATAAATTAAAAAAATATGATCATGGCATTATGCTCTGACTTTATTAGTCTGTAACGTGTCATTGCTCCATTAAAGCATCAACCAGTCAGTCTAAATATATCTACGATAGACCAATAAACGTCGCTGTGAATGTTGAACAACAAGAGGCGGATTTGAATATTTGTCCCTGTGGAGGAACTGTATGGTCACTAATAAATAACTTCCGTGTGTGTGTTTGAGCACATTGCTGCTTCCGTAAGTTTGCCCAGCCGGAGGGTCCATCGCTGTTAGAAAACATAGACGTACGATGCGTGACGTTCCTGAGGAGTTATCGTTGCTCATTTCAGGTAAAATACCTTTAAATTATATGCTTGGCAACATGACCGTCTTTACCGTGCGCCTTTATGGCTTTCCCTCCCCCCTAAAAAAAGTCCAGTTTTTAATACACCGCTGTGTGAAAGAGGAAGCACAGACTCAATATGGATGACTGAGTTTAGTTTTTTGTTACCCTTTTTTCCCCCTTTGCATCTCACTTACACCAACACACGCTCTGGTGCTGGTAAATGCTGCTTAGAAGACTATCCAACGATGCGCACTTTGACGCCAAAAGTGTAGTTTTATGTGTATTGTTGTGCTATAAAAATGCTAGATAATCTCCAGCAGCTGTAGTGGGTCAAGTGACTGCCAAACAACACATACCAACCACTGTGATATCAGCTTATGTTAATGTTTTACCTGTGTTTACCTGTCGTTTTTCTGGTGTTTTTTTTACCTGTCGTTTTTTTTTTTTTTTTTTAGATCTAGAAACTTTCCTCTGTGATGGGTTGAAAGGGGAAAATTTGAGCAAGAGGGCAAAAGAAAGGAGGGAAGCCATCATCAAACGGATCAAAGAGGTCAAGTCCAGGTATGTCAGCATGTCGACTACAGTAGGCCTACATTATATGGAACAATGTTAGAGAAATGTCACTTGATGTTGTTTGTTTGTTTGTTTGTTTGTTTGTTGGTCCAAAAATGTAAAAGTTGTTGATATCTATTTCCTGTCTTCACAACAGTTACCCACATGACTTCAAGGACAAAAGTGAGTTACTCTTTACTCTTTGTTTAAAAAATCTTGAGTTTAAATAATTTTCAACAGTGGTTCCCAACCAAGGGGTCTGGACTCACACAAGTTGTAATAAAAGGATGATGATAATTATACTGATATGAAATACCTTTCAGATTTTTGTCAAAATGTTGCCTTTTCTCTAATCTTTGCTTTCTTTTTGTGAACTACTGTATACTTGTAACTCTTCAGCCTTTCAAAATGTGCGAGGAAGTGAAATCACACTTCAGAGGACAAGTCACAGACATGCAATGCTATCTATAATTACCAGAACTTAATAATAAGGCGTCACATGCACAGCACTTGGGAACCACTGTATTACACCATAGGCCACCATTACTACACAGCACCCTCTGTTTGCTCCAGTAGGTGGCGACGACTCAGATGATGAGGACGAGTTTGACAGCAACAATGAAGGAGGGTCACTGCAGTCAGAGCGCACAGACAAGGATGAAGAGGCTTCTGAAGGTAAGCCACAAGCACTTAGTTTTGATGTCCAAATTGCCTTACTAACAAGTAACAAGCTGTGGCTGTGAAGTATTGAAAATTGCCTCTTGGCATGAAAATATACAAATGTTGGAGTCTGCTCCATGACTTTGAGTGGCACAATCAGGGAGACATTCCAACTGTAACTTGGCAACATACTTGGGAAGCAATTTGGGGGCATAACTGCTACTCTCACCACCTCTTTCACCCCACCCGTTTGACAGCAAGAGCATGCTTTATTGCTTTCAGCCAAAGTCTGGGGGCTGAAAATGACTGCCATGGGTTAGGGTTTAGATTTTGAGAAAACGCATTCCCCAATATACAGTAGCTCTAACCCTGATGCTCCTTCATGACAATGTTTGCAAGATTTTGTATTTACTTTTTAAAATAGACTATCAGGGAAATCCTTGTGAAATGGTGATTAGAGGTCTGGGGTTTATGGGCTGAAAGCAGCTGCCAGTTTTATGGCGGCTCTTTCACACAAAGCAACTTTGACACAGCAGTTGAACATTTGCATTGAAGTTGCACAGTGCGAGGAGACTCTGCTCTACTGGGAAGCAAAACAGGGCTTTTATGTTACCATGGATCAACTCCATCATCAGAAACCCATCTGTTTATGTTTAACATTTTAAAAACAACTTCTGTTTCCTCATATGAAAACATTTTCTAATAATTTGACTGTAGTTTGAATGAAAGTGGGTTCACAGATATTGCTAAATTTCACTTGGTTGGGTTTCCTTAACTGTTTTCCAGGTGCCCAGCAGTCTCCACCTGTGGCAGCTCAGGACCTGACGTCTGTGTTTAAGGCGGGATACCTTGAGAAACGCAGGAAGGGTGGGTGTTCTGCTAATGAACTCACATATTTTTTTTAAACTCTCTCTTTAAAAATGTATGCAACGTTTTCATATACAAAGGCTATTTGTGCATCACATTATACAAAACAACACTCATTATTTAGCCCACACAAGACACATGTGATACACATGTTAATGTTTTTTCCAATGCATAGCTCTAATTGCCCTCATAATAAACCATAAAAAAATATGCTGAGATTTCTGTTGGTTTTTCCTCCACAGATCACAGCTTTTTTGGCACAGAGTGGCAGAAGAGATGGTGCGCTCTGAGCCATCATATCTTCTACTATTACGGCAGTGAGAAAGGTACTCTTATAATTTCCCTCTTTTTTTTTGGCCCTACTTGTTTGCATCCTGAATGAATCACATAATGTGACAGGAAAACAGTGGATTTTGCTTCTTGCTCATCAGGATTTTGACAGTGATGCTGCTGCTGTTGTTGTTGTTGTTGTTGTTGTTGTTGTTGTTTTATCTGAACCATTAATGATGTCATTGTAAACAGACAAGCAGCAGAAGGGTGAATTCAGTGTTGCTGGGTACAATGTCAAAATGAACAACACCTTACGGAAAGACTCTAAGAAAGACTGCTGCTTTGAGATTTCGGCTCCAGACAAGCGAGTCTATCAGGTACGTTTAACTCTGTGATGGTTCGAGAGTCATTGCTGTTCTAAATGTACCTCTGAAAACTGCAAAACAAATGTGGACTTGAGATGTGCCGTGTTTAAAAACTTGGCAAGGCATGTGTGTACATGCACTTCATCAAAACTTTATTTTTAAAACCCATTCATTCATTTGACACCGTTGCCTTAACACTGCTGCCTTTGCAATGGCTCAACCTGACACGCATATTTAAGGAGTTTAAATGAGTGTTTCTAACATTCAGACTCTTCCACGCGGAACATTTTGCTATGCATAAATGCAGTATTATTTGTTTATGTTAATTAATATATGAATAACTACATATTACACTGACTGCAGTTTTCATTTCTCTCCTCTTTCATCACAGTTTTGTGCGTCATCACAGAAAGAGGCGGATGAATGGGTGAAAGAGATAGACTTTGTTTTGAGAGGTTTGGACTGTTTCAAACATAAGAACAAATTGTTAAGCAGTACAGTGTTACATACACCCACATTTGTTTCTTGATTAACAAAAATCTGAATATAAACAAAATTGTTAAAATATTGTCAGTGAAAACTCTGCGGCTATACAAATATCAGCATTTATTGTGTGTTAAAATATAATGTTTGACTGTTTGTAGATATGTCAGGCTGCATCCCAGAAGAAGAGGACGAGGACCAGGAAATGTATGATGATGTTGGACCTATGGCTGGGGTTGACGCAAATGAGCCGGAGCCAATTGATGAAGACATCTATGAAGAGCTTCCAGGTCCGATCCAAAAACACATTATATTACTTTGACAATCTCTATTGACACAAATTGCATTTATCTCTGGTATTGTTTTTTTGTTTTTCAAAAAGTTTGTTTCCAGTCATTTCTTTTCTCTCTGTTCTTTAACAACAGAGGAATCATAACATTTAATCCACTCACTTATCCATCAATATTGTTTCTCCAGAGGACGACTTGCCCACTCCAGCAATGCCCACTCCAGTAATTCCCACTCCAGTAAAGCCCACTTTAGCAAAGCCCACTCCAGCAAAGCCGCCTCCAAAGATGGAGCCTTCAAGCAAGCCTGGTCCTACTGCCACAGGTACAGAGGCCTGACGTTTACTGTAGATCTGTATATCAAGCCTGTTTTGATGTTTGTGTGTGCCAGCTTTTACTGCAGATAGAGAGGACAGAGTGAGTCTGTAATCAACAAATGCCCATTCTGTCACACCCGTTTTATAACTGCTTGTGAGCAAACTCAACCGTTTAAGCCACAGGGAAGTAGAAGTGACATTAACAGAGGAAGCTTCTGTGAACAGGCACATCTGAAAGTTGACACAATGCTGGAAATAACTTTCAGCCTAGTTAGCCAACTTCCTTTTACAATAAGCTACGTGTTGTGGTTCTTCAGGTGCAAAAATACTGTGCTCAGATATCTTTAACTCTCTCGAGTTAAAGATATGTGAAAATATCTTTGACAATGACAAGCTATTTCATTGTGGGTGGAGCAAAACAGAAGGTTTAAATAACTTCTCAGAGAGGTGAAAACATTAGTGCAAAATCACTGATGTTTTGAACATTTTTTCCAACAAATGTTCAAAGTTATAGAGATCTGTAGTTTTAATCAAGGTTAAGATCTGTTTTATTTGGTCAGATGTCATATCCCCTTTGCACATATGTCAGCATAATAGTTGACACATGCATAAATTGACTTTTTATCCAGTTTAAAGTCACACAGACACTTTTTAGATCTTGGTCGTTTTAACTGTGTTTTTTAACCAGATGAACAGACTTTAGTCATTATATGTCTGGTTCTTATGTTATCAGATAAACAAGCTGAGCAAACATTATCAGCGGCTCAGCTCACATTGCACAGCCACTCAGGATGTCTTGTGTCTGCTGAGCAGTGTCAGAAAAACACTATTTTTAAAGTGAAACTGCTTTATTCAGTGTTTTTACTGGGTCCATTTGTTTTGGAGAGGAGGCGGCCTCTGTGGATAATTTGGCTCCTGGTAAAAACCTCCTGAAAGATGAACACTGAATGGAATGCTAACTGGGAGACAACAATGTTGGTTATTTAACAATATTTTTCCCAGCTAGGCCCTCCATCTCCCTTTGTAATCCTACATTGCATTGTAGAGGACGTGTGATCATCCAAAACCAAAAAACCCAACAACAAATTATTGTGTATTTAGTGTTATTTGACTTCTTTTGTCCCCTCATATTCCATTTTGTCACTTTTCCAGTGTGAACATACTACATAGTGAACACCTGCTCAGAATTAGGATGTAGTATTGACTTGTTGGACTGGCAGTCAGTTATTGTGTTGCCTATTCTGCCTCTGCACATGTTGCCACCTATTCTACTTTAGGCTCGCCACTGCCTCCTGTTGGGTTTGCTGCATATTAACAATCACTGCAGTGTACCCAACATATAAAGATCACCTCCAGACATGTTTTAGGACACATAAAAATACTCTGCTTGGACTAATAATTTGTGTCTAATATGGTTTTCCTACAAAAGTTCAATTAAACATTATTAAAATTTACTCCTTCTACCTTATTGAACAATGCAGAATCTATGTATATGCACATTTTTATATTTACAAAAGTTTAAATACCAGACCCAAGATTATAAGTCATTGAAAAGTCCATTCTCAGTGAATGTGCACTGGAGGCTTCAAGTTCCTACTTCACACTTGTATAAACTGAAAACTGGACCATGATGTAACTCTTATTTAAGGTGAGCAGAGAGAAACTCTCTTTGTGCAGAGTAAAGCAACATTCAAGTGACATTAAGAAAAACATTTGTGAGAGGAGGGAGATTTTAAAGCATTTACTGACATCAGAAAATAGAGCACCTAATCTGTCATAATTTACAATATGTTTCTCTTTTTTCCACCCAGTTGACAAGAGCACAGACTACCAGAACTTCTATCAGGGTTTATGGGACTGTTCAGGGGACCACCATGATGAGTTGTCCTTCAAACGTGGTGATGCCATCTACATCCTGAGCAAGGTATGGTTGGAGAAATCCTCCTGGTCAGGCGTAAAATATTGATTTTTCCCAAGCAGAGTGTTATCATGATGCATAGTAAAGTCAGAATTAGCACAAACTCAGTTGCATTGCAAGAATTTGATGGAGGTTCTGCTGGTCCTAGACCACCTAAAGTGAGTTGGGCCCTTATAGGAACTGGCTGTTCACATCCTTTACTGGCAGTGCCTGGCCCACCGCCTAGAGGTGGATGGCTGATGGTTAGAGGCCGACTGGGCTCGATTGCTCTGGCACTGTGATGGGGATTAGTTGTGTCACAACGGAAACTGTTTTAGTGCTGTTGGCGGAGGCTGGACGTAGCTGGCGCACAGCACCATTCCATCACTTCCATCTGGACTGTTTCAGCACGCTGCCGCCACTGCCATGCCAAGCAGTGAGCAGCCCTCAGCCCACACACCTCTCAGACATCTCTCTCACCTCGCCAAATAGGAATGTGTGTTCTCAGGAAACCCAAGGCTCAGTCCGCCACTCTATTCAGAGCAGGTGAGGACGTGTAGTGGACGCACAATTTCCGAGGCTTGTCGGCTAGGTGTGGGTGCCAGGTGTGGAGAACTGAGAGGCTGTTCTTTACCTTAATTATGTAACCACACAGGAGCCCCTTTGTGCTTCACTGGATCATATGAACACAGAATTGGATTTTGTTGTGATACATTTAACAAGCTTGTTTTTGAACATCGCACAGCAAATAAGGCAGGGAATTAAATACTTTTACAGATGCATGTCAGCCCTGTGGTTTGTGTATAAAAAAACCTGTGAAATGTGCACCATCTAGATTGGCTATATTCCCTTTGGTTTCTATGGAGCATGTAGTCAACTGAGGCATACTGTTGTCAACTGGCCAGGTCCTTTTTTTAAATTCAAGCCTGCCATCTAGTGGTGCCCAGAAGCCATGAAGATTTAAAAATGTGCTGTGACTGATGAGGTCCACACAGTCCGCTACTGTGTGCTCCATTATCCAAAATTACACAAAGAAAATGTTTTAAATGAAAACATTTCATTTATTTATTAAGATGCACTTAAAACATTTAGTTATCATGTATTATTATGAATTATCTTTCCACTTTATTTCTATAAAATGTATTTGGACAAAGCTAATGTTGTATTCTGTCAGAAAAATGCAACGGACACCTGCAAAAGATGAATCTGTTCATTATTTTTTCAGTTTTTCAGTTAATTTATTAATTGTTTAGTCTTTTTAAAATGTGAAAAATGCAACATTTCCCAGAGCTAAAGGGAAATTGCTTGTGTCAATTTACAGTGATAAAAAAACTGAGAAAAGCAGTAAATCCTTAAATTTTCAGACCTGGAACCTGTAAATTTGGCATTTATGTTTAATAAATGATTCAAGTGAATAAAGGCTTATTAAAATCATCAATTTTCTGTCTATCAACCAAACGATCAATTGCACCAGCACTAGTGTTAAGGAGCAAACGCACAAAGCAGACAGACCTATCAATGCTCATTGGCCAAATGCCTGTTTATTACTCTCTCTTCATGCATGGAAAAAGACCAAGAATCAAGTTGTTCTTTCACTCAGACTCAGAGTGCCATTAGCTGAAACCTTGGTGTTGGGGGTTGTGGCCTGCTGCAAGGGCAATGACCATAAAACCTGTCTGGACTACAGCAGCCAGCTGCAGCTAAAGGGACAGCCGACTCCTTCCACCCCCATCCTCCTTTCTCCATCTTCCCTGCGGCCCTCCCCCATTCCACAGCCCAGAAATAGCTGTAGTGTTACAGCTGCGAGACCCCCCAGTCAGGCCTGGGTGTTGATTATAGGGCCTGAGTAAGGGTTAGCCTGTGTTGCCCCCCCCCCCCCAAAGTAACAGCACATAAAACTAATCGAGTAATGTAACATCTCACTTAACTTAAGTGGCTTGATGGGTTGATAAAATGTAAACACTGTCCAAATATAATGCTGCTGCTGTCACTGTTGTTATTGTGCCTGCAGATCTTTTCACCTTATCGCTTGTTTTTCAATTTGTGCTCGTAAACCGATGAATCAGCTGTGGAGCATTTCATTTTGTTGAACTACATGTAGTACTTGTAGTCAAATTATGGGACAGTGGTATTAGCCAACTTAGGCTATTGTGTGTTAATGTGTGTGTGTGGTCACAGTGTGTGGCGTCATTAGTCTTCTGCAGCTCTGTACGTGCCTACTCATGTTGTGTCCCGCACTCACTCAAGCATGACTTATTTGTCAGCCAGAACTGCACAATGAGGTGTTGCTGTTTTCAAAGACTAGCTGCAGGAAGTCATAATGTGTGCACACACACTCAGTCTCGCACCCTCTTACACACACCTTATGTCAGTCTGCTACATTATCCCCTTGGGGCTTGTGACGAAATGTCATTTTCATTATGTGACACATTAATGAAATGGATGTGACATTTTCTGTTTGTTTCTTGCAGTGATGTGCATGTGAAGTTTAATTTGCTGGTAATAATTCAGCTATACTAATGACTTTTTACTGTATTCATGTCACTGTCTCACTACAGAGTTGTGATGTGGGCAGTAAGTCAACCTTTTTTCTTTTTTTTTTAACCATTTTTTGTCTCACATAATGAATGACCTATCATCAGACATCTATCAATGTTAGCTATTACTATTGTTATTGTAATCTTCCTGTTTCTAGTACTACAATGTGATCACATCCAGTACTCCCTCCTGGTAATAACTGGATACAGATGTGGTCTCTCCTTGTCCCTCCCTGGTGTTTGGCATTGGTTTGAAACATTGTGCAGGTTCCTCTTGCTTCAGTCTTGGCAGAGCGTACTCTCCAGTGTTGATTCATGTCTCGGGAAGACTTTGATGTGAGGTCGGGCTCTTGGTCAAAGAGAGAAAGAGAGGTATTCTCCTCTTGTCTCAGATCTCTCCTCACAGTGTCCTCCTCACATCTCAGCATGCTGACAGCCATTTGGAGCTAGAACTTGTCACGCCGTGACAGATTTATATGTGATGTGCTCTGCGCACACTGAGCGATTTGTGTGGACTGCCGGAAAGTGTGTGCAGTCTCAAAACTGACACTGGGTAGACAAACAGGACAGAGACCAGGGAATGTAAAGTTGTTGATGGGATGCAGGAGTTGTTTTGGAGTAAAAGGAAAGCACTGGGGATTGTGTGAATAGAAAACAGGTAATGGTGGCAAGAAATGTGTCATTCTTTAAGCTGTTTGTTTTTGTTAATTCTGATTTAATTTATTAGATATCAAGCAGGATTTCATTTTTGACAAAAATGCCATTGTCATATGTCATAATTTACCAAAGCCAAAGGTGATGTCATAAATGACATGTTGTGTCAGAAAACACTCAACCAACACCCCCAAAAAACAGCTTGTGCATGAAATGTGAAAAATGTGGAAACGGTAAAGAATGTCCACAAACATTTCTCAAAATTTAAGGTGACGTCTTTATATTGCTGCTCTTGTCTGAAAGAAGGTTAAAAAATCTAAATAGATGCAATGATATCGCAAAACAGGGATGGAAAAATATTATTACTTTATTTAAAGGTTGAATATGTAGAATATTTATTAAAAGCTATATATTTTTTAAAATAATACAGCCACGGGGCGTTTTGAGGGGTACAGAATGAAAGTATTGCTTTTCCATAAAAAAAAATATTTAGTCTGAATTAATATTGTTAAATTTTTTTTGACGGGTTCGACAATGACGTTCTCTGTACATTGTACCAGCCAATTAGCGGCCGGAAGTGCGGGTTGCCAGGGTTGTCTGTTGTTCCGGATCAGCTACTGTAGGCTGGCACTGGGTGAAATGGAGTTGTAAACAAACACGGCCGTGTTGGACTCACTAAAACCAGCGTTTTTTGCTCTCAAGTACAACTTTTCATCCCAAAACTTCGAAGGTAAGACAGAATATCTGTTAGTCGCTGTAAATAAGTGGTTGTTTACCTTTGTATGCTGCTGGTTCACTTAGTTTTTAGCGCAATAATAGTGGTACTGTTGAACTCGCCAGGGTCTTAGCTTTCATATGAGATGCTATTTGTTTGTGTACCATGAAGTATCAAAACGGTAGCAATGGAAATGTGGAGAGTGGGTTGACTTTCTGACGCTATTCGGATTTTGATATTTGATCATTAACCTCTTAACGCACGCTGTTCCGTTCACGGGACGGGACGGATGTTAGGAGGTAGCCACACGGTCTTCTGAATGTTTTAAACACCAACCCTTAAACATATATACTCATGCCGTACATTGTTGGAAAGCTTAGATTGTTCTGATTCATTCAAGACCACTCACGACTTATATGGTTGCTCACAGCCGTAATAGTATTACCGATTAGCTCGGCTAGCCACTCAGCTAAGTGAGAAAAGCTATAATGCCTACATACCTTCAAAGTCTTCCCTTTATCCACAACGATCATCTTATGACTCAGGACTTTCTGTACAGCTCGCCAAGTATCCATTCTTGTGAAATATGAAATCCGTTTTCATAAAACCGGAATATTTTCCTCAATATGTCCATGTATTTAGTCCAACACGTAATGTAATAACACAAATAACAAACCATATACGGTCCGTTTACGTCATTTCCTGACCTGCGCGTCCATCTCAGAGTACACGTGACTAGATGTTTACGACCGTGAGCCTCTTCTGCTTCTGACGACACCACACACAAACCAATCGGTGTTTAGGATTAGGCAGTACATGCAGAGACATTGCTGCTACTCCCACTGGCGTTACAATGTAATGTACCTCGGTGGTTTCAAGTCAGTTACAGCGAGGGTATGTTCGCTTCCTGTTTTCAAAATAAAAGCACCAACTCTATCGTTATGGTTTTCTTAATAATAAAAGGCAACGGGTGTTTTATTTTGTGAAAATGACCGGAAGTGCGTTACTCGCTACGGCTAACTTGAGTGGCTCCGAATTCGCAGGAACAAAACTTTAAGCAGATGTTATTTGGACAAATTAGCGTCACATTGTGGATCTAAAGGGCTACTTTCTCGCCTAAAAAGGTTAGACATGTGGATAAAGTGGTATATTTACAGAGTTAGAGCTAAAATAAAATCCGGCACCGGACCTGGCAACCCGACTGCTGGAATTACTTTTTGGTTGTTGCGACTACGATCTCGAGACATTAGATGGCGTTGTTCTGCTCATTCTACATATTCTACCTTTAATTTTTTGAGTGTTTTTTTTTTAACTCACCTCCATCATCCTCTCCATGTCTGTGCTTTTTTTGTTTCCAGGAGTACCAGAACTTTGGCTGGTGGATTGGAGAGAAGGATGGGAATATAGGAATCGTCCCCAAAGAATATCTGATGGAGCTCTATGCTATATAAATGCACCCCTGTATGTAGCTGTCTTATTTTTCTTACACTCAGTTGCTGAGATCAAAACTAAAACATCAAAATACACACCTGGCATAAATCCACTATATTTTAACTGATATTTTTCTCATTTTTCAGGAACATTTCCTTCTTGTCCGCAGTATGAGAGTGATGATGGATACATTTTTATATGACTTGAAAATAGTTTTCTCTTGTAGCAACTATCTGCACTGCTTGTTTTTTATTTATTTTCTATCCAAATGAAATTTCTACCATTCCATGCTCTGCTTTTGGCAAATTTGGTATTTTCAACTGGCAAGATGAATAAAAATTCAAACAAATCTGTTGTATCAGAGATTTCTTTTATTATATAACCTGCTAATTAACCACAAGGTGGCAATAGAGTCTCTTTAAAGGTCATAGATCTTTCCAACAGACATGCTCAAGACAGAAATACCAAGTGCCAGTTTTTTTTTTCTTGCCTAAGGGCACAATCTTGAAATGATATTTACAGACTAAATTAACATAACGTGCTTTCTGTAAAGAGCTGAGCAGTTCAAATCAGACCACTGTCAATATTAAAAACGGCCAACACAGTAATTACATGTGCACAGCCTCCTGCATAAATGAAAATGTATTTATTTATCTTAAAATATGAGTTTACTCATCTGGCCTGCACTTTTGTGCCGAGCTTCAAAGGGACACTGGGTTTCTTTTTATGGCACCAGAGAGAATTTGCTGGGCAGAGGATCACAACGTGGCAGATGGTTGGCTGTGCTGCGTGCGTGAAACGGCTGAGGTGCACTAATAAGACAGCCACCCACACGGATAGCAAGGATGCTTATCGTCCTCTGAGGGGCTGTTTGACAGCAGGCGATGTGGCGTTTGCCGGGCATATCCTGCCGAGGTTACATACAGTACATACTCTACACATCTTTTTACAGTCTTCTTACTAAAATACCAAAGTTACCACACAGTTTTATCTATCGGGGGGGTAACACAGTCCTTTTTGCCGTGCTGCAGACAAAGGGGCCTTGTCAAGGTTTCTTCAAGGTTGTGGTGAAAATGGGGAGGAAAATGCGTTCATTAACCAATAACTCACTGTATCTTTCTCTCCCTCTTCCCTCTATTTTTTTCCTTGCTCCTGTCTCTCTGTTTTGTTCCTCTTGAGTGATGAGCTAGTCCTCTGTCCTTTGGGTGACATTCAAAGCCAACATAAATCCTGCTCTTTACAGTATAGTGAAGCAATAAAGCCTCTCTGCTAATTGGAGATGTAATGAATTACCATAATTAGTTATTGAATATACCACATTGGCTGTAGAGAGGGAATGCTTTGTTTTAAGGCAGGATATGGATGTAGAGGAACAATAACATCTCTGCAACATTACTGACAAGGATCTTAATCACATAATTCAATAATTTAGGCAGATTATGAAACACTCTGACGTTTTTTGATGTTGGTGTTGAATTGTGGATTTGATTCCTAAAAAAATCTTCACTGCTGACATAGTTGATATTTCCCCTAAGAGTCCTCCTCTTAATGTTTGGCTATGGGGTTAGGTTGCCAAAGGCAAGTAAGGCTAAATATTGCCTCTCATTTTTATGTGCCAATAAAGGATTTCCTTAATGGATGTCAACTACACCCCCACCCCGCCTTTAGATTTGGACAGCCATATCCTCAGAATATACAGGTTCTTTTATTGCAATTTAACATAAAGATATAATGTTTCATAGATAAATGCCACTGTGCCATTAATCTATCAAGCACTAAATTACACTAATGATACCAGAATATCACTAATTAATACCTGCAATCATAAAGATACACTTTTACCAGCCAAATATATATAGATTGAGCTTCTGAGTAATAATAAATAACATTAGATTTGCTGAGAAAGATGATGGAAATATAAAACAAATTTCCTTTCAAGACAGAATACAGTCCTAGCGATTTTATAATGATGGCTTAGAGCTAATGTGTATTAATTCTGATACATCCTATCAACTATAACACACGTATTTGATTTTATTAGTACTTTGATGTAGGTTAACTTTTCATGCATGCTCCAGGACATTATCAGTACACTAATGTCACCGTGCTAACACTGATATCTGCTCATCTTTGTTGAACAATACCATCCCAATTTCATACCATCACCCCTGGGGTTGGTGAGAAGGCTAAAGACTTGATCTATACCACTTTAGAGAGAGGTAATCTTGATCAAGCTGTCAGCTGTTTCTGCTGCTCTTTAACCAGGTCACTCAGTCATAGATCACCGCACAGCTTCATAGAGAGTTTCTGTCAGGAATAACACTGCCTTATTTATGTGGTATCCCCTGGCATTTTGCAGGAAATGTATTACCTCTCCAACTGGCCCTCTGTCAGCATTCCATTAAGGCCTCTCCCCTGGTCTAAATCCTTAAATCTGAAATAGACACTTTTTAAATGCAAGTCACTCTTAATTGAGGTCAGTTTCTCTTAACATAACTCAGCGGCTGACAAATTAAGGTTTCCACAGCTGGCTTATGACATAGTGAGAAGACATGGTGTGTTTAAAGTGAACGTTAACGGAGATCATGACAGGCTCCCCTGAAAATTAATATTTTTGGAATTTGAGGCTTTCGCAAGATTTTCACCTCTTTCAGTGGTTTTCCAATATCTAATGTGTAATATTACGAGCTCCAGACCAAGGTTAGTGGTAGGCCAATAAATATGGGTCTAGACGGGTCATTTATTACAACTGCCACACCCACCTTCTCTCACATGTTGTCACAGTCTGTTCTTACTTCTTATTTAATTGCCTTCTGGGAGCTGCAGACAGTTATGTCTTGTAAAGATCTGTATATCTCAGAAAGGCAGGTGGAGACACAAGTGGCTCCACTGTCTGAAGAAAGAAACTAAATAAAAAGTCTAAAACCTCACCATCAACCAGCCAGAGGATGCTAAGTTGAGCCTTGGACACCATCACATCCAAGGCGATATTTTACGGTGATGAAGCTGTTCTTGCTGCAGAGGAGCTTGTCATCTCTCTTGCTTACTGTATGTTTCAGTGTTACAAACAGGTCTCATGTTTGTGGGTGTGTGTTTGGTGGTCCTGGCTGTCATACCAGGCAGAGCTATGTGCTGACATGTCACTCAAGATAAATCAGGCTTATTAAAGTGACAGGTGTTTGTCTACCTGCTATAAACATCCCCCACGCCTCACTCCTGCCCCTTCTCCTCACAGATTATTTACAAGGCTCCAGCCTCTGTACACCAGCCCTGTTTACTCTCCGGCTCGGGGGCTCTAATATCAGGTCAGTGCTCCTCCCC
Organism: Scomber japonicus; assembly: GCF_027409825.1. Classification (NCBI taxonomy): domain Eukaryota; kingdom Metazoa; phylum Chordata; class Actinopteri; order Scombriformes; family Scombridae; genus Scomber; species Scomber japonicus. Next base: position 12,524,717 of record NC_070587.1, on the reverse strand, counting down.
TGATTTACTCTACTAGTTAGTGAGGTGAGTAATGACCCTGGATGGTCAGGGAGGATAGTTTGTAATCAGGGGAGGTCAGAGATGCGACTGATGCTCTAACTGTAATTACAGCCCTCTCCTCATTGTACACCTTACACCTCACTGCAGTTGATTGCCTGCCAATCCTTTGCAAGCTGATCACTCCGCTCTCACCTTCTCCTTTCCTCTCTCACCCCCCAACGGTGTTCAATGCCCCTGGTTGTAATGACCTTGCGTTCTAAGCGAGGTCTCATCTCAATGTCAGCTCTTATATATAGAAGCTTTTTTTGTAAGACGGCCCCTGACATAGGAAGTAAAGGTATGAGGATTCAGTTACAGGGAGCTAACTGAGCCACTGGATAGCAGAATGCTGCCATCACTCCCTTTTAGTGTCAGCTTTGGTATGTGTCCAAGCACAGGTCCTGCCAAGCTAACCCGTGCTAATTTAGTGCTCAAGAAACACATGGAGCTGCACAGAGTGCACATGCACACGGTAAACAGAGTAACATAGACACCTCATAAAAAAAGATTTAAACTAAAGCCTAAATCATCGCCACAAACACTACAGTGGATGATATTTTGATAAAAATGCCAGACGACTTATATATTGTACACTGTATTCATATTTAATTTTCATGTTGTTCGTTTTAACTTGTTACCACTCATCCTTTTTATCAATGCAGCCTATTTGTGGTGACTGTTTCTCTTACATATTACATGTTTTTACAATTTAGACTGATTCACTTGCAGTCACAGATGATTTGACCTTTTTGGCCACTTGGAAGTTGCATCATGTTGCTTAAAGAACTCACTAATTTTAAGTGCTGATAGCCAGACATGTTATACTGTAAATGGTTGCAGCTTATGTTGTTGTGTTTGTTTTGTGTGAAACTTCAGTCAAACACACATGTATATACTTGTGAGACTTAATCTCAAAGAGGTAAACAGCTAGTCATATGTTGTTTATATAATCCAGTATTTGCCACAGGAGGCTTTACAGTCTGTTCAGCAATACAGCATTAACATTTGACCTTTAATGAGGAAAAATAGAAGGAATTTCAAGAAGAGCAACAGAGGGACGCCTTTTCCAGGACAGACAGACATGCTGCACATGATGTGTGTAGCAAATAGACCAGGAAAGCAAAATGACAAAAATACAGCACAGACAAATATCATTTAAAAAAAATAGATGGATTGATAACATACATGAAGAATGTGATCAGGAGGAGCTTTGTGCATGAAATGTGCTTTGTGAATAAGGACATATTCAAGACTGTTTCTTCACATGGGAGAACAATCTTGCTCAATGTTATGAACCTAAATAATCTAATCTTAAAGATCCACTTACTAGCTCCCCAAGCTTTCAACTTTTCACAACTACAGTTGGCCACGTAATGACACCTAAACCAGTTCATCTCCTGAAAAAGACCTTCATATGCAGTTAGAATCTCCAAATGCCTGGATATACATGCTGCTGAGGTTTTCGGAATGTTCAAAACCCAAAGTTTAAACATGTTAGGCCCAGGATTTAATGTGTATTAACCCACATTGGCAGAAGTTCAAGCATTCTCGTTTGGCAGTCCACATCATTTTACGTGCATATTAATGAATTTGACATAGGCCTATTAACATACCATGAATGATAATCATGTGAATTTAGGATACTCATTACATATGTATTACATGAATAGCAGGTGGGGTAATTTGAGTAATTTGTGGCTATATGCAGACACATGGATGATGGACGGTGTCTGGAGAAGACAAGCTGAGCTGGCCAGTGGATCTACTGCAGAGTAAGGAGAATTTAGGCTCATCATAAAAGATTTCTCCTTGCCTCTTATTTCACTCGGACATTTTTATGTTTTTTTTATTTTCTACCTCATTGCAGCCGTGAGCTGCCTGCTGATTTACACACACTGGCAGCAAAGCACAGAGGCCTCGAGAGACGGTGCCCTCTACCCCTCCACCCCCCCCCCCTTGCTTCTCCACCCTCTGTCGTCCTCTTGCTGCCACCATGCATCGGGCGTCTCTCCATCCTCTGAACAGGGTCTGACCAAAGAGGTTCCCCTCTACTCGTTCCTCATCTCTAATAAGACATTAGTCTTGAGGGGTTGTTATTCATACGTGATCTTGTGACACACATAGGGGCTGTTCCCCTGTGTCAAGACACAAATTCATATAAGGATGAGCAAAAGGCATCATAGACATTGAAGCTCCAATGTTCACATTTCATGGCACAGTTACAATATTGCTTGAGCTCACCGCAGCCATTGTTTGTCCACTATGAACATGACAATATGTATTGATTCATGAATATTTTAAATATATACATATATAGATATATAAATTTATACACTATATTGCCAATTGGCTCACCTGCCTTGACTCACATATGAACTTAAGTGACATCCCATTCTTAATCCATAGGGTTTAATATGACGTCGGTCCACCCTTTGCAGCTAAAACAGTTTCAACTCTTCTGGGAAGACTTTCCACAAGGTTTAGGAGTGTGTTTATGGGATTTTTTTTACCTTTCTTCCAGAAGCGCATTTGTGAGATCACACACTGATGTTGGAAGAGAAGGCCTGGGTCTCAGTCTCTGCTCTAATTCATTCCAAACTCTCTCCTCCATGTCTTTATGGACCTTGCTTTGTGCACTGGTTCACAGTCATGTTGGAACAGGAAGGGGCCATCCCCAAACTGTTCCCACAAAGTTGGGAGCATGGAATTGTCCAAAATCTCTTGGTATGCTGATGCATTCAGAGTTCCTTTCACTGGAACTAAGGGGCCAAGCCCAGCTCCTGAAAAACAACCCCACACCATAATCCACCCCCCCCACCACCACCAAACTTTACACTTGGCACAATGCAGTCAGACAAGTACCGTTCTCCTGGCAACCGCCAAACCCAGAGTCGTCCATCAGATCACCGGATGGTGAAGCGCGATTCGTCACTCCAGAGAACGCGTCTCCACTGCTCTAGATTCCAGTGGTGGTGTGCTTTACACCACTGCATCCGACGCTTTGCATTGCACTTGGTGATGTATGGCTTGCAGCTGCTCGGCCATGGAAACCATTTCCATGAAGCTCTCTACGCACTGTTCTTGAGCTAATCTGAAGGCCACATGAAGTTTGGAGGTCTGTAGCGATTGACTCTGCAGAAAGTTGGCAACCTCTGCACACTATGCTGCTGAACCCGCTCCGTCATTTTACGTGGCCTACCACTTCGTGGCTGAGTTGCTGTCATTCCCAATTGCATCCACTTTGTCATAATACCACTAACAGTTGACTGTGGAATATTTAGGAGTGAGGAAATTTCACGACTAGACTTGTTGCACAGGTGGCATCCTATCACAGCACCACGCTGGAATTCACTGAGCTCCTGAGAGCAACCCACTCTTTCACAAATATTTGTAGAAACAGTCTGCATGCCTTGGTGCTTCAATTTATACACATGTGGCCATGGAAGTGATTGGAACACTTGATTTCAATTATTTGGATGGGTGAGTGAATACTTGCATGCAATATAGTACATATAGATACATACTTCTTTTCATCCATCTGTTTTTTGGCTGTGTGCTCCAAAGGGAACAAATCTGACTTTATACGGCATATTATTTCAGGAAAATACAAAGCAGAGATTTTAGCTTCCTTTTCCCCCGTTAAGGCCATGTGTTCAAAGCAGAGGAGCTGCTTTCATGCTGATCAGCCCTGATTCCAGGGGACGAGAAGCTGTTGCTCGCCTTGGTACAGTGATCACGCCCGTTCCCAGTAATTGCTACATCCATGCACCAGGCGACAGACAGCATGTGGAGAGGAAATAGCAGGCATAGCCATGCAGAACCGAAGAAAGGTACTGGGGCTGTTGGGTTTGATGAATGATGGATAGCTCTTAAGTTACCTCATTTCCATCTCTGACAATTGAGTGATGGAGAAAAATGTTTCAGCCTTGAGAAATGACTGGAAAGTATTTTTTCAGCAGATTGAGGCAGGTGTTAGGAGAGGATTGGCTTTTGAGCCTGTGCACACATACACACAGGCGAGCTACAAGGACAGATGAAACGTCTAAAAATCCTTTCTTTTGGCTGTAAGGTTGTGGAATTTTTGTGGCTGTCAGTAAATCACCGCTCAGTATTGGCATGAAATGTGGGAGACCTTGAAAAATATTCAGACCTGAGACTTATGTTATTAACAATTCAATTAATCTAGATCAATCCAATTAATTCCAGATCATTTACCTTGCCCCTTCATCTGTCCCATGTGAAAGTGATCACCTTGCTGTATACCAAGCTACATATCAGTATCAGGAGCCTGTGCTATTGTCATATGACTCTTGTTGGTGTATAATTCTGGCATCATTCCTTCAGTCTCATCTTCTATCTATTGACAGTGCAGCTGGGCTTCTCTGATATCGATGCATCCTGGTTCCACAGAGTTGCAGTCACAGAGATTTAATATCTCAAGTGGTGCTGAACTCCTATTGCTACTAATGGATTCTGTATAATGTGGCACTTAAAATGCATGAGCAGCCCCTGACTTATCTGTAATTTGACTCCACTGGAGCATATCTCCCTCAATACTTCCATTTGTTTTTGGATCTGTGCAGTCAGCTCTGTAGAGGAACTCTGATTGGGATTTCATATTTGTTATGTTCGAGTTTCAACATTTTGGTTGTTTCCAAAACATAAAATTGATTTTTTGCTTTCGAGATTCTATGTTAATTACCCAACAGAGAGAAAAGAAAGCATCGGATCACAGACATGAGGTGGGCTTTATTTGAGCTGTCATGGCAGAAAGACATGCTGACTTGAGCTGAGGCAGATGGACATCTCCCAAAGGGACAATTTTCCTTTATCTCATCTTCTACTGTTTTATGTGTCAAACAATAAGCATACTAACTAGATTAAGCAGAGCTAAGACATTTGTAGAAATAAAACTGTGATTTTATCGTGTGTACTTTTCTCTATACAAGTTATAGCCAGCTAAACTAACCCTGAAAACAGAGTGATTTTACCCTCTCCCTGGGTTTTTACTCCATTTGACCTCTTTAGGGTCACGCAACATGGAGCAGGGAGCTGTTAGCCAATCGATCTGATAGGTTTAAATGTGTCAGTGTTGTCATGGCAGCAGAGTAGAGTCACACTGACAGGCTGGGCTACAGTGGCTCAAGGTTAACAGCCGATGGACCAGAGTCACAGACCATTAAAAGAGGAGTCAATACTGCTGGCGAGGTCAGACTAAAACCAGCAATGCAAATGTTTCAATCCGCAGCACTTTAAACAAGAAACAAGGCTTTAATGTTGCAGAGATATAAACCATGTTGGGAAAAGTCACTGACACATGTATACACTTAACCTACAGACAACAGTCTCTTTCATTTTAACTGCTGGTCTCAAAGTCCAACAAGATTACGATCTGACAGTAATGGGACAAACTACACTTTCTAGCATGGTTAGCAAATGCAGACTACCTGAATACACCCATCATTACTCTCAGGAAATGCTGACCACAAACCATAAAGACAATCTTTAGTTTTGTTAGTCTAGTTTTGATCACTTGGATTTTATTATGTTTTATTAATTCAGTTAACTGTTAATTTATGCTTTGTCAATTTTATCTTTCTTATATTGTTGTCTAAATGATACTTCAAAGTTTTCTTCACACTGCCAGAAAAAAGAATAGCAAGAATAAGAATAACAATATATCGAGAGAATAAGTAGAAGAATAATGGTAAACATTGTGAGAGGCACTTTAGACTTAGTTGTTGAGTGTTAAACAAAATGTAGGTGACATTTTCATGCATTATAGATAGATACACGCCTGGCAAGCTGACTGCAGTAGGGCAGCAAATGAGACATTTCTAGTGTTTGTCACTGAGAAATAACTGCCAGATGACTCACACAATCTTGCCCAGTGTTGCAAAGTGAAATATCACTGAAAGTGAAAGAGTTTGGACTGAATAGATCACATTTGAATAGCCTCTTTGATGAAATGACTCGTATAATCTTATAATATAACCCTTTTGTCAAGCAGGACAAATAACACATTGATATTGGAGAACAGTATTAGTAGAAATACAGTATATAATGTGAAGACTTGTGTGTATGCATATAATATAAATATAAATCAACTGGATGTATTGGATGAATATGTTTTTATAATATATCTAGGAAAAGCTTCATTGTGTTTGTGTGTCTGTGTGTCTGTATGTGTGTGTGTGTGTGTGTGTGTGTGTGTGTGTGTGTGTGTGTGTGTGTGTGGAGGTACAGGAGGTAATACTGCCCCACAGTTACACACTGACAAAGAAGACAGATGTATATTCTACATTAGCATATGTGGGTATGCATGAACATACATTTACAGCCACACATCTTCAGGGAAGACACCCCACACCCAATTTGAGTTTGTGGGCTTTTCTCCTGTCCAGGACGTAGTGCTGATCAGAGCAGAGCAGAGCAGGTCTGGGGTGATGTCACCCTTCTGTTTCCCGCAACACAAGCCTATTGTCTGCTCCTGCTCTGAATTCATGATGAATATCACAACTGCTGCAGAGAGAAAGAGCTGATCTAATTAGCTGTGCTGATATGTCAGACTGCCATCACTCTGTTTAGTGGTCATTACCTCTGTATAAGCATGGTGCTGCTCACTGTGGGAGCACATGCATATTTTCAGTACATGCACACACACACACACACACACACACACACACACACACACACACACACACACACACACACACACACAGACACACACACACACAAATACAAAGTGAGAGAGACAGATAAAGAAAGGTGGCTTGTCAGGGCAGCTGGCATTTTGTTCAGCATGGAGCAATGTAGTCTGTCTCTCTCAGACAGGAGCAAGTCCATTGGGATCCCACAGGACCTACTAGCAGCCACACACCTGACAGGGGGGGGTGTCTGAAAAATCTGCAGAGGCCCTATTACACATGTCACACTGCTAAGCACTGCAGTGGCCACCAGATGACAAGCTTCCTACACCTTACATTTTATTCGGAGAGTGGGTTAAGACACAGAGAGACGATAGGTGTCTTAACCCACATATAAGATATAAGATATTGCATTATTGCTTTATCTAAACATATCTGGTCAATTCTGTTTTGTGACTGACCATAATTCATGATACTTCTGTTAAGTTTGTGTATGAAGTAAATATAGACTGTTAAAATATAGGATGTATGTAGTGTACACAAGCAGATGAATGTATCAACACTGCCATCTTCAGGCACATTGTTGTTACCACCTTAAAAGGACACGTAAACAACAGATTAAGGATATACTATAGTTGCAATTTATTACTATTTACTGTGCATGCTTAAAAGTGAAATACATCAATTAGAATACAATAATAAGCTATGTGTTTATCATGACAGGGTAACAGGCAACTTTTTTCTTCAAATGTTGTACAGAATGCTGCATACTACTTTCTGCCAATGATGTGACGGTAATGTTTTCATGTGGAACTAGATGAGCAGCTGAGATTTTCCTCCTGGCTGGATCCCATGAAGTCAAGTGAAGCTGTACTCTCTGTTTTGTTTGTTGCCAAATCTGTCATCTGTGGCTCTGCATCTCTGCACTCTGCACGCTAGAAACAGAGAAAAGAATTGGGGGGATAAGAGGGTTTTGATGTGAGGTATCATATGCAGTAGGTGAGATGATATATAAATACATTTACCTCTACACCCTAAGCTGTTTACACTAGCAATTTACCCAATCAATCTTACTATGCAAAAAAAGAAAGACCAATACTGTATATATATATATATATATTTTATTTATTTTTTTTTTTAATAATTGATTTGAGTAATGTTGTCATGTTGTTAATCTTTTTCTTTTATATGTTAAAAATCAATAAAGACGAAGGCAAAAGGAGTTCTTACATAATCTGTACTGAAAAATAAATCAGTGAGTGTATACTACAAAACAAGTACAAAAAGAGCTCTATATCCTCATGAGGTATAGACTTTATGATCTATTGAAAGTTTTTTGAGATTTTCCTGGCAGGGATGTGTAAAGCTGAGACATTACGATACCTGTCTGAATCAGAGTCACAAGACATGCTGACGTCTGTCTGCGAGTCCACATCAAACTTGAGTCTCCTGTGGCCGCAGCACTGGACTGCCTGAGCCACAGAGTAGTGGGTCCTTCCAGCAGCACAGGCCTCTATCTTGGACACAATGAGCTGTGACTGCAGGAAAAGGTGCAGGCAACTGTCAGACAACAGCAGGGGGTTAAGGAGGATCCTGGAGAATTGGGACAAAAACAAATAAGAGATGTTGAATACTGTCTATTTTATTGCTTGTTGGTGATTGACGCACCAGTTTTGTTATGTTTGTGCTGTAGTATGTCGAAGTTCATAAGTTTATTGATCTGCAAGATCATTCTTACTTTTCCAAGAACTTCTGGAGCCCTTTCATCCGCTCAGAGATCTGCTGAGCGTTGTTCATGCTGAAGAAGGGATTCTTTGGGGGCAGCTCTGGTAGCTGTACCCTGCAAAAAACACAAATACACCCTAAAAATGAAGCACTGGGCAGATTACAGTTAACAGAAGAACTGAAAGTAAATGTGTTCAGTTGATGAGTCATATTGGCTTTGGAAAATACTGTGAATGGACTTACATTAGCATTGAATTTGCTTGTAGTTTCTGCCTGAGCCATACAAACTCACTGAACCTCCGTCTCACACAAGAGATCTTCTTGGTGAAGCACACGCTGTTGGTCTAAAAGAAGACACAAGGATGACAAATATTCACGACAAGCCTAAGAATAAAGATTAAGATTAAATTCAAATTAGATAAATAATTCAGATTAAAACAGCTTTCTTTTGTAATTTTACTTACATGTAAACAAATTTCATAGTCTATGTAGGCATGCCAGAAGTCATTCTTTTGTATCCGCGGGTCCCGCACCCAGACACTAATGACCTGCTGCATGGAGAAGGCAAGAGACACTGAAACTATCAACACAATGCATTGTGTCTTGAAAAAGGGGAAGTTTTTATGAGCAGATAGAGGAAGTGCAATGACAATGAGAAGAATGAGGATAGGAAAATGCCAGCAAATATCTTCTATTACTCATGAGGAAAAAAATACGTTCTGAACTTTTAATGTCTTTAAGCTTCTTTTAAAAACAGTTATCAAATTTGTTTAAAGCTCATCATATTTACAGAATTTTCAGACCTACCTCATTCACCAAGTCTGTTCCTTCTTTCATAGTTCAAAATTTCTTTACTTTGAATCTCAGTGACATAAAGCCAACCTGATAATGCTGTGCTTACCGTTGAGCCAGCACCTTTTATTTTCAGTGTTTCTGTCCTGGAGCAAAGGTCTCAAAATAAAGTCACGAGACTTTTAATAGAGATATGCTCCTCCTCACGTCTGCAGTAACAAGTCAACAACCCCCCCCCCCTCCGCCCCCCCTGCTGATTACTGGATAAGAGATCTGGTATGACAGCTTGTGCCAACATGTCAATACCTCATCAACCTACTGAATATCTCACGTTTATTGCTTGTTGACCTTCATATTGGATCAATTGAATCACATCCTCAGGCATCATTACATATTTTTAATACAGCTATAGTAAGATTAGGACAGATCATTTGTTTCATAGTTGTCCCTAACTCATGATTTAGGACATGAGAAATGTGATGTGAAAAAAATGAAGAGAAAAGGCTCACAAAAAGTTTCCTTTATTCACAGAGACTTCACAGATCCATGGTCAACAGTTACAGCAATTCAGTAGTAGGTGTGTTTTTAGGAGGTTTGAGGTTCAGCTGAGTGTCCCATAACAGTCACGGGAGATATGTCGAGTCAGGACAAAGCCATAAGAATACAGGTATTTTACACAGGCCTGTATAACTACTGGAAGACAATGCCCTTCACAATTGGACAGTCTCATATCTAAAGTGCTACATTTAACAATCTTATTAGCCACTGTACACTGCAGGTGTACAAAAGTTATTTTCAGTGTATGGAAATCTCAATAGATTTAACTTAAGAAATATTGTGACCTTTTGAATCATTCTGGCAAGACTTCATTTAGGGTAAAAGCACGTAATAATTACTTTAAAACCTGAACAATGTTCTTGTTATAAATCAATATAGAGGAGAAGGGAACATTTGGTACATAGCAGCTGATTGGGAACACTTTTTTTAAATTATCAGCCACAAGGGTCATACAGAGACACAGTGAGACAGTCAAAGCTGTGGCTATGAACACCTCACACAACAGACGTCCCAACAACAGGTCTACGATCTCTAACGAAAAACTACATGGACTGGAGGTAAGACAGCAGCTAGTTCATTCTGCCTAAATAGTGTTGCTGTACAAGGTTTACTGCAGAGCACACACTACATGACTAAGGGCCCTCCACAATGGAAGATCCTTATAGGGAAACAGGACTATAAATACAAACTCACTAGTTAACAACAAATCTTAAAAACAAAACCATTCCACAGTGATTGTGTCTGCTACATGATGACACAAGACCAAAGCTGCTACAGGTTAGTCCAACCTTTAAATCAGCCGCTCTACACTAAAGGTTAGTTTAAGCCCCCAACACAGTCTCCACAAAGGGACCGTGACCTTATGGAGCACCGCAGGGCTGAGAGCACTTAAAAATTCATCCCCACTGAGGTTCTCGCACCTGCCACAATCTGAAACCCCCAACGTTCAGCGGGACGCAATTTCACACAGAGTGCCTCTAATGTCAACTGACGGAAGAGGACACTCGGTGGAGGGTAAACTAAGCTTCAGGTGAGAGCGCAGCTGTTTATCAGTTCACCTCGGTAATGCACACAAACACACACACTTCACTGCTCCTCGTCTCCGCAGTGCCAGGTCAACTTCTGCTCGTAGAAGTCAATGACCACCTGGGGACACCTGGCGCTCGCTTCACGGGCCGGCAGCAGGGCTACGTCATCTGAATTTTTCCTGTGGAGATAGACGAAAAAGATGGTGCTTTTAGATGACAGTAACACACTATTAATGCATTTAACATGATTCAGCAGCAGCAGCACACACACTCCATTCAGACCAGATTATTGTGAAACACAGGCTAAAAGGACTGAGTCACATGACCTCTCATTTCTGTAATGATGAAATTTCCAGTAACTGTTCCTGCACTTTAAGGGGATATTTGGTATTGCATTAACATCAAGTCTGGAAATTCTGAATACAAATTAAATAATGGCCAAATTAAAGCAACAGAGGACAGTACTTTCTACATTTTAGTCCTTCTGGATTTGCAATCTCAAAGCACAAACTGAAATGACTTTAGTAATGTCACATTATTCAACTGTCCATGACTCCTAAACAAACTGCAATCCACCAACTGGTAATATGTACATTTACTATGATTGAAGGTGCTCTCCATAATCTGTTACCAAATAAATGTTTTACTAGGTTGTCAAGGATATATTCATATTATACAGTCTGTAAATGGCATTTTCATTGCAAATCTGATGCTTTGTCATTTTTGCTGTAGCCTATGCAGATACTTCAGCATTTTGAACAATTGTGGTTTTTACCATCCTGCAAACATGTAACCATTCAACTTCTGTCATCATTTCAAGGACAGAGAAAAGAGGAAGCATCGGAGTTACCATTTGACTAGAAACATGAGCTCTCCCTGTCTGTCTGTGGAGCCGATGATGCATTCAGGCTCGAGGTAAGTGCTGAGGTTAGTGGGTGTGTCTGACTCCAGGATGTTGCCATCGCTGTGCACAGTGTGAGACTGCTGCTGGGACTGCATACAAGACTGAAACCAAAATGGCAAGGACAAAAAATGAAGAAGTTATAGAAGAAAACCACAAAGACAACCTCCACATAACGAGACAGTCTAGATGTGGCATTTTTTTTACTGTACATGCCAACTTGGAAGAGAAAAAAAAGAAACTTAACTGCTTTCACTTCCAGAGGACATTGCAAAACAAACAACCTTCACACGCCATTTCATTTCATATTCAACCTTTTAAATGTAAGAGCAAACATTTTTTTAAAGTTGATTTTACTTGACTCCAAGGCAATCTTTTTTTCAGGGTAACTCTGTTGTATCCCAATAATAGGATTCTTTTCTCTCTCCTTTGTACAGATTTAGGTGCAGAAGTTCTGTAAATAACATGGAAACAACATGCACTTCCAGACATTTCCATCAATGCATCTCTGGCATACTCACAATTTCCGTCTCTTGTTCTGTCATCTCTTCTTTTGGAATGAACTCGGGTTCTAGCAGCTCACTTTGTTCTTCCTCATTCATTTCGGACAGATGGGCGTTTCTCAGGAACTCTTCAATGAGTTCAGGACAGTCCAGATTATCCTCTGGTTCCCAAGTGTTTTCTGCACTGTAAAATAACAAACAAAAAACAGGATATCTTACTATCTTGCACACACAAAATAATTACAGAGTATGAGGAAGACACCAAGGATTATTACAACAACATTCCACTCACTCAGTAAAGCCTTTCCACTTCAGGAAGTACTCCACTCTTCCATTGGAGACTCTGCGGCGAATTATTCTCTCTACCACAAACTCCTGGACAACTGTGACGTTTGTCTCCTCAGTCTTCCTCTGTTTGGCGGTCTGCTTCTTTCTCATACTGCCAGGATGAAGATGCAAATGAATGACAACTATGGCATGTATTTAAAAACACAAGCAAATTAAAACATAACAGAATATTATTTGTTAAACCTGCTAAATGTGACAAATCAACACTTTCATCTCCTTGTTGCTGATATATTTGCACAACACATAACAACACGGCAGCAATGAGCACCCAGCTGCGCCCTTCAGACAATGATCCATACTCTTATTATAGTGCTCCACCTGCTGTTCTTGTGTGGAGCACAGCATACTGTACTACTCCAGCCCACAGCGCAACACGTTAGTATCTATACACACGTGCATTGTACATTCCGACAGTTTAGTTTGGCTGGACAGCAGCTTTAAAACAAAAGTGTGAAGCGTATCTGGCTGATGCACAAGACGCTGTAATGAACAATATGCACGTACGCTGTCGGTGTGTACTTAATCTCGGCGGACAGCCTGCTGCTGCGGCGCTGCTCTGCTCAGGTTGGAGCTGGTCGCAGGAAACTACTTGCACACCACGTCCTCGGTGTGGCTCTGAGCTCTAATGTGTCGCTCGCCGTGTTTACATGAGCCACAACAACTTTTCATGAATGAGTTAAAATTAAAGATGGCCGTGGATGCTCGGAGGAAGTGGTTGCCAAGGGAAAAGGTCATGCCAGGAAAAGCGGGAGGAGACGACGTGGACGCGCTCACCGCCAACCAATCAGAGAGCAATCCGCTGCTCCGACCGTCCCAGTCCAGTGGTCCGGAACAGCCCTGCCACCCATGGGCGTCACCTGGTTATGGCAAGGGAATGACTGAACCTGGCATATCACACTGAGAGCAGACTGGCAGCAGATCTTTCATCTTTTCTTTATTTTCTCGCCCCCCCCCCCCCCCCCCTTTTTTAATAATAGGAAACAAATGTGAAGCATTGATTGCAAAACAACACGAAAGCAGAAATGATATGAAGACAGATTCACGTCCACTAATTCATAAAACTATACACATCATTGATTATATTATATTATATTATATTATATTATATTATATTATATTATATTATATTATATTATATTATATTATATCATATCATATTATATTATATTATATTAGGTTATATTATATTATATTATATTATATTATAGGCCTATTATATTATATTATATTATATTATATTATATTATATTATATTATATTATATTATATTATATAGCCTACATGTATCCCAATAAGCAGTAGTGAAATTACTCACGTAGAACTATACTGAAGTACTTTTCTTAGTATTACTTAGTATTTCCTTTTGATCATACTTTTTACTAACAAAAAGGGGGGAATCTCTACTTTTTTCTCCAATGCAGTTATTTTACTATACTTTAAAGTTATTGAGTAGCTAAGAATTTTACAAAGGCTATAAAACAGATAAAGTCCTCTGAGGCAAATTTGTGATATTAGGCTTTATAATTTAAACTGAGTTCTCAATACTTCTTCCACCACTCTCCATAAACGCAACTGTATGTTTTACGGAGGGGCTCTGCACTCCACCACTACCTAAACCGCACTGAGGGAATCTTGGCAAAACAGCCTCTGGAGGATTTGATTGACAGCTCCCTTTTAGCCAATGGCAAACCCGGGGCTGCTGATTGGTCACAGAAGCACCACCAACAGGCTCTTCTGTCGTTTTTCACTAGTTATTTTCCTCACCACAGGGGGACGCTGCCTACCTGCACTGGACTTCAGGATTAGTGGGCCAAAGGCTCAATGCTCCTGCATCCAAGTGAAATAATGAGAATGGATTTATGCTAGAAAGCTCATAGCAAAAGACAGCAGAACAAAAGGTTTTACCAGGAGGTGCATTCACAGTGGAACTGCCTCTGATGCACTGTTGTATCTGATATCATTTCATCCTCAAGCCAGGATTATGAAACATCGGGCGCATTTGTATAAATAATAAAATGTACTCAAGCAAGCACTACAGAACAGCTCTGTAAGAATGTAACACACATATAGGAAAGCCTACAATAAAAGCATCACATGGTAATTTCTCATAGTCCTGAGAATGAATACCTTGGTTTTATTTCCAGCCAATTTCCAATGAGAAAACACTGGAAGAAGCCCAAGGGATGTGATTAAAAGTGGTTTCAATGAAAAGGCTGACAGACGCCTGCATGGAAGATGAATGTGGTGTGCATCATCTCCAGAAAAGGGAACATATTGATCACAGTCTCAGTGGGAACAGGACACAGGTTTTATGCAGGTTACAAATCAATGTTTGGTCATTTGGATCTGCAATACTGTATGCCCAATTCCACCTTTAGTGCAGAGGAAGTTGGAAGGAGTTGGAGATTTGAACCTCAGGAATCACAGGTTCTCCACTGATAAGCTGGCGTTTTCTTCTGTGATTAATTATTAACACTGTGTGGAAGATGTTCTCAACATCCAAATACCATTTTATTTTTCTTTGCTCACAGCAGCTCTCACAACAAATGGACTCCTCTTTTCATAACATAAAAGTCATTAGACACATTTTTTTTACATTGTTTTCTGAACTATGATGACCCTGTTTTGTTAAAAACATAAAAATTGTGTATTTTTTCAGTTGTATCTTCACATTTCTACACATTTTCTTTGCTGTTTTATAGATAAATTATAAGCCAAGATTATGAACATTTGGGTTGCAGTGTTTGGCTGATGCTGTAAACAAATGTTAGCTTTTTTTAACCACAGTCAATCAAGTTTGTAACTGTTAATGTTAATTAGTTGTCAATAAATGGATTGTGGTTCATATATTTTGCTATTTTTTTCCCCAATGAATAAGTCTGGGGGATCTCCTGGGATCTCTCTGGTGAATTAACAAGCTTAACAAATAATTATTTGAATGTTTAAACCTTTTATAAAGGGTTCTTTACTAAAATGCGGTACCTTAATTTGGGACCACATATGGCCACATTACATCTGTGTCTATGAGTCAAAATGTGACTTTCCCACATGAGTTTACCCAGACTCCAAGGAAAGACATGTGTTGGTTATCTGCTGTATGACTGGTTGTTGCCCTCTGACCCCTTGCTGTCGGTTCTTTTGGGGTTTTAGTACTAGTTTCCATAGTAACTGACCAGCTATAGGGTTGAGCTGTCACTGTAGGCGCGGGAATGGCAGTAATGCATGCAGAGAGGTCCTGTCTGGATTTACTGCCCTGCTACAGTATGGATTGTTTCGGATTCTCTTAACCAAATTTTAACTCTGGAGAGCCAGATTATAACTTGGAAACACAACTTGATACTATGCTTAAACACAGGACAATCATTTACATATTTACACCAACTAAGTACGAAAACTATAATTAATTATTGTTTTTTACCTGTTGTACCCAGTGAAACTCATTGCATGGATTTAGAGAATGACAGTTGTAAGGAATTAGAGAAATGTTTTAGATGCTTTATGAAAATATTATGTCTTTTGCAGCCTACACGATTCAACAACTGACAATAATGAAATTATTTTAGTTTTTTTTTTGTGCCTTAATCCAAACTGAGTGAACCCAAGATTGACCAGGGCACTAAAAATGAAATACAGATGTTGATGAAATGACTTGCTCCAGTGTACAGGGTGAAAAGATATATAGCGTTGTGCCGTCATCCCTTAAATCTGCTCAGTCCTCCCAGACAAGCACATTCCTGGGGCCCACTGTGAGTGTAGCCCTCATACAGATGGGCCTTGAGAGCCACCCTGTCAGAGCAGAAATGAATCCAGATGGCTGGACCCTGCTGTGAGGGGCTGTGGGTGGAGTGAGTAGTGGTCTGTGTGGCTCAGACCAAGCCTGACTGGACCCTTTTAATGCGGAGGGCCCCTGGCGTTCATTCAGTACCACCCCGAGGCTCTCGGATTACTGCCAGGGCGAGGACATTCACGTTGCTCCTGTTATTCTTACCAAGCATTAATCTGAATGAATAAAGAGCAGTATTGAGTTCTTTCACAGTGAAGCAGTAATATTCATGGCTGGTCTGACAGTGAAGTGATTTACATGAGCTCATTACTAACCAATTGATTGATTGATTGACCAAATATTTGCTTTGCTTTCTTGGAGATTGTTCCCATATATAATACAGATACACACCCAACACCACATTTGGAGTGGGAACAGCAGTATGAGAGCCAAGATGCTTTATTGTCACCAACTCTGCCACCACTGCAGGAGCTCTCAGCACCTCCATCAACTCCACACGCTGTCTTCAGATCATATTCAAAGTCACATACTGAATCAATCTGGTTATGGTGCGACAGGCTGATGCAGTGGCAGAGAGAAAAGTGACATTTCCTGAGTAACAGAGGACGTGGGACAGCAGACCACCTATATATGCTTGCGTCTCCTGTTTCAGAGCACTTCTCGTGCCCCCAGATACTCTCCTTTCTGTTATGCTATACTTTGCTCTGGCCTGAGGGGGGTAGTTATTGCTTTTTCTTTGTCTCTATAGAGTTACTGGGAAATACAGTAGGAATGCAATCTTCTGAGTATTCATTTCATTACAGGTTTCAGTTGGATGATTTTAAAGATATAAATGATCAAATACGTTAAGAGAACTGAACTGAAACCTTGGACCTAGAGTTGGGATTTTTTTGTCAAATTATTATTTCCAAGGTCAAAATATTTTTTAAGGCAACAAATGTGGAAAGTCCAAAACTTCTAAGGATGAAATCAAAACTGCTATTGGCTTACCATAAGTTGATAAGGACCATGTTGTATGTTTAAAAGACCACAAAAAAGCCAGTAAGTGGACTTATGGAGTTAGCAGAGAGCAGAGTTGTAATGTTGCCAGTGGGAAATTTGATGCACAGTCATCAAATTAACAACTGATTAAAAAAGAAAAGTGCAGCAGTAAATACTGAAATTACACTCAATGAACATTTGACATAACTGCCACTGTTGTTATTGTCACTGATCACCAAAACCATCTTTGGTATAAGGAAGAACACAGCAGGCATGTAAATGGCTATAATATAATAAACACAGAAAATGATTTACATACAAATATATTACAAATCAATAAATTACCAATCACCAAAAACATAAAAAATAATAATGAATTTGAAAATATAGTTTTCAAAGAGAAATAAAAAGCCATGTTGACAAATTGAATCAACAGAGTGTGTTTTAATCAGGAAATTAGAATTAGAAATATTAATTAATAGAATGCTTTATAGACATTTATAAAGCTTCTGTGGTTTTCCATTCATCTAAATGAGAGCAACAAGAAAAATGAAAACTTGCAGACAACACCCCTCAAAATCATAGCACTTTATTAAAATAGCTCTAACTGATGGAATACATGATCAAATATATAGTGGTACTACTATATATCTGATAGTTTCACTTTTATGTTTCTGTTTAACTATTTACAGTACACTAAGACTAATGGCATAATGATTGTTGGTCATTACAAAAGTATGTCTTCATTTATTTCAAAATGTAATAAAAGGATAAACTCCTTGAGATGCACCTTCTTGTTTAAAGGGGTCCATTATACATCACCTGGTTTAAGAACAAGGGTGCCATCTCAGATTCAATCCCCAAACACAGTCAAAGTCCCTCCCTTCCGTTTAGAATTGAGACCCAGGTGTCTAGAAGAGTTTTAGATAAACATGGAAGAATTAATAATGAATTCCCCATTTGGTAAAAAAGTTTCAGAATAGTGGTTTTGTTTGTAACACAAACAGGTGGTGACTTCATCCCATGTGCCTTTCGGCTTGGGGTTTCCGTTTCACAACATGGAGCCCATCGGATCCTGTAACAGACTGATTGACAGGTGAATAGCACCAATGACAACCAACTCCCATTTGCCCAGGGGCCATGTGGCACAAAGTGAATGCATAAGATAAATAGTGCCTTTGAACCTAAAAAAGAACTTTCCCCCCTTCCTCTACACTTCTCCTTTTCTCTCTGTCTCCCTGTGTGCCATTCTCCTCACTTCTCTGTGTTTTCTCAGTGCAAGTGTTTTGTTCTTGTGAGTTTTGTGACCCATGGAGCTAGTTGACTTTAAGCATTAGGCAGAGGAAAATGTGAGTCCAGTAAAATAAAATCCTTTTAATATGTCAGTCAGCTCACAGGCCTGGATTGTCTGCAGCTTTTAGAGAGAAGAAGTAAGTAAAGTCTCTATAAGTGTTGTTAAATGATCAGTAATTGTTGCATATCTCATAAATTTAATGATTCCACTGAAGGCCCAACATTAAATTTTTTGTGATCAAATTTAAGAAAAGACATGTCTGAAAAGTTCACCCAGGGGTTGCATTTTAAACAAGGTATGTAAACAATCACAGATTTCTGTGATGTAATTTGACACAAATACTCACAGTAACTGGGACTTTTGATGGACCGCTCTCTGTTGGTTCTGTTGGAGCGATTATCGCTGCTGTCTACAAGGACATTGTTTGCTTTCTTGTGGCCTGCCTTTTGTCATACATCCCCTTCCATCTCAGTTTCTCCCAGCATTAAGTGTTCTCTGTCGCAGCTGCCCATCACCGTGTAGTGAAACCCAAACAGGGAACACAGTCTCTTGACTTAGTCTCTAAACGATGAGCAGACACAAGAAGAAGAAAGGACAATGGATTCACTCAAGGGACGAAGTCAACACACATGACACTTGATTTGAATCCTCACAAAGTCATAAAGGCCACTCTAAGTCCAGAGATGGCAGATTCATCATAAATGTGTTTTTTATAACATATATTTGCTGCTTTTTTCAATTTCTAAACTTGGCAAAAGCTGATGTACCTTGATCTGAACACACAAGAAGAATCTCTTCTATGTATTTATTGCGTAACATATGAAATGGTCACACTCATAATGCACTTTTCAGTAAGTAGACAGCTGAATAGTATCTCATCCTTGAGTGTTGAGAAGACCTTTGCCTTAGTAAATCTCCTTGTCACTGTGCAGCTGCTGACTGTCTACTCTCATTGAGTGCAGCTCCACAAACCACCGAATCCAGTCTGTTGACCTTTCACTCTCTCTCTCTCTCTCTCTCTCTATATATATATATATATATATATATATCTTTCTTTCTCTCTTTCTCTCTTTCTCTCTCTCTCTTTCTTTCTCTCTTTCTCTCTCTCTCTCTCTCTCTCTTTCTCTCTCTCTGTCTTTCTCTCTCTCTCTTTCTCACACAGCTGTACGCTTTGAACTTTAGATCTGCTACATATCCAATCAGGATTCAACTTCTTAAACCCCACATTTCCCCCCCTTTGGCTTCAGGAAACCGGGCCATCTGCAGTCTAAATCTGTTTCTGCACAGGTCTGGATGCAAGATTCTCCATTGAATAGAGAGTGTTTGCTCTCTGGGTCCTGGGAATCTGAAGCTGTTCTTCCTTAGTCAAAAGTACTTTGACCATGACCCATTTCAGCTCAGCGAGGCCTGTAGCAGCTACGTGCCATCTGAAGGCTAAGTGCTGACTGTGGGCTCCAGCTTGAGCAAATGGTGGGACTAACCAGCTCTTCGGCCTTGCCTGCCATCTGGAAAATAACAGCTTTAAGCAGGTCCTGCCAGTAATTACCCCGCAAACTCTGAACAAAGGCACAGCACACACTCTGTTGAGATCTGGATAATTGATTGAGACAGGCATCAGCAACTGAGAGTCTATTCCAAGTAGTGAAAAGTCTAGTCTTGGCTTAAAAACACTCAATTCGGGTTATAGAATTTGTATTTGGGTTTGAAGCATTAAAGCAGAAAATGAAGATGAAATGAACAGAAGGTCCGCACTAGCTTGTGTCTTTACATGTTGTTGTGTGCTTGAAAACAATACCTGGCCATATGGCTGCACCTAAACTCTAATGACATGTGTTATAAGTATAGTAACATACAACTTGTGAGCTTTTTATAACGAGAGGACTGAGACTACTATCATATTTGTTCAGTAAATACTGTATGAGGCTAAAAAAACCAAAGAGTAAATATGTCAAGTTGCGGTGTATATGTTATGTGCTTGACCGTTTCTTGGCTTTGCACGGTGATTTCATTCAGTCTGCTGGTTGCCTGGTAGGCTTTCATAATTAGGCAAATGGCAACTAGTGAGCTTTAGACGTACTGATGAGTGGATTTTATTAACTTTGAACAAAGCCAGAAAGCTTTCCTTCTTGTTTCCAGTGTTTGTGCTAAGCTAATCTAAAGGCTGCCGTATCCTCCAACAGAACTGGTTGTGTGTGAAGGTCAAAGAACATCTGAAACCAACCCCCCTCACACCTTTCAGAGATTGCAAGTGAAGAGGCTGTGCGCAACAATATCTGTAACTTCCCAAAACTGACAATCCGACAATCATGCCAAACTTTATCCAGCAATGGCCACTCTTCACACAACTATTTCATTTATATGTTTAACTGAGTGAAACACTATAAATATCTTCTAGGAAAGATGGCTCTTCCTTAAACAGAACTGTGAAACAGAAGAGTGAAAATTTGTTTCCATAGCTTGTCTTCTATGTGTCGTTATAGAGCATTGAGAAACCACAACCACTCCCTTGGTTTGAACCACTGCCTGGACCTGACTGAACATGAAGCTGATTTACATCGTCCATCCTCCAAAATGTCACTTTCAATTTGAATTCTATCAGGACCTAATCTGGAAATGGTTACTCAGTGTATCTTGAAAATAAATTGTTTGCAGCTGACTGGGTCAAGCCAAAAATGGAGGAGGG
This sequence comes from Scomber japonicus, assembly GCF_027409825.1. NCBI lineage: Eukaryota > Metazoa > Chordata > Actinopteri > Scombriformes > Scombridae > Scomber > Scomber japonicus. Next base: position 12,503,434 of record NC_070587.1, on the reverse strand, counting down.
GAGACTCAGGGGGGAAACAAGTGGCAAAGTCCATCCACTGAAATGCCATGTTTAGGCTGATGCACAGGAAACAGGCTCTTACCAGCCAGGAAATGAAGTGGCAAGCACAGGCCGGGTTATATTTCCCCTCCTGCTCTCAGATGGGCCTTGTTAGTGCAGAGACGCCAGGGCTCCAGCTTTTGTTCACACAGAGCCAATAGTAAACAACTCTGCAGTGTTTTTTAAAGACATCAAGTGCTTGTGATGGCTGAGTGGTATGTTGCCATGAGGTCTTGAGTTTCTCAGACCTCCAGATTCCCCATCCCCCTCTGTCTCTGAGGGGGAGCTGAGTCAATTGTGAGAATGTGAAAGAACTGAGACAAATTTATGTGCAAGTGAGGAAAAAGACTCCTCTGACTTATGTTTTACTAATGAAATCTGTGGCTGTGTTTTAGCTTCGGTACAGATTAGGACTTTTGCCCCCATATATGATCTTTTCTCTCCATTATTGACTGAAAACATGATACAGGTGAAGGAAGAATTTTCATAAAACTTACAATGGAGAAACATACCTTATGCTTTGGGATGCCCTCTATACCCAAGGATGAGGAACAGTTAACCAGTAAAATCCTGCTTGCCCTGGATTTTTGATTGTTATTAGTATGTTAATTTGCCATAAGGCCGAAAGGTAATTCTATTTTTGACCTGTTTCAAGAACTGACCAAAGATTAAAATCAATATACTGAATACACATAAAGTTAACCAGAAGTATCATATCTTTATATTTTTGGATCAGAATAATGCTAGTCTCACACACTGTTCACAACACATAAATTACTTATACGAGGGTTCAACAGAACAAAATAAACAGATAATAATGTGTGTATTTTATAAAGACCTCAAGGATCAAGGATAGTGGTACCTTGGGACCCTGACACATTGTTTCGAAGTCACTTTGACTCAGAGCAATGAATTAAGTGCCACAGCTGCCAGCAAAGAAATAGCAATAATACACTATTTGGACAACTCAAGGCTGAACCGGAATTCTGGGTCTGACAATCTGAGAAGTCTGTAGTCTTATATGTGCAGATATTTCAATTATCTTCAAATCGAGGCTGCAACTGAAAGATCATAGAAATAATGTGTTTATTATATAATCAGGACAACCAAAGAAATCCTTTGTTTGAGATTTATGTCATTGAATTTCAGCTTGAAATTGTCCTTTGACCCATTTTAAAAAGATGGAGAAAATTAGCTGTCGGAGAGATAAAATGTAGTCCTTTGAACGAAAATCATTCAAGGGCGTTTTCTTTTTCAGAAAAAAGAGGATGACAAGTGACTGAGACTTTTGAGGACAAAGATTTACTGTTTGCATTCACATGTTCGAAGGTCAGAGCTGGCTGCATGCCCACACAAACCCAGACCTGCTTCTCTCCGATGTAAAGGACCACCTCAATGTGAAGGTCCACCACGAGGATAGTGATTCATGGTGAGGAGCTCTGGGCAAAGTTGAAGTTAATGTAAACAATTACAGTTTAGTTGATGTATTCTGAGCATGTGTATGTGAGCTGGGGAGGGATGAAGAGAGTGAGACAGAGATAATTTATTCTCACAGGCAAACAGTGATGATTCAGAGTTGGGAGGAGCTGTGCTGCGCTGCTTTGGGGCTCATGTGTGGCCGGTCATGGAACAAGTACTTATAATGGTGCATTAAGGGGCTGTAGTTCAAGCTAAACATTGCAGTAGTTATAGGGCTTTAAAAGAGGAGGAGAGCAGTGACACCAAAGACTGGCCAGATCCTTTTAAACAATAACTTGCAACATTGAAGCAGTTTCGCAACCTTTTAGTAGAACTTTAGAAAACTAGAAAACTCAATCATATAAATAAAAACATGTTTAAGCTGGTACTTAAAGGTAGATGCAAAAAGAAAAGTCCCTCTGGCCTTGTTGATTAATGGAGTGATTGCCTGTTCGGAGAATAGACAGCAGTAACACCTTATGGTTGCAAATGAAATCCGAAGAACTTTCTGTCACTTGAGCTGATAAAATGAAGTTATTCCAGTTTATATTCCATATTGATCCGCTTCTTGAGATGTCTACGCAAGTTTAAAAGGTAGTAATATCCAAGAATCATCCCCTTCTTTGTTATAACTCCCAAATGATTCATTCTGTAACTAGTATTTATTGGTTAGCCTTGCATCAGTTTTACACTCCTCCATCTCAGTTGTGGTTGTTTCCATCTGTTTGGAAAAAAAGGTTAGAAGTTGACTGGCAGAGGTCTTGCTCTCTGAGAGTTAGCGGCTCGCTGGAGGGGGCTTGTTTCTATCAGGGGTGAAACACCCTGCCCGTCCATCACCCTGACAGAGCTGACAACCATTCAGCCAAACCAGAGGAGTTCCTGCCAACAATCAAAGGGCTTTTCATTGAAGGAATCCAGCTCTGGCCTGTCATCAGAGTGGGGCGTTCCCAGCTGTCAGCAGGACAGGGGATACTCTGGTACCTCCCTTGCTGTTTTTTTTCCAAAGTTTGTGGTCACATCCATTGCATTGGTCAAGAGCACATGCTCCGCCCTCCCACCCCCTATTCTGACTCTCTCTGTCTGTCTCACTTTCTCTCTCTGTAAAGGTCAGATTGTTTTCTAATCCAGCTGTGGTAAACTATGCAATTCAGTTGTGTTATGTACTGTTGCATAGTTTAGTATATTACATCACTTGCATTACATACATATGGGTCTTCAGTAGGTAGAATTTCCGATTCAACTTAATTTGCATATGCACTTTGATAGAAAATACTACTTGCTTGCTCCTCAATCACACCAATGCTGACATTCACCACAAGAGGGAGCACAACCAAAGAAAATGTCAAGTAGCAGCATGTTTTGAAAACCTATTCAGAAATATTCAGATACATTTAAAAATATCACATTACATACACCAAATACATCTATAAACTTTCTGGTGATGTGGCCAAATGGAAATCTTTGTCCAGAAACATGAATCTTCCTCATTTCAAAGGGATGAGATGGCTCTCTTGCATCATCTATTAAATACTAATTTCTGTGAATGTAGATCATTTAAAAAGAAAACAATTATATATGTATGCATGAGTAAAATCTCTTCTTGCTGCAAATAAATCCAGTCCAAATTTCCTGCCCTAAAAATGTAACCTTTAGGAAAAACATACTGTGATGTGACGTGATGTGACGTGATGTGATGTGACGTGACGTGATGTGACATGATGTGACGTGATGTGACATGATGTGACGTGATGTGACGTGATATGATGTGATATGATATGATATGATGTGAAAAGGAAAACTGTAGATTTCTGTGTTAACATCTTTCTTCATTTAATGCACATCACACCAATCTATAAACCACAATCATTTAAATACACACACAACAAATATCAACAAGCTGTTGTAACATTTCTGTCTTTACTTGCAGCACAGTGTCAGACTCCAGCAATGTCTGATGCTTCACTGGGTATATTATTACATAACCAGTGAGCCGCCTGCATGAATCAATTATTCATCTCCATATCATAACACTGAGGATGCTTTGATTATGACAGACATCCAGACAAGGCAGTGCAGTAAATGGCAAGGAGAAAACATGCACCAATCTCCAATGAGTCTGTGGCTTCATCATGTGACTACTGAGGGAGAGCACCTTCAAATAAGACTTGTTTTCTCCATTGCTCTCAAAGACAGCAGAATGCTTGATTTTAAAAACAGCCCCCAGCAGTTAGGGAATCAACATAAGAGATCATCTGTAAGTCCTTCCACATGGGACTCAACACAACGAACTGTCAGTCTAGTGCAGACAGAAGAGGAGCAGCCATATTTTTCTCTTCTGTCAAAAAATGTTTCAGGAGTGTTCCATCTTTTACTGTAAAGGCCCCATCAGTGGAGGTGGTGTTGACTGACTACACAGGTTGGTTAAGAGGTTAAACAGTACAGTATATCTTGATTTATCTGTCAGGATAATCAGCCTCAAGCATCTGTTCTGGACAGTCAAAACAACTCATCTAGTGACCCGAAGTCAAAAAAAAAAAAGAATTAAAGACAAGTTGTAAAGGTTCAAAGGCTTGTTTTAAAGACATGAATAACAGCTATATTTATGCCCCCACTAAATCATGAGGTTCGAACTCGCCATACTTCATAGTGACACTGTGTTTTTGACTTCTTTTGTACATTTTCTTCTAAGGATCAGTTATGCAGAAAACCATCTGGGCCCAGTGAGGGTGGATTGTCAATTCCCCTGTCACATAATAAAAGCTCCTGCTGGTTCTGGTTTGTTTCTGACAGTCCTGCCTCTACACATTTGATCTCTTAATGTACATGTTTTATTGCAAAAAACAGACATTTTGATATCTCGTAAATACTCAGCAGGTCATTAGGCTGAGCCATGTATGAGGGAAAAAACTATAGTTTGTTGGTGACTGTTGGAATTAACGGAACATAAACAAAACACAGTGATATAATACAGTAAGTACAGCATAGTTTTAATGATTATTAATCTCTTTTAGCTACAGCAGTCAGACTTAAATGTGGCAATAACTGCTGCAACTGCTGTTGTGGACTTTGCACTCCACTTTGTAGATCTGGCTAAGAATTTATATAATCAATATTGATCACAATATTCTGCCAAAAAAATCTGCTCTGTATTGGTTTTGATTATTACAGTTTGTACTAAAAGACCCTCTAAAGAGTGGGACGTCGGTTATTCTGGTAAGTACATTTTATTTTGAAGGTTTTAAGCCTGTTTTTTGCTAGCAAAAATCAGTATTTGCTTTATCACTGTTAACTATAGACTGAAATGCACTGTGCTAACCAAGCAAGCTCAGCTCCACCCTCTTGTCCAAATGTGGTCATTTCTGTCTCCAAAAACAAAAACAGTCAAATCGCTGGACTTAAGGCTTCAAAAATACAGCCTACTAATCAATTGGTGACATGACAGTGACAACATAATTTTTTTTTAACAGTCATCATAATATCTTATTATAATAATTTTCATTATTACTGCTTTAATAATACTTGTGAATACTTCAATCAGTATGTCATTGTCTCCTGTTAAAGAGATCTTGATCTCAGTGAGACTTTCGAAATAAATAAAACTTAATTAACCAATGCAAGACGATATTTAAAGTGGTGAAGTGGGTCATTACAAAATGAAAGCCAGTCATTAATCAGTCAGTTTCCAGCTACAGAGGCAATCAAGGAAAAGTCACGTATTACCGGGTATCTGCCCTAAAGTTTCCTGTTGATTGTGTTCAAGCTCTAATGATGAATATTAAAGTCATCACACTGATGCATGTCAGCGCTATCGTTTTTAAAACTCATAACAGAGTTCCAATGTTGTATCATAAAAAATATATGCACATAATAAAATAAATAATCATGAGGCGAACAAAGCTATTCCTGGTACATGATGCCATTAGTATTGAGAGTGTGTATTAATATTTATAGTCTACTTCACACTATTACATTTGCATGGCTTTGCTCGCCACAATCTAGTTTCTAAAATTGGATATAGGACATTTCCTCTAGATTTACAAAGAGGCAGTAAAGGGCGGCTTCATTACTGTGATGATGTTTACACACTCAGTGTTTAATACCCTCAGTATAACTCATTCTCAGAGGTTATCACAGGTTGGTCTTCAGCCTCCCCCTCACAAGAAATCTCCCAGGATACCAACTAGGTGTATGAATAAAAGTTACATCAAGTCGCTTTAGGGTGTTTGTCTTTCACCCCATCATTTAGTGATCTGCATCGGTTTGCAAGTGTGTACATATAGTACATGCCAGTAGGAGTGAAAGACATTGTGTCTGTGAGTGAGAGAGAAAAAACAGAAAAAATCAGTAGAGAAGAGAAAGGAAAAGAGGGAGAGAGATCAAAGACTATGGCAGAGCCAGGCCCTGTATGAAAAATTAGGTTGGAAGGCTCTGCCTCCTCTCTCCATCCGGCTCTCCCCTGATCATCGACACTGAGGAGAATAAACTCAATCCATGTTAAATTATAGATTAAGGACCAGCACTGGCTATGGCTCGGCAGCTGGCGGCAGCATGCGCGTCAAGCTGCACTGAGTTTTACACACTTCTGCTGCTGCTACTATTGCCTCACCTCAATGCCATATTAAAATCAACATCAAACACTCTCCACAAATGAATAACAGGATTTAAAAGAGACTGCATGAATATGTAAATACTCTCTCTACAATATACTCTCTGTAAGGCTGTGGCTGTGGTTTGTTGGACTCTGCCTCGTTGATGAGTTAACCTTTTGCATCACTTTTCAGGTCACAAGTGTTTTTATCACTCCTAATCTTTTATTCAGAGGAGCTTTGTTCTTTTATCTCTGTGATGAGATGATTTGCAAAGTGCTAGTTAACATTTTTATGGGTATTGTCTCATAAAAAGGATTAAAAGAGTTTTTGCTGTGCTTTGTAAGCAGCCATTTGAAGCATATGGTGCAAATCAGGGAATGTAGAAATGGAAAACTATGGATAAGTATCCGTATCAACAGAGAAGCAAGTATCACATTTACATATTAGCTTCAACACCTCAAACTGCTTCTGCTTTAACTAGTAGAAATAGGTTTTTAAATTTCATATTGATATGATCAGTAAAATGAGTAATCTATCCAAAATCACATCTTTAAATGTGATGGTATCCATTATTGAAAAATATCTGTACATCTTTTTTTAAAACATTATTTTTATTGAGCATCTTTTATGCTACAGAACAAAGCAGTCCAGCTGCTACAAGTGAGAATAAACAATCAAGTATGTATGCAAAAAAATTAAAAAACAAACAAACAGACAAACAAAAACATAAAAATCAAAAACTCAAATTAAAAATCAAAATGATGTGCATATTTCAAATACACAGTATCTCCTCCAGATACATGTCACATAAACACTGCCATATCAGCACAAAAGGAAAACAAAGAAATTGATAAAAAGAAAGAAAAGAAAGAACATTTTACATGAATGGTGCTGATGGAGAAGTAGTGGTGGTGCAGTACGGGTTTAACAGATCACTGTTCTAGGAAGTTAAGCCAGGCTTGCCATGTTTTTAAGAATCGCTGTGGGTTACCTCTTATACTATATGTGATCAATTCCAATTGTGAAAGCTCTGGTTTTCCATGGTTCCCCAAATATTTGGAGGAGCTCACTTTTAGTCCAGTTAATTTTGTAGCCACAAAAACCACTAAAAGTGTCAATCAAGTTCAGTAAGGCTACAAGTGAGGTGTCAGGATTGATTAAAAACAAAAGTACATCGTCAGCGTAAGGGCAATTTTGTGTGTAATGTTTCCAATTGAAATTCCCATAATGTTAGATTCTGCTCTCACTCGTTGAGCCAGTGGTTCCAAGATGAGAGCAAAGATCAGGGGCGACAGAGGGCACCCCTGTCTTGTGCCACGTCCAATAGCAAAGGGGCTCGATATTATTCCATTGGTACAGACTCTGGGTTCATCATATAAAAGTCTAATACAATTTATAAAATAATTACCAAAATTGAAATGTATCTCTTCACCCAAGTGTCCAAGACTGTCCAAGTCTAGGGTGTCCTCCGCTATAATTATGTCCCCTTCTGCTCCACATAGTTTTAAAAATAAAAGACATAAAGTTTAAATCATCATAATTGGGGGCATAGATGTTGACCAGGGTAATGACCTCAGATAATCCCTTACCCTTCACCAATATAAATCTTCCACCTGGGTCATGTTCTATTTTTTCTGGTATAAAGGGAAAGTGTTTGTTTATGAGGATGCAGACACCTCTAGTGCTAGTAGTAAAGGAACTGAAGAATATCTGGCCTCCCCAGATCTTATCTAACTTTTCATGTTCTTTAGTATTCAAATAAGTTTCCTGAAGAAAACATATATCTGTCTTATTTCTCTTTAAGTAAGTTAGAATTTTTTTTCTCTTCCCTGGGTTATGTATGCCGTTAATATTCCAGGATAGCAATCACCAGGTCAGGAATGGTTTTGAGTATTTTTAAACTCTATGTATTTCCCCAGCATGAATTTTGGCATGTATCTGTACATCTTGATTCATTCTCTCTCAAATGTGTTTTAAGCCCCCACATTAGCGTCCTCCATGGTCACACATTAGTTAAAAAGACTGACATGAAAGCCCTGCACACTCCAATATATGTTTTCCATTATTATGGCTGATTAAACCTCGACTCAGGTTGAAGGTTGGCAGATCTATCATGGGAATTACACAAGGTCTGGTGTAAACTCTCTTGATCTAGCAAGTGCAACAAAACTGAAGGAAGTGTCAAGAAATGTCAGTCAGTATCAGTCAAAGTACTCTGAAGCACACTCACATATGCACTCGAGATTAATGTGGTCAAAGTGTTCTGTTTTCAAGGTACTAACAATGTACTTAATATACTGTTGATATATATATATATATATATATATAATTACTGCAATTAAGAATATACTGAAACACATTTAGTGCAGCTGACTGATTTTTTTGAAACACCTTTACGTTGTAATTATGTGTGCGTAAGTGAACTTGCTCACGCACAGGTCAGTGAAGTCTAATCATGCAACATTAGTGAAAGTGAAAAATTAGCTTTTATTTTATGTCTTTAGTCAATCACTTTGTGACAATGAATGAAAGTGCTTTCACACCTGATCAGTCTGTGTGTTCTTTTGCATCAGTATGATCATTACAGTTTTACTTTTCCTATAATCTACAGTAATTGTACCCAATAGAAATGGAAGTAATAATAACTTTGGTAACATAAACTTACACACTAGAAATCACAACAAAGTATCAGTTTCCACGTCCAGTATTTTATTCACAAAACCAGCTGGAGATACATTTGCTCTCTCTCAGCTGAGATTTAATACTTTTTCATTCTTGTCTTCTCCAATTGTGTATTTTTGGTGGACAGTGTTTCAATAGCAGAAGAAAATGCCAATTGTACATCTTGCATAAATATAGAGTCCAGTGTATGAAAAATAATGAGTGTATAATTTTGGTACAGTCTGTGATCGAAAATAGAAATCTTTCTCTGTTCTTAACAATACTCTCAACAACACTTTCTTGACAGTAAATTCATGCAAAGCAAATCTCATATGGCAGTCAGAGGCATCAAGATAATGTCCAGAATAAACACAGGATACATGCATTTTCTTACAGTGATCAACATAATCAGCATGCTGTCCAGTCTAAATGACAAAACACTGTGATGATAAATCTCAAACACAAACACATGGACACATATATATGCACATTTTTCTTTATAATATCCTTACAACTCCTATTTCTGTATTTTTACACACTGTACAATTTTGAAGTCATTTAAAGGAATTGTTGAGGTTTGGGGAAATGTGTCATTCCTACCCAGAGTGAGACAAACTGGACAATGGGCATTTTTTATGTGTGCAGTATAAAGATAGATAAGAATTACGCTAATTTTGCTCAGCGAATGCAAATGTATGAGATCATAATACATTGTACTCATTAGCCTAGCGATAACAATTTCACTTACATGTGAGGAAATACACATACAGATGACATGTGTTTGTCTCACTTAGGTAAAGAATTACTGAAAGTTGTAAAAACAATACACATTCCAAAAAGATGATCCCTTTACAGTCAGTTACTTTCAATAGCCTCAAGATCTATAAGACAGACATGCAAACAAAATCCACCTGAGAGGAGAGGAGGTTTTTCTTTAATACTTCCTTTTTCATTTTTATCCCTCATTCCTTACATACAAGGTTTTCACCCAAACATAACAATGTACATCACAGATATGATACAAACATGCAATTCACAGAATAAAACAAGTTGACGGCTAAAGGCTCAATTAACCTACAACCACTGATGATAATGCCATGCAGCTAAAAGTTGCACATGAGGTAAAACAGCCTATCACTAAGTAACATTCAGGAACAAGATCATGCTCCGGTCTACATTCAGGATGGCAATTTATGTGACAGACAAATCACAGTGAGTCCTTTTTGTTTTGTGAAGGCATTCCAATGGGTTTGTGTCTCTGAGTTCCTATTACAAAACATAAATAATAAGTGGCCCTCTTTGGTTTCAACAGTATCATTCCCATAGATTTCAGAAAGAAATGGGGAAACTGTCCTTTAAAAAGAGTTTAATCCCACTCCTGAGTTTAACCCATGACACTTGGGAGAAGCAGCTCAGCAGATGAAAATTGTATTTCATATACCCAAAAATCATTTTAAGGTTGTGCATGTGTTAGAAAATCACAGGAAAAATGAAGAATGTGTGAGTCAACGACAGATAAACATATACTTTGCATTCAATTTACTTCTTCAATCCAGATGTTACGTTGCCAGCTGATGCTGCTTTATCATCACAGGAACCTTTGTTCACTCTTCTCTTCAGATCGTGCCTGGCCTGAAAACATATCATTTTCAACAGGCTTCATAGTCTGTGTGAACTCTGGCTTTTCACAGGACTCAGGATTCTGACTTGATTCAGTAATCTGATTGGGCATTGAGGCTCTGCGTTTCTGTTGATACGATGAGCAGAGCTCCTGCCACTTCTTTCGATTGTTGTCGATCCCATCAATCATCGGCTGCAATTTCCTGTTAAGCTTCAGCAGTGCCTGGGAGAGACACAGTAGAGTACCATCAACCTCTAAACTCAAAACGTTGTTAAAATGAGCCAAATCCACAGTTTTAAGATTGCTTACATTACATTACATTATCTACAGTACCTGGTAAAGGGGTTTACAGATCCCATCTATCCACTCCAACTGTAAGACAGGTAATTCATCTTTGCGATTGCGGTCGAATATGGCCTACAGAGAGGTGATACGTTTTTATCCTCCACCATAAAGCAACTTTTATCATAATTATATGACAAAAACATGCTTTGCTATATGCTAACATGTAGCAACTATGATTGATAATTCAAAAAATTTCCCTTGAAGGATATGTGTGCTTACCGCTGGGGTCAACTTAAGCTCAGACCTCTCCCTGTCACCTTGTTCAAAGAATTCACTAGTCACCAGCTCTGCAACCTTGAGGCAACAATGGAAACCATCAGTATTTAAATATTTGACTCCAATGTGATGCAGTATTTTGATGTTAAAATGGTCTCAGAGCAAGAGACGATCTAAGGTGCATGCAATTGATGATATGCTTGTGTTAAATTTACTTGACATGGAAAATTATGGTATTTTTCAACCTGTGTTGTATTATCATGACTGTGTCCTTCAGTCAATCTGTCTTGATTTCAATGTTATTTCTTAAGCAGCTCTTCAACACTGAAGCAACAGCAATTTAACCCAACAAGAGTCAAAAACAATCAAAGATGCACAGTTTATTTAAGCTGTAACATACAGTAGAACCACAGGGAACCAGGAGCCTATCCCAGCATGCATTGTGCAGAAAGCAGGAAAACGTCCAAGGACAACATGCAAACCTCTGGATACTAAAATTGACTGTATGAAAAGGGTAGAACATGCAGACAACTCTTCAAGTGCCAGCTACATTTTTACAGCTTCTAGCTGTCAAACATGAAAGCACAGATGTGAGAAACTTAGTGATTGAGACTCAGACCTGTTTGGATATCTTCCAAGGACGAGTGACGGCACCTAGATCGCACGCTGTCATCAGCATAGACCTGTCAAGAGCATCAAAGCTCATTCCTACCTACTTGTTATGCTATTCACAGTTAAAGTGATTTCTGCACAGGACATTTTATTTAGTGCAAAGGAATAAACCTGAGAACTTCTCTGTGTCCTTCATCTGTCCAGCTGAACTCCCCAGAAAGAACACACTCAAAGAACTTGTTTCTGCGCCTTTCAATGCAAAGAGACAGTCAAGGATGCACAAATTATACAAGGCAAAAATTGTCTTCTACTCTACTATTGCAAGACAGCTTTTATCATAAAACATTTTGTAATAAAACAGAAATTAAATGGTTCATTTGTAGCAATGTATCAAATAATTTTTAATGATACATTTAATTTCACCTTTGTACCTAATGCAGTAAAAATACAACTTACTCAAAGTGCAAAGTAAGGTCTGTGGAGAGAATAGCCTGCTTCAATAGGTGCATCATGTTGCTGTACTCTTTAGAGCAGAGGTTTGCAAAGATGTTGTGACCCTGTGAAAAAAATACAATAGCATAGTGTAGGCAAATACACAATAACAGGTGAAGATGAGTAATAGAGGCTAAAACTTCTCCAAGGTATTGGTTCACTATCAAACAAAGCTCCCATTAACAATGTTAATTAGCAATGTGTATAGACTTTCTCTGTCCTCTGTTAAAAGAGATCAATAGAGAACACAGTCCCTGATAATCGAACTGATCTACACCTGAGACACATCAGCCTCTTTATGTCACCAGTGGTCACTGCTGCCGCCTGCCAGTATGCAGTTTGTGCAGCTCTGTGCTCTGAGACACACATTACTTTGAAATAGTTTTTAAAGACTTAAAAACTTAACACCCCCCTGGAAATCTTGTTTTTGCTGTCCTCCAGTGGTCAATCTCTTTCCCCAGGGTTTGTCAGTACACCGTTATAAAGTCAAGCATGCACATCTGATCCCGCCCACATCAGTGATGCTGGGTGCGGTGAAACAGACAATCACAGATAAGTGAAACACTGCTTTTCAGCTCAGTGTTAAATTACTTGTTAAAGAGGGATCAGATGTATAAGAAGAGTTTTTCATTGCATGTTTGTAGTATTTTTTTAAACATTTCAACATTGAATGCAATTTTGTTATGTCACTTTCAATTACACACAGCTCCTACTAAAGAGAAACTCAAAAACATTTAATACAGCAGATGGGTGAGGAATGCATAAAGCTAAGAATGACTTGTGTATTATGATCACAAGAGTTATCAGTCTCACCTCACTCTGTAGGATCATTACTGCGTGGTTGAAGTGATGATGTTCCAGGGTGGCTGATGTCCCATAGAGCAAAGCCAGAGCAGAGCCCGTCCTACAAAGGAGTATACAGCAGTGAGACATCATTCATCTATCAGACATCTGTTACACGTTGTACCTCAGGCCTACATCAGTAACTTACTTTGCTTGAAATGCGTTGTTGGTGCCTCGATGGTCCAAGTCATGGCACAGACAGCCAACCATCAGTGCCAGAATCTCTGCATCTGATAAAACATCCTGAAAGCTGGCTGTCTGCAGAAAGCGCAAGAAAAAATGTTTTAGCCCTGTCGATTAATTCATTAGTGTATTGATTGGTTACCTGAACACTCTTTCTGAGGCTTTTCCCAAATGTTTTTGAATTTTCTCTTAATGATGTTTCTCTTGTGATGTTTCCACCTAATTATATATATGTTTGTATCTGATTGCTGATTATTTGGTTATTAGTTAGTCTATTGAGACATACTTCCCCCATGATAGCCTTTATAAATAACCTTAACAACTTGTTAACCTTGCTCAGAGTCTCAGTTTTGGGGGATTGTTTTGCTTTTATTGGACAGTTTAACCATGCAGAATGAGAGAAAACATGAAGAGAGATACAGGGAGACAACTTGTGACACAGCTCCTCAAACTGAGTTAAATTGGGGATGCTGCAAATACACATGCATATTTCAAAGGTGAGTCATTTTAAATTCATATTTCTGCTAATATGTGGGCATGCAAATCTATTTATACGTTTTAACCCTTTAATATCAATTTGCTCTCTTCTTTTAAACTAGCTATATTACAGCTGAAAAAAGCTTTTTATATTCAGTTTCCCCTTTAAAGGTGGAGAAATCCTCTTATACCATGCTGTTTCATATATATTCTGTATCAGCTTTTCCCAGCTCTTCATTGATGTTTCCACTGAGTGAAAAATTCAAACCTAAGGTTCTGTGTTTTCGATGGCTGCATCATTCCATAAAATCATATTTGGTAGCTCTGAAAACGTTGGGTTTTCCACTAAAATTTAGAATAAAGCTATGAGCGTCCAATGTTTGGCTGCAAAGTGTGAGTTTGTAATGACTAACCCACAGGTTGAACAATGGCATTTTGATGAAGGAAGCACAAATAAATTAGACTTAGCTTACTGTGATGATAACAAACATGCACTGGGACACGTTGAAGGCATGTCTCCAGTTATGATATGCCACAGTTCGATAGTTCTTCCTCACAGTCAGAAGCCAACGGCACAAAACCTAAGAAAAGACACACGCATAGGTGATAAACAGTACGTGCACACACACTCACACACACACTCACTGGACTCCAGCAGCAGAGATACATTTGACAGGACCTCACCTCATAGTCAATTTTAAATTTTTGGACGACACCAAGTTCCAAAAACATCCGGAGTGACGCAGTGATCATGGCATCACTGTCCAAAGAGAAGTCGTTGAAGTGAAACTCAACAATGCCTAACTCACTGCTCAGTGGGATCTTAGCTGCCTTCGGGGGAGAGGACAGAGCTGTCAATCACACAGTGCCAGTGAAGGAGGCAGCAAAGCAATCAGCAAAAAGTTGCAGAGATTGCAGAGAGCAGTCAGATTTCATACGCTGAAAGTCAGTTTAATGATATTTTTTCATTCGCTCTTACAGTGAATTACCTTGAGTCTGTCAACTTCTACCTTTGAGCAGGTAGCATGATAGGACAACATCTGAAAAACAGAAATCATGTAAAAAAAGAAGACATTGTTATGCTGATGTAATGCTAATAAGGTGAACAACTGTCAAAAATACACACAATGCTGCAGTGAATAATCAATATGTTCCAAGAATTTTGATGCAATGTCCTTCCAACTTCTCTTGTTACACAATCACAATCAAAGAAAGTACATACTGCTTTTAAAACCAATTTGTTGCAACATTTTGGGTCAGATTAAAAAAAATCCATCAGGTGTTTGAAGGAACAGAAAAGATTATGTGACAGAGATAAAGTGTGTTTGTTGCCTTTGATGAGTGTTTGTTACGTTTGATGAGCAGACTGGCACATGTATTTATTATGAATTATTGAGAGCAGATGAAATTTTTATGTTTGAGAAGCACAACCTTGTTTGCTAAGGATAATATGACTGTTCAGGTTAGATACCGGGCAGTGGAGCAGGACATAGGTGCAGATGCTAACAAATGTGAAGAGCTTTAATCAGCTTTAATTATTCTGGTTGCACAGATAGGATACCTATTCATTTTTTCCCATAAATCAGTACATGGAATTTCTTCCTTTTGCATATCAAGATGGTACAGCTTTTATAAAGGCATACACTACTCTTTTGGGCTAATTTGTCATAAACAAGAATGTATGTAATATATTTACTTATTTACCCTTACATTATTATTATTACTGTCATTATTATATGTCATATTTAGACAGGAATGATTGGAAAATATTAGTAACAGACTGAGAACATGGAACAAAAACAATACAAACAAATATATATATAAATACTTGACCTACAGGGACAATAAAGTTTCTATCATCATCATAAATATCTTGTGTTGTTAAAGTGGTGGGCTGATGGGTTTTAAAAAGGATCAATATGTTTCTATGCTCACATCCAGAGCTACAGACTGTTTCGCCCACGTCTTCTTAACTTGATTGTACATCATAGTGTTGTTGATTCCAAGTCCACAGAATATCACAAATGCCTGTACACAAAGAAAAAAAACATCAAGAATCCAAAGATGTGGCATAGTCTGAATTTAATGCAACACAAGTTAATGCAACTGACCTCAAACAGCCTCTGATCTGCATCGCTGAAGGTCTTCCTGTCCAAACGATTCAGAATTTGTGCGACCCCTGTGAGGAACACCCATACACCGGTGACTGTAACATAAACACTTATTTCCAGTGAGCGCAAATTAAATGGATTATTTGGTCAACCTACCAATAATCTGATGAGTTCGATTCCAGATAGGGACACATAACACAGATCTGATATGAAATCCTGAGGCCTGATCCGCCTGTAAAGAGAGTAGACACTGTCAATGTAAAAGGATCTCTTTAATGAGATTCTAAAACATTAATCAGTCATTAAAAATATTCATATCAACATAAATAATGTTATGTGTATTTATTCATAAGCAATGAAATAAATTACTTGTCTGCTTAATTAACTGATGTGGTTTTAGTGCAGGCTTAATTAACTGATGTGGTTTTAGTGCAGGCTTTAGACATTATTAACTAACTTTGAAGAATCAATTTTACACAGTAATTCTGACACTTTTGCTGTGGTGTTTTGTGAGTGTGTCCACATATATTAGGTGTAATTGGGAGACTAATAGGTCCACACCTCAGCATCAAAGCGTGGGTCCTGACACACATCGCTGATGTTAACAGGCAGTCCTGTGGAAGCCACCAGCTCAGCAATGCTATTATTGATCAGCCAATCAGAGCACGAAAGCTTCTCCAAGCTGATGTAAGCAGTAACACAAGCAGGAAACAATAGTCACATAACAATATAAACTTATGCATCCAACACAAACAGCAGTAAATGATGTCCAAATGCTCATGGCATGGCTTGAGGGATGGCAACGTCAGTCAGCAACTTTGGTCCTCTAACTTTGCTCCACTTAAAAATATCTTGACAACTATTTGATGGATTGTCATGAAATGCTATACAGACCCACAGGCATTCATGGGCCCCAAAAGACAAAGCCCACCAACGTCAGTGAGCAACTTCTCCTGTTAGTGCCACCATAAAGTTGACATTTGTTGAGAGTGAAACATTTCAACAACTATCTGACGGTTTGCCATGGAAATGTTCTGCCTACTTTTTATTTATTATGCTCCCAATAGGATGAACTTTTATCACCTGACCTTTCATCTAGTACCGCAATCAGGAAAAAAACCCAACAACCTGGTTTATCACTAAATACTTTTAAAATCCAGAGACGGTCCTATTGACTTCAGCTGTACTCTGTGTTTAGTGCTAAATAATAAATATACTAAAACTACGATGGTGAACACACATGGTAAACATTATGCCTGCTAACCATAAACATAATAGCATAATTACTGAGATAATCTTAGCATGTGGATGTGAGCATTTAGCTGTTAGCTTTTCTCGTATCATTGTATGTCTGCTAAAGAATTTCACCTGTTTTCACGGTCCACGTTGCACAAGGGAGACATTAACTCAAATGTCTTGGAGAACTTCACAACCTATAGAAAATATGTATCATTATATCCAGCAGCAACTACATTTAGTAAAAGAAGTAGAAGAATTTAGCACAAAAGGGGCTGTATGGTTACATGCAAAAAATCTATTTGGATAACTGTAGGTGCATCACAGCTGAAAAACAAGCAAAAAAACTAACGTGAGGCAATAAAAGCTGATAATAAGCCAAAGATCTCACCGGTGAGTCGATGTCCTCAAGGAGAAGCACAGAGCAGCGTTCACACTGCAGGAGGGTCAACGCTCGCTGCATGATCTTCCTGACAATCTTCTCCAAGTCAGTCTGCTCCTCGAACAGGTCATTGACCACCTCCAGAAGAGCCTGTGGCGGCATGAAAGCACATCATGACTCATGTTCATAACAAAAACAGTGTTGAAATATTTGTGATACAATATCATGCTGTTAAATGATACTTTATGTACTAACTACAGACTAAAATAATTAAAATAAAGGCATCTATGTGTGAAAATTGAGAGTTGTGATTTACATGTTTTACCTAATTAAGTATACGTTTATTGAAAGTTACATTATCTGTAATTCTCCAGTTGCTGAGAAACAATAAGTCGTGTTTTTCTACATGTACATTCTCTCACCCTAGTCCTTTCATACTCCTTGCGAGACTCAGAAAACAACTTGGCATTGGAAATTGATATTCCACAGAATGGTAGATACATCTGCAGCACCTGAGTAAAAAAACAACAACATTAAAGTAATGAAAGGCATACAAAATGTATAAATGTTAGCTATCTGTATACTAATAATAATCTGTATAATGCACTTTGTAGTCAGATTCATATTTATTCTTTAACTTTGCACTAAATGTTACCTGATTTATATTGTTTGATGTACTGTTGTTGTGTTATATGTGCCTTGTAAGGTGTCCTTGAGTGCTTTGAAAGGCGCTTTTAAATAAAATGCATTATTATTATTAAACAAAAGGAGAGACAACAGGGTAAGAAAGAAAAGAAGGTGCAGAGATGGCGGTAGATATGCTGCTTCTCTGCACAAATGTGTCTTATAAAGTATTGACTGAGAAAAATAAGGTATTTAGTAAGACATCAAGAGCTCTAAAACATCTATATTAGCTGGCAGATAGAGATGTGTTTTCTTTCTTTGTTGCTCAAAGGCAGTTATTGGAGTTGCTGTGCTTTAGCTATATTTTGAATTTTGTCTTTGCACAAACAGTAAAATCATTTTGAAATGCCTTAAATTACTTAAATTATACAAAACTTGATTTAAAGTTTATTTGAAGTTGTAGCCAGATATCACACATATTGAGAATAAACAATTTCCCACAACTTTGTTCTGCCACCTTGTGGACAAACTTTTCTCAGTTCAGCTGGACTCTTGCAAAGGCACATAAACAAAGAATAGTTTGATTTACCAGCATCAGTATCTCTGTGTATTTGCTTTTCTTGCTTTTTTTTTTAGAATATATTTTCTTCAGAGTAACTCAAACATGCACCTTTGCTTTTATTAATGCCTGGCTACAGACTTAAGAAGTCAGTAATGTCCACCCTCTACAGATGTGCTATATTATTTGCTCATCAACAAACTTGGAGAATTAAATTGTATTCATGTAAGCTGCGGAGCTGTAAATGAAGCTGTGATACATGCAGATTCTAGTAAACCCATTTCAAGAGGATTACCTAGGGAGCAATTGAAAGTGTATTGACTCAAAATATGTTGCCTAAATGTGCATATATATATTGCACAGCCAGACATATTTAATGTTGCTCACTTGAGTAAGATGTGGACCTCCTCTCTTCATTTTTCTGGTATTTTGCATCTGAGGGAATGCTTTGCATCTCTCCACAGCCATTAAGAAGATTCAAAGTACAAACAGTGTTTTCAGCTGCATGGCTCAAGAGCTTCTGTGCAATAAATGTTTTGTGTGTGTGTGTGTGTGTGTGTGTGTGTGTGTGTGTGTGTGTGTGTGTGTGTGTGTGTGTGTGTGTTTGTGTGTGTGTGTGCGCCTATGCACGCTCCACAAGAATCCAATTTTAACTTCATCTGAGAATTGCTCCTAATGGTCAAACCAACCTCAATATCACACTGAAGATGATAAATATCCGGTACAGTGCATGTGAATATGAATTCCTCCTGCTGCATGAATCAAGCAAATTACTTTTTTCAACAGAGTCACATAAGAGTACTTCACCTTCTCATCATCTTCAGTGAAAGGACTGCCCATGGGGTTTTTGTTGATTGCTTGCACAACACCTATGACTTCTCCATCACTGTTGCAGATGGCCATACAGAGGATGGATTGAGTCTTGTAGCCTGTTAACTTGTCTATCTCATCACTGAAGCGGTGGTCCTGTTGTAGGGGGCACACAAACCCATAAATCACATAAACACATTCAGTACACATACAGTATGCCATCGCAATGCTCAGTTACAATCACAGCACTTCGGATTTGTAGCCTTATGGAATCACAATCAAACAATATGGGGATTTTAGCATGGCGCAGTTATTGGGTGTGATCCGTGAATATTTGAATCCACGGCTCTGCAAGAGGCGAGTAGTTTTTACTATAAGCAGAAAAACTATAATACCACTCGCTGACACATATCTATTCCATTACAGTTACAGACCTCAAGGGGATGCGCATCATCATGTTGCTAAGCAGCCCAGGGGATCTGGCTTTTGTAAAGCTGCGAAAACGATAACGCTTTAATCATGGTTTCATTTTTTTCTTTGAGTACAGTATGGAGAGTTGTTTTTACCCTGACATAAGCATAGTTGAGGTATTAACCCGGAGAGTATGTTCTCTTCTTGGAGTTGAACGACTCGCCAAGCGAAAAAGTTGCAAACTGACTTCAAATACACCTGATTAAAATAATGTTCATTCTGTTTCAACATTTATTTTACGTTGCAGGTAGGTGCTCATACTCATGTCTTTCCCCTGTGCTGAAAAAGATTCCTGCACCAGTCAAACATCAATAATCACAAATTTCACCTACTTAAAATAAAAAAAACTTTTTGTGTACTTAAACAAATGTGGACTGCAGTGGTTCACATTTACCTCATACGCGTTTGAGATGTTTACAGTCTCTCCGTGCTCTGCCACATATCCAATGATACCCTTTCCCCATGGCACCTGCACTTCATTGGAGTTTAGAGTGCTGGAGGACGGTCTGACTGTGGTACCTGAGTGGACATCAAAGAATTTGGACACCAGCGTCCTCTTATGTGCTGGTCCCTCAACGAGGAAAAGTGAACACCTGTCTGCGTCCACCAGGATACACACGTTGATTAAGATCTTATAACTCAGATTTGTCAGGTCCAAATCATTGGAGATATCCTTTACTAACTCCAAGAAAAACTCTCTTTCGTTGGTCTCTTTTAGTCTGTATTTGTAGTCGATGGCACTGGACGCGTACTGGGGCACGTTGACCCTGGACTCCAGCAGGGCGCTCAGGATGTGCGCGGTGGTTGGTGGCAGAGAGCTGGCTTTACGCAGGAGCGCACGGCGCCTCATGCTGGACTGGGACTCTTGTTCACTGAGACTCACATGCTCGTCATAGGTCCGGTGTGTAGTGGTGGCTTTGGACCGGGCGAAGTTGCGCCGCAGCTCCATATGGGACGATCTGCGTCGGAGCCCGTCTGGGTTGGTCGGCCAGAGCGGGTCCCTCACAGCGCCGAGTCTCTCCTCCGATGTGGGCACTTTCGGAGGCTGATGCTCCCTCAACCACCTGCTAACCTGATCACATTTCGCCTTTCGAACGAGATACTCCTCGAAGAGATCCGGGTGGCAGTCCAAAAACGCCTCCACATCAGAGAAGTCAAATGTTGTCATGGTGAATGCTGCTGCGAGGACCAAATGAGACACTCAAGTGTGTGAACAAGAGTTAGACGAGTAGATGACGAAATGAGGCGGCCGAGCTTCTCAGTGATGCCCTCAAAACGTTCATTCATTCATCCCCCATGTGAGCCAGTCCATCGCACTGCTCCCTAAAACACTAGCTGGGAGCAGTAATGGTCAAATTTTTGAGACTGCACTGCTTAGGAGCTGTCAGTCAAACGAGGCTGAGCTGCATCTCATGGGGATTTCTGTGGAAATACTATGCAGAGGTGGAGAAAAACACGGTGCCTGTATATTATATCAAGAAACTGGAGGGGGGGACTGCAGGGCAGGCTGTTCACTCGCTCTATTTATTCTGTACCACCAGAGTCCCTCTGTGCAAGGCTCCAATCGAAAGCGAATACGAATATGATGTTTCATTTACATTTAAAACATGCAGGCAAGGCAGTTTTTTGAATGTACTGAGTGAAACGTGGAAAGGGGATATTTTAATCCCAGAGAGAATATAGATAGATAGATAGATAGATAGATAGATAGATAGATAGATAGATAGATAGATAGATAGATAGATAGATAGATAGATACTGTTGGCTTCTCAGGTATGAAGGCAGCTCTGACTGTTTTGCTATGTGAATAACTCAAGGGCACTTGGCTCCAGGCAAACAGAATGTGACTGAATAGATGGAAAAAGAAAAAGAAAAAGAAAAAAAAGAAAAATAGCACCCCAAAGCTTTGTTATTTTGCCATGCGATGTCAATAGAATCTAATTAAGACATTTCCCATCATAAATACACAGTGATTTGCTCAGTGTGTGTTTAATGTGTGGTATACATGTGTTACCTCATGTGTGTTACCTCAGTGGCCTTGTGATTACAAAAGTATAATATTGTTCCTTTTTCCTCCCACCCCACCCCCTAACACACACCTCCTGTACACACATGTACAATACAAACACCCACACACTGACGGCAGCTCTGTAGTTGTGAAATGTGTTTTTCTGACACATGAAATGAATTAAATATTTTTTCCAGGGCTGTGTGCTTTGAGGTACAGTTCATCTTTTATTCTTTCATTCTCAGCTCACACATGAAAGAAACAGCATGAATGTCTCCGTAAACTCTGTCAGGAAGCTCACAGTGCACCAGCAAGGTAAAGCTGGATTACCAGGTCATTACTGGCTAGAGGGCCTATATGATCCCCAAGAGATATGGTGGAGGTGGATGTGTTTGCATTTTGGTTTTTGCCCACAACACTTAAACCAAACTTTAACCCAGAGAAGATTAGGAAACTCCTTAATTAATCCTTTTTGTGGTTAGAGAGGTCATTTTTGTTTGTCCTTCAGGAAGACACTGACCAATAACCAGCAGTATTTTTACCTTTACTCTTCTGGTTTATATTGTGCTTACATGGTGAATAACTTTAAATTAATGTGTAATAAATCAGATTACCCTAAACTAACTGATGTACAGCAAATCTAACGCAGTGTTGGGGGCAGGGTTGGTTTTCTGGGGTTTACAGGGTCCCAAAGCTCATTTTTGCTCTGTGAGGCCTCTAAGAAGTTAATTTAACCATGGGACAAAGCTGGCTATCCTCAGTATGATTGGAGAAAATAATTTATATTACATGCTTCTGTTAGAAAAGAGGTGAATTCATTTCTCAGAGTCTTCGAGGAGTTTATTGATGAGTAACTATAGAGTACTAGAGTAACTATGGGAACTACAGACTGAGTTGAATTCCTATTGTGTGTGTTCAACCCTGTAGGGGTTAAGCCTCAACTTGCAACCACACAATATCTTAATATTAGGGAAATCACTGCAGGCTGTGGCACATTTATAATGCAGCAGCAGGAAATGTAATCCAGAGAGCAGCTGTTCCGCTGGGGCAGAGCAGGGTAATTGGTTAGTGGACTTAGCTTAGGCTGCTTGAAAGGACTTGGGTGTTTTGCTGAGACTTTGGACAAGGTCTCTTGGGAATCCCAATTAAAAAGCAAAATATGGGTCTTGTGAGGGCCAACAAACAAGGCAAGGTTTGCTGCTTGAAAAGCACTCCATGTCATGTTCAAGGAGCGAGCTGCATTGATTGAAAGTCTTGTCTATGCACTGATTGAAAACTGGTAGTTAGACTCAGTTTTCAGGTTTCTGATGGTTAAAAAGGATGTAGAGGATATCAGGTGTGCAGTCCTATTGTAATGCATGTTTCACCTCTGTTTTACACTAATGAGATCCTACAAGAACACACTGTTTTCTGACAAAGTTGAAATGTGGCTAGTTTTGTCTTAAATGTTCTCACTGGTTTGAAAGTGATGTCACATACATTTGTGTTTCAAAACTAAGTACAACTGAATCATTTGATACATTTGAATGGGTTGTTATTGGTCACTGTCAACCACATCTGAGCAGATTAGTTGAGTGTTAACTCTTAATAAATAATACCGTAATATGTTTTTTGTTTATTGCTTATTTAGTCATGAATACTTTCTGTTATAGTGAAATAAAAAAAATAGTAATTAATTAGAAGTTTTCAGGGAATTTAATGTCAGAAATGTTATTTTCATATTGATCCCAAATGTGTATTGGGAATCCTCAGGCTTTGTGGGGTCCCTCAGTAAAATGAGGGATTATTTTCATTTGCTATTCACTCACTAAGGGCTGACACAGCAGGGGATGTAGATATGTTATAAATAATTCAAACATAACTAATAAATGACATGTCCAATGGGGTTTCTTAATTGGGAAAAAAATCATTTCAAATAGGGTCTGAGGATTAGTACAAATCTGATCCTTTGAAATAAAAAGGTTTCGGAAGAGTCCTGATACTCAGCCTTGCTTTTAAAAAAAACAATAAAAGGGGGTGGGGGGCTTGTCATTTTGCATTATGGTTACTCTTAATCATTCTGTAACTTTCATCTGAGTCAGAAAGCTATGAATTACCCCTATTCATCAAAGATAAACAAAGTAGTGGCAGAGAGCACAGCACCATGGACAGCGCATATCTAACCATCTGCTAAATCCCAGATGAAAATGTTCTTCAAAATGAGCACACAATTTCCAAATCAAAATGAGAACAAAATGATCCTCAGATGGAAATTGTCTTCTAGATGGTCCCCGAGACTTTCGATGAACAAGTTTTATTGCATGTTAAAGGCTCAAGGTCTGGATGTATAACTGTTTCCATGTTGCATAGGAAAGGAGACAATGAAACATGACTCCTGCAACCAAACACCACCCACACACAGCTTGTATCTGGTGTCGGCATGCACTGGCCAGAGTCGGCTTGATTTTCATTCCACCCCATGCTTAGTTATGCGAGTTCATCAAACTGTAAACGTGTAATATTATCCGATCTACACTTGATGACTGGATGATGGGCATCCGGTGCAGTGATTCCCCAGTGAACATATTGATATCATATGAATTATCAGCACATCATTGTTAACACTTTAAGACTACATGACATGGACAAAAATGGTTCTGGTCTTACCTCATTAAATGTGTGTTATTGTTTAAGAGTTTAGTTTATCTTACATAGCCCTATTAAACCACACCTCTGCTCACATGCTGTATATTTGCCGGGCTGGACTGGGTGTCACTCAAGCAGATCCTATTACGCCGTCACACTAGCTATCCCAGGAATCCAAATGCACCTCACTGGTTAGAGGAGAGAGTCAACAAAACCTTCAATGTTTCACCTCTAATCTACCATAGAGACCTGTCTCCTCAGATCTGCACCAGTAACCTAGAGAAACTGCACCAGTAACTTAGAGAAACTTTTCTGGTTCCGTTTCTTGCCAGTTACAAAAGTCCCACTCTGGAAAACACACAATACAAGTTTCCTCCATACCACTGTCCAGGTGAGTGTCACATTTTATGATTTCTTTGCTGTACAATTTAATTTGCACTATTTTCAGTATTTCATGATCATTTATGTTTAATGTACACAGAGAAAAAATGATCAGCTTGTCTAATTTTGTGGTGACAAATTTAAAAACATGCTAATTAGAGATTTCTTCTTAAACACATAATACTTGTTAGGAAATAATTGCTGAAAATGTGTGAAAAGACTGTGAATTATTTAACAGCTAATACTGAATTGTGGAGTTAGAGCGGAACTGTTATTATTGTTTGGGCAGGCCTATAATGACTGCACCATGACAAAGATGGTGACTAGCATAACCCCTGATCCCAGCCCCTTATATTGTATTGTATAGCGTCTTGCCATTGCTGCGTTAGATGTAAACTCTCTGGATGGACTGAAGGGTCTGTACTAAACTATGACACATTCTAGGTTAGTAGAGCAATACCTCTTAAAGGGGCCATTTCCGAGTTATTTCAAGCCCAGCCGAAGTCTCTGTTGAGAGTTAGTGTTATAGGTCAGAGGGCTGTTGCACAAAACCTCGACAGCGGATTTAACCGGGACTTGCACGAAAGCAGAGGCACAAAAGTTACCATGGAAATTTATTCTGTGCAGCAGCTACCCTGCTCCAGACCAGGATGAGAACCAGGCTTGATTAATCCTGCTTTCTTATTTGTTCAGTCAGCTGTCACTCCGGTCGGAAATAAATGTCTTTTAAAGTTATGTCATGATCTACTGTATGCATCCTGCCTCATATATGAGAGAGAGAGAGAGAGAGAGGTTTGCATTGTTGATAAGTGTTGTAATTGGTCTTTATGGTGAATTTCCTGAGTAACATTAACTTCCACTTGTCACTTTTAAGGCAGAGTGTACAAAGTTCATAACGGGTTATGTGGAAAACTCAGAGTAAGTTAACCCTGAGATGAGGGAAACTCCGTGTTATCCATTCCAGAAAGAGAGGTAACTAAAACTCTGAGTCAGTTTCTACCTGTCTCCTCTTACCTGAAGCAAGCTGCCAGACATACGTTGTCCGTTTCTTCGCAATCTGATAGATATCGAGGCAGAATTAATTCGCAATGCCTTATGTCGGGAGCAGTGTGGTTTTCGTCCAGGCCGTGGAACTGTGGACCAGCTTTACACCCTCTGCAGGATCCTTGAGGGTGCATGGGAGTTTGCCCAACCAGTCCACATGTGTTTTGTGGACTTGGAGAAGGCATTCGACCGTGTCCCTCGGGTAGTCCTGTGGGGGGTTCTCCGGGAGTACGGGGTATCGGACCCCCTTATACGGGCCGTCCATTCCCTGTATGACCGGTGTCAGAGCTTGGTCCGCATTGCCAGTAATAAGTCAGACTTGTTTCCAGTGAGGGTTGGACTCCACCAGGGCTGCCCCTTGTCACCGATCCTGAATTTTTATGGACAAGATTTCTAGGCGCAGCCAAGGCGTTGAGGGGGTCCGGTTTGGTGACCTCAGGATTGGGTCACTGCTTTTTGCAGATGATGTGGTCCTGTTGGCTTCATCAGACCAACTCCAACTCTCACTGGATCGGTTCGCTGCAGAGTGTGAAGCGGCCGGGATGACAATCAGCACCTCCAAATCCGAGTCCATGATCCTCAACCAGAAAAGGGTGGAGTGCACTCAATCATTTCTTAACATTCTCCGGCCATATCTGCCTTCTTGTTAATCTTATTTTTAGGAAATATTTTATTTAATATTCATGTACACATCGTCACATTTTAGTCTTAAAATCAATGACTACAATGTGTATAATAAAATTAAAGTAAGTAAGTAAAATTGTGTAAAATGTTAATACTACTACTAAGCAGGATATTAGATGAGAGGACATCTGTGTTAAATAGCTTTCTGTTGGGGGTTTAAATTACTACATGTTGAAATAGCCACTGTATGAATATTTACTTTGTTTAATAGCCTACGTCAACTATGAATAAAATCAAAGCGAGGTACAATCATAGCCCAGCAAAATGTGCCTTACTTTCCTGAATTATGTTTTTGTATTTCATTTTTAGCTGCTTCCAATTACGTTACACCACTTTTTCACCTGTATGCTACAATTTTAAGTGAGGTAAGTTAAGTCAGTGGAGTAGTGCATTAAAACTTAAGCACTGACTCGGGCAGCAATTTTCTCCCATGGGGCTTTTTCTCTCTTTAGCGTCTGCAGCGGTGTTACTTTTTGTGAAATATATGTTCATAAAACAGACCTGCAGGGGGAGCTCCAGTTCCAGTGAGGTGACGTAACTCGTGCTTTTTTAAAATTTTAGCTCTAACTCTGTAAATATACCACTTTATCGACATTTATAACCTTTTTAGGGGACAAAGTAGCCCTTTAGATCCACAATGTGACGCTAATTTGTCCAAAAAACACGGAGCCACAATTCGGAGCCACTCAAGTTAGCCGTAGCGAGATGATTTTGAAACCTAATTTTATATACTCAGCGATTTACAGTTAAAGTTTAGTCTGATCTATGACTCAAACTAAAATGCTGTATTTTATGTATATTCATGATGTGATTGCTCCTCATTATGAAGTGAAATGGTTTTATAAGACATAGGTGTAAAAATCTATTCTCCTGCTTGGTTTTATCAAATAAGAAAAATATTCATGATGAATTGGTGGGAATTAACAACATTTGCACTGATAAAACATGAGAGGAAAGAACACAATTCATTAAAGCAAGACGAGTTTTAACCACAGATTTGGTTTAATTATCTGTTGTTGTTACTTTTCTGTCCTCAGGGTTTCCACTTTCCTTCACCGTCCTGCATTCTGACTCAGTGCTCCAACAGCCAGATGGAAATATCATCCTTAAACCTCAGCATCCCAGCTGATTTGAATGACCATTATCATTATAGTCATGGAGGAGCCACCATGCCTGAGTGAGTGTAGAGACATCCTGCATAGAAAGAAAAACACAGTTGCAGAATTTTTAAATGCTTTAAATGTATCTTGATTATAGATAGCTATTTTACCTTCACAGGCATGTTGTCAGTCAACAACATTTCACCAATACTGCCAGGAAAAAAAGTAAAGTTCGTCTCAATGACCAACTGTGGGTAACCATTGATTTATTATAACAAAAATCCTATAAACATATTCCTAAATGGTGATACAGAATGAATGTTTTTTTGTTTCTTTTCTCAGCATACCAAAACCAAGTGATATAAGTATGGTGTGAGTACTTTGTGTTTTAACCTTTCCAGTAGATGCATGAACAAACATTTACATATCCTGGCTCCTCCAGTCCACATGTCGATGTGTCCTTGGGCAAGACACTTAAACCCAAATTGCTCCCGTTGCTGTGCCAACGGTGTATGAATGTGTATGAATGGTTAGTTTCCCTCTGATGAGCAGGTTGGTACCCTGCATGGTAGCCCCTGCCATCAGCGTAGGAATGTGAGTGAATGGGTGAATGAGATGTAATGTAAAGTGCTTTGGGTGGCCATGACGACTAGAAAAGCACTATATAAGTACAGTTCACTTACCATTTACCATTTGTACCTGCCTTAACCTACTTAATTCATTAAATTATCTTTAAACAGGGAGAAAACGATAAAGATTGCAACTCCAAAAGAACATCCTTATGCATCCCACATCTCCCGCTTTGCAGTGTTCCCATCCTTCCACTCACCAGATGACCCTGACAAAGGAGTCAGAGTTGCCTCTCAACCTTTCATCAACCCCCTCATCCCAACTGCTGCACCAGATGTCACTCTGAGGAGCAAAGCTATAGGTGGGAGGGCAACATATTGTGGTAAAAAGAAATAAAAGGTAGAGTAAAATAAATAGGTTCTGAAAAGTCTTCAAGATCATCTATCTCTA
The DNA here is from genome assembly GCF_027409825.1 of Scomber japonicus. Classification (NCBI taxonomy): domain Eukaryota; kingdom Metazoa; phylum Chordata; class Actinopteri; order Scombriformes; family Scombridae; genus Scomber; species Scomber japonicus. Next base: position 12,474,843 of record NC_070587.1, on the reverse strand, counting down.
CATACAGGTGGTCCATATAGACATGAGATCTTGGAGTCACCCAATAGAACCAGGAAGACTGCTGTCTTATGGACAGGAGAGCATGGTTTCTTAAATGTGAGTTGGATGTGACTCTCATTTAACGATACATTTTCACATCACATTGTCACTGAAGTTAACCAATGCATCAAACAACTGTTTTGATCATTTTCTAAATTCACCAATGTCCTTAGCACACAAAGCCACTGAAAGGTGATGGCCAAGTATTCTACCCTACTCCTCCAAAGATAGTACTGCCCAACCCCAAACTTCGTGACTGGAATTTCTCATTATCTGAGCGGACAAGCAACATGCTGAAAAATTTGGAGAGGACACACTGGGTCACCTCTTATCAAATGCACTACAGAGGTGAGCGCTTTTAAAATGTCTGCAGAAAACTGAAAGAGCATGAGGACAGAGTACAACTTGGCACTCAAAATAACGAAAGCCAGTGTTTAGAAGACTGGAGTGTATGCCTTATTTTAAAGTCGGTAATCAATAAACTAGTGTGTAATATTTGATATTTGAAGTTTTATGTTTTAAGGGTCGGGGCCAGCTAATCCTCTAAAGATAGATGACTTCAAGGAAAAAATTAGTGATCTAACTTTGATGACTTCACATGCAGCACCACTGGTAAAACCAAGAATAACGTACAATGATATTTACAGTGTGCCATATGGTGCATTAAACTACACTTGCTTTAATGAGCTCCTGTTTTTTCAGAGAGAAAGATCCTATCCTGTGTTTGTTCCCTCTAAACCAAGAGAAGGGTGGAAAAGAAGACAGGGAAGCCATGTGGTGAGAAGCACTTGCGGCCCAGCTGCCACAGCACTCCAAAATCCGTCTCCAGCTCTGAACCAATTCGCTGCTTCAGCAACTATGAACCAGCAGAGGCCACAAGAGATTACAGCTAATCATAATGAAGCACCAGATCCTAACCTAATGGGTCATAGTCAGTCGGAGTATAACAGTGGCTCTACAGAAGCAGCAAGCACTGAGCTTTCCCAGGAGGTCTTACACAAACAACAAGCTAAGAGCAAAAGCTCTGCATATCAGGGCAGGGAGCAAGAAAACTGCAAAGTCAAGTTTGATGAAAGTCTCATACAAGCATCCAAGTCACAGAGCAGCCAAGAGGCTAACACTGCTCAGATCACAGACACAAAGCAACACTTGGACCTGCACAACCGCCCACTTTCCCAGGGAGAGTTAGAGGTTAAAAGGGAGAAAATCTCAATTGAACTGTGTGATGAATCAAGCAACAAAAATAAGTATTTCGAAGTTGGAAGAAATCCATCTAGCCTTAGTCAGCCAGCTGTAATAAAATACCAGGCAGATATTGAATCACATGCTGAGTTATTATCAAGGGCAGCTTCAGAGCAGGGAAAACTGCCAGAGGGCCATGAGCTGCCACACAGTATCTGTAACCCCTGCATCATGCCACGGCCTCCTGTCCTGCCTGGTATTAACCCTGTGAAAAGAGCTGGGACTGTGGCTCTCAGTCATCTCGACCTTCAAGATTCATTCAGTAAGTCAGAAGCCCATTGCAAGTTCAACAGCTCCATCACACATGCTGCTGTCAACCTGAGGGACAATGTAGTCACAGGGAAAAAACATGACTTCTATGGGATCAACTGCTTCTACCTCCATGGATAAGCTAATGAACATGCACATTTCACATCCTATGGAAGCGAATAAAAGCCAACATCATTTTAATCTTGTACGCAACTGAACTTGAACCACTCTTGAATACTTAATAATGCTACCAAGAATAAGCAATCAAGGCTGAATGGAGCTGAACACCTCTGTCCTATCGGGTCGTTTGATATTAGTGTTTTTTCCATTTTTTGATCAGAATCTTGGACACCTAATTATATATCTTAGTTTGTGGAGCATAAAAAAAGCTTTTGCATTTCATCAAATAGTGAAATATTTAAAGACGGAGAAACCACATAAATGAGTACATACAAATTCAGATGAATGGTGTTCAAAGTCATTTTAATGGCATAAAATTTCTGGCATTTCAAATTCAACTTTATGTATATACTGTATTATTGGTTAGATTTCACAACAAGATATCCAGGTGCTTCTAAGATCCAAATTATTAAGGCTATAATTTGCTTATATCCCCACCAAAAACTGCATGCCACAAAACACAGACTCACTATTAAGGCCTGACAACAAACTATTTGCAGTGTCTGTAAGATTTTTCATATGCTGGCAATAAAATAGTTTCATCTTAAGTATGTGACTCATTATTTCTTTCAGATCAAAGCAATTTTGCAGACTGTTTATTGAGCCAGAAGTGATTCAGAATTAAACAGACATTCTTCATTTGCAAACATTATTAATTTGGTCTTTGCTTCTTGACGTTTAATTAGCGATATTAATTAAAGCTTGGGATGTATTATACAGTAATGGTGTTATATAAGGCTGATTGTAATGACAGAACATAATATAAAAAGCCCTTCAAACCTCACTCCTGTGATTTCAGACTGCCACCATAGTACACACTGCAGCAGTAAATTCATAATTCTGCACAGAAAAATACTTTGATCTTTACTGTAACCTGTTGCCTGTGTTATGGAGTTCACCTCTCTGTATTGTAGGTGCTGCAGTAACCTTCTAGCTCACCAATGTAAAAGGAAAAAATACCTTTTTGCACATATTCTGTTGCAGTCAGGCTGACTCGCAATAAAAGTTTTTTTTGTGACAGTAAGTCCTTGAGGACCAAGCCTGCAGCCTTGAGAGAAATAACAGCCTCATATTCAGTCTTTCAAGAAGATAAAAACCCAATGATAATGGCTCCCACTGCAAAGTGGATCAGTGCAATTTTCCTGCTGAATACTGTACACAAACTCAAATTGTAAGGCTATTTCCAAGGAGGCAATCCTGAGGGCTGCCTAGATGAGATTTCATTGTTGGTTGATTTGTTTTTATCTTTGTTTTTTTTTGCTGTTGGTATGCATGTGCAAAAAAAACTGCACTTCTGAGAAGTTGAAACTGCCATATTCAAGGTCCTGTACATTTTCAAACCTTATTCATTAATTTTATGCTTATCAAAAACTGGATGTTCAGTTTCTCTCATTTGGCAGTGAGCAAGACTGAAGAGCTGTGATTCAGTTATTTTTCCAGTAGGGGTCAGTGTATCCATATTTTAAGCACCAATTCAGTCATCATCCTCAATCATTATCCTCCTCGTTTCTCTTGTTTCTGAGAATGTATATTTTCTCATTTTGGTGATGTGAACTTATTTTTAACATTCAACAATAACAGAATTTTAAAGAAAAAAGAAAAAAATGCCAATCCTAATCTACAAAAAGACACGATTATACAGATCTTAACATGCATCTTAACATTTAATCTAATTCAATTATGTTAAAGTGATGAGCGATTTTCCACACAGTTTGTGCTTGCTTTGGGGGTCCTCCAAAACACGTCACGGAAAAGATGCTGTCAATGATGCAAACTCCGCCCTTTCAGGTGACGATTCTACATTTTCATTGGAGTTTGTTTCAGTCAATCACGCGTGACCGTCCTCTTCCGTGCAGCGGTGACCAAACTGATGCTCTTCAAGAGCGGCTGCATGTGTGTGCATGTCAGACTGGAGTATGCAGGCACTTTGGTTCAAGCTATCATTTGAATAGTTTTAATTCCCTGTGTTCATCTTTTTGGGCTAGATAAAGTATAATTTGTCCACCGATCGACTGTTTTCGAGATCTCCAGCCGTACTTGGAAATAACATCTGCAACTCCGTCAAGGTGAGTGCGCTATTTCCTTGACAAGTCAAATTTAGTAGATAGTTCATTCAAGACTTGTCTGTCCTTCTGTGGATAAACAGAAGGAACTGCTTGCTTGAGTATTTATAAAAAAAAGTTAATTGCTGTACATGTTTTCTTGCTCTTGGAAGCAGGATAACTGAACCATTTAAAAGCAGTCAAAGCGAGTGCTGTAAAATCTCCCCTGATGAGCTTCAAAGTGAAACAGTCCAACAGTCAACTACAGTTTAAAGGCCCATAATTAAACTCTGTAATGCTGAAAGGTTTTCCAAGCAGTCTGTCTCCACGCAGTTTATCTTTTCTATCTTTTCAGATAGAAAAGATAAACACTAATAGACCCTCTCAGTCTCCATGGTAACTCTTAGCCCTATTCTTCTTCCTCCAGACGAGTGAAAACAAGTTGTGGGGCATAGGTCTATGTTTACATAAACACACAGTATAACCCAGTCACAAGCCAAAAGTATGAATAATGTTCCTTTATGAGTGGCTGTCTTCTCTCATGCTGAGTGGATGTAGGTTTTTGTGATAGTGATCCATTTTCACACTGTGTGTTACATTAGGAGTAAAACAGGAATATGGGTGATTTTACAGTATTTCTTTTACCATGCAGATGACAGGTGTGCTTGGAAAAAATATGAATAGTATTTGAATGCGTACTCCCTGATAATTACAATTCTGTGTAAATCCAGCATAATGATAGTGCTTCTCATACTGAGTATAGGGCTTGTGCCAAAACGTTCCAGTCAAAGCTGCTTTGTTTGGTCAAATATGGCTCACAAACAGGGTAGCTGTACTTTCATGACTTACACATGAATACCACTCAGCTCTTTTGGGTGTTGTGTCAATAGTACAACAGAGCAGCCTTTTCAGGTGCTGTTTGTTGTTGGAACATGTGTGAGGCTCAAAATGGGTAACTGAGAGGATCTGGAAAACTGTCAGTCGTGACATATAGAAAAGGAGGTGGATAGTGTGCATATCAAATCCCAGATTGATATAGAGGTGAAGGACAAATACAGCATCCTGCAGTGGCAAAAGAAAGATAGTCTCTGGAGCTTTTTTTTCCTGAAGTGGTTTGCTGGTTGAAATGTCTAAATAATGAAATAAATAAAGTCAGCTTGTAAAATACTGAGACCACTTCTCCTCTACTTTTTTTTTTTTTTAAATCACTGTCACAGCTGTGCTCATTTGGGATTGTGGTTTTTTGTTCCCATCACTCCTAAAATCAGTGTTTGCGGTATGGCACAGGGGCGCTGGGAGGGGGAAGAAGGAAGAATCAATAGAATCTGTGGAATGCAGAGGCAGGAAAGAAAAACATCTTTGTCCATGAAAGCCGAGTATTTAAAACAGCAGTGGAGCATTACGTTGCATTGCATGAGGTCACCTACACAGTAATTTCAGCTTTCCCTCAGCGTCAAGGTGAATACTTGAATAAATGTCTACATCCATGTAATACACGTGACTCCTCTGTGTCCATCTATCCTGTGATTTTGTGCTGAGTCTCTACGTTAGAGGGAGTGATTTCCAGTGCAATTTTCCAGGTCACCTGTTTCACATTGTCGTGCACCGTGTACTTTTTCTTTTTCACAGCTGACTGTCATACTGCAGGTGATACTGCTCAAGTGGCCTGACCAATACGTTTAGAGTTACCAACCAATTAATCAGCTGAGTCACAGTACTGTAGTGGAAATTAATGTGTCACTTTAAGTCAAAGCATTAAATGTTAGATCTGTAGCATTGCTCCAGTATCCACACCGAAAAGAACAAAAAAAAGTTTTAGATATCCACTTAAAAACATGTGAATAATGCATGAAGTAGCTGAACAAGACCAGTAGACCAGCTGTTTTGAGAATCTCATGCATGTGGCAGGTGTTGCCCCTTTTTGTGTAGACAGTAGCCTAACGTGAATAATTCACAAGTCTTAAGATGGAAACAGGTTTATGCGCTTTTAGGCATGCAATAGTGAAAAAGTCTTTACTTTCTACATTTCATATTTAATAACAGAAGCTGGTTGTGCCATAGCAGCAAGGACAAAAAGCATTTATATTACATTATTACATTTGTAATAAATAAGTAGAATCATGAATAACTGTCTTGTTGTTACAGAAGTCTGTTTGTCAGACCATCTCATTATAGTGGTGTGGTTTTCTAATGGCAGGTTGCTGCTCTTGTCTTCAGCCTCCTCTAGGCATCAGAGAGGCTGAAGAAAGCTGATTTCATAACTACCTTAGAGACTGCCAGATATCAGCATGAAATTTTAACGAGCAGATACTTTTAGCTTAAAAACAATAGCGTACCGCATGAGTTTTTACTGAATTCTTCTATACAGGCCTGGTCATTTCCTTGGTTTGTACTGAATAATTCAAAATGTTCACCATCTTTGAGGATGGTAGCTCCGATGTGCTTTAATAATGTACAGCTTTGAGTCTTGACGTAATGTTTTCAATTAATCTTTACCTGTTTTTTTCTATTCTGGCAAATGTTAGTAAGTATTGTCCGTATTGGCATGTAAAGGTTATAATTACCTTAATCTCTTTATACATTTTATAATGAAGAATTTAATGACAGTCTAATTTTCTAAATATATTGTTGATGTTTATCAATTACAAATACTTGATCAGCTAAGGAATTTGTTTGATTTTGAAAAAGTACCCAAAGTGAGACTCTCTCCATAATTGTTCTATCATTGAAGAACATTTATCTCTGTCTCAATCTATTCATTAATTACATGATATCCATAATCAAAGTTATAGATGTTGGGCTCTGTCGTTATAGCAATACACAAGGTGTCCCTTTGTTCAAATTCTTCTTTATGGGAACAATTTTCTTTTAGCCTGTTCACAATCTGTGACAAAGTGGATGAAACCCATCATTTGTCACCCTTTTCTTTCACTTTCAACACCAGTTAACTTATTAATGTGTTTGTTTCAACCATTAGTTTACCAATAATCATATGCAGATACATACTATCCCAGCCAGGTTTATTTGTTTGTTTTGCATTACATGTGGTTACAATTTACATTTAGCAAACTTTTGGTCAAAGTAAAACAGATATGTATAAGGTTAATCTTTATTAGGTTTAGTTTTGAGTTTCATAAGTTGGGCATTGTTTTTCTTTGTTGCTTGCCAAGGCCACCATGTGCTTACCAAACAAAGAAGAACTGCCCAACTACTTCCTGTATTTATACACTGGCGATGTCAGTTGTTTGGACTAAGCATGGGGGATTTATTTTACTCAGTTAAAGGGCTGATTTCATGTCTTTGATTTATTGTTTTGGCTTATGGAAATGTTGGGAGTGATGGGTGGTAAACAGTGTTGACTGATACAAGTAGCATTGTTGAGTGCCAATTGGTAAGAGGGAGGGAACACCCCTGCAGTAATGGTTCTGCCTAATTGACTGGATGGCCTATTTAAGGGGAGAGATGTAGGTTTAGAGGAGGTCAGAGGATGAGGGTGTAGCTGTGTGCACTTGTTCATGCCTTAGTTGAGTATCTTTGTATTCTTTTGATTTTGGACACGTTCTTTTGTGTTACGCTGGACTGAATAATTCAGTTTTCACTTATTCAAACAACAGCCTGAGTCTGCCTGCCTACCACCTTCCTTGTCCCTTGAGCTACACTACATCACAGAATCCTTGCTTGTTTTCACAGCAGTAGCAGTAGCATATTTTTGAGAGGGTGCCCAAAACCAAAGCAGGGACAGTGTTAAAAATATGGAAGTTGTGCACCATAAAATAATTATAGTAACTTTATATAGCATGTTACAAGTTACAAAGTGCTTACACTAAAACATATAATACAAGTACATAAGATCTGAAGCATAAGGCCTGGTCACATTAAGGGGTGAGTTGAGATTTTTGACCATCAGTAAGGCTGTGCTATAGGATCTCAAGCAGTGTTTATAGGGAGTTAGCAGATAGGCTAGGCAGGAGTGTCACCATTCAAGGCTTTCAAAACAATTCTAAAACTCACAGTTAACCAGTGAGAGGCAGCAAGGGTAATGTCACTTCTCTTAGGACGTTTTAAAAGCCTGGCAGCAGTGTTTTGTATCATCAGTCTTGTTAAATGTTACACCTGCTGATACCAGAATAAAGTGCATTGCAATAGTCAAGTCTGGAGGAGATAAGCGCATTTCCGACCTTTTCAATGTCGGTAGAGGAAAGGGTTGAGCTTTGTTAGCTGACTCAGTGGGGCGAAGCAGGGCTGCAGCACTTTGGTCACCCAAGGGTCATAAGACAACTCTGAGTCAAAAATAACACTTAGGTTGCAGGCCTCTTTATGGACATTATTAGATAAAAGGACCCAGACAAGAGCAGACATTGTTAATTGCTGGTGCTGGGGCCAGATCTGGTTTTTATAATCACTTCAACTGCAAGACTTTTTTGGACATCTGATTTTTAATTTCAGAGGGACTGGACATAATACAGGTAATGTCTGTGGTACCAGGTGTTAATGGGACATATAATTGGGTGTCATCTGTGTAACAATGGAAATCGATATCATACCCACTCATTCAGATATTATGATTAAGATATTATCAATGCATGTTAGCACAGAAACTTCAAGGGTTTCATGTGCCCTTTTCACCCAACCACAGCATGTTTGGATGGTTCAGATATTACATTAGTAAATTTGACGGAGTGTGTTATTATTATTCTTCTAAAATTCTTGGTGTGTTGTGACAACATCCATAATTTCATTGCAGTGGCATTAATGAATGAAAAAAGAAATAATAAAAACATCATAATTACAGTATACTATATATTTTTTTGAATGTTATATTATATTAATGGAATGACAGTAATCAGCAACAATTATGGTTTTGAGTCATCTTTTCAAGTTTCTTGTTTCCAGCTTCTTAAATGTGAGTATTTTCATAGTAAATCATAGTAAACTGAATATTTTTGGGTTGTGGTCTTTTGGCCGGGACAAAATAACACATTTGAGGTTTCGTTATAAATCAACCAATTTATCGATTAATTGAGAAAATAATCTACAGATTAATTGATATTGAAGATAAAAATTAGTAACAGCCCTACAGTACAGTATATGCTGTGTAATATCTAATGTGCAGTTTTTTAGATGATTATGCCACGCAAGACGGTAACTTGTTTACTGTGAGATGTTTTGCATTCCTTTGGAACTAAATTAAGCGGTAATTAGGTCAGGGCACTATGCAGAAAAGCACAAAAACTTCAGAGGTCTGTGGGTGAAATGCAATCACACCACAACTTTACAAACACTAAAGAAAGTCCTCCAATTCAAGGAAGCTACAGTTTGAGTCAGCTTGCATGCAATGTGAAACTTAATCGCTTATAATATAATATAATATAATATAATATAACAGAGAAGGACTCTTGTTGTATGCTCATCCTCACTCTTGTTCAGTGAATTAGGAATTTCTTACCAAGGTAGTTGACAGAGTTCAGGCATGAAGTAAATATTTCAAGATGTGGTAACTCACAACTCTCAGTCAGACAGTTTATCTCTGTCTGTCCATAAATGGACAGTAATGGAAGATGTCATGTCTAAATATATCTGCACTTTGAGGACTTAGGGATTGCTTGTGGCAGTGCAGATGTTCTATCCACTTTTCATGGTATCTTCTTTTTAGGTCTTTCTTGGCCACATCCATTCTTATAATAGAGTTTCAGCATGCTAACGATAACAGGAAGTTGCTCAATGTCATCATCATGTACATGGGTCAACACCCCTGAATTGATATGTGAATGGAGGTGGAAATTCCGCTGTTGCATCCTAATCATAGCAACGGTTGAGTTTGTAAGGATGTAATCTTTAATTTGGAGAGTAACAGCTGGATTAGGCTGTCATGCAAATTGCTACACGTGACACAGGGTGAAGAGCACTATACACCATGAAGTTCAGCACATTTATGTTTTTTTCCATGACTCCTCTGTCAGTAAGTGTATTGAGCTAAGCTGTGACTCTGCTCTCCGTCCTAATTAGCCGGTGTTGAGTTATGAGATTGTCAGGCTTGCCCACACTGTGAATATAACAAAGAGGAGGACCTCCACCACACTGATCGCAGACAGGAGAAAAAGAAATCGAGAGAGGGAGGACTGCGGTGTGGGAGGGGAGTCAGCCTGTCAAGGATGTGGTTGATTAACAGGATGCAGCTTGGCATTTGTGAGTGATACAGAGCCTGTCATATGTCAGACAAAAGTAGGCATGAATGAAAAGAAGTCTAATGTAGCCCGCAGTTGCTGAAGGGGGTCTTTATCTATCTCCTCATTAATGCCATTGTAACTCTTCAAGGTTTCTCTCTCAGGCTGTATATGAGGAACTTTCTGAATCTAGAGAAAGAACTCTACTTAATACTGCTGAAATTGTAAGATTACAGATAGTGGAGCGAGGCATGCACTCTTTAAGCTCAGTAGAGTGAACCTATTTTTGGCTGGATCACAGCAGCAGAGCCAAGCCTATAACTGCAGTTGTCCCTGACTGACTGACTGACTGACTGAGCACTGTTGCCAGATTGGTTTGATGTTTACCAGTCCAATAAGTGTCCAAAATCTGCTCAAAAAATCCGAATATTATAGAAAATAAACAATGCATAATAATTGATAAACAATAGGATCAGTATTGTGGCTCACCAATAATAAAATAATAAATAATAAAATACATCCGAGAGAGAGAGAGAGAGAGAGACAGAGAGAGACTTGTGTACACACCCATGAGAGCAGAGATAAGTGTTAATCTCATGTGATTTATCATATTATGTTTGACTAGCATCACTTAGGGAAACACTCTCTCAACATGAGCATGAATAGAGTAAGTATGGAATGCATGTTTGTGAATGTATATATTTTTGTATAGGGTGCTATTAAATTTGTAATATGATTTAAAAACTGCAAAATTATTTCAACCCAACAAATCCCATTTTTGTGAGAGAGGCTGAGTGCTGAAGGTACACCACTGACCAGTCAAATGCTGCCACAGGATTTCATACGCATTCTAGCCATATAAAATGTTTTGAACTAGTCTTATTTGGGGAGGCTCCCTCTGGCAACCTTACCTTGATGTCTTAAGCAGATCAGGAGCAGGTGCAGCCATCTGTGCAACACATCCTCATAGTTAAAAGACTATATTGAAAAGGTGTAGCTGCACACACACACACACTCAGATGTGGGCTGGCAAACATTACCGTGCTTGGTCAAGAGATGTACTAATGAATAATAGATCTCATACTGGAATGAAGCCAGGTTTGTCTCTGTGTCAAATGCTCTGGGCTAATTGCCGGCTGGGCACTGGGTGTTCTAGCCTGAAGAATATAGTTTTAAAAAGAAACACTGACAGACTCTTTGATGACCTGATTCTGCAGATGGATGTAAGAAGAGAGGTTTATTTTTTGTCCTACTCTCTGCTACAGTGCTCAGGACCTTTTAGGAAACAGAACAGAAATAATGGCTGCAGTAGGTGATGAATTGCTGTGCCTGATAAAAGTGACTGTTGTCCACAGGGGAGAGCCAAGAGAGACTTTCAGGACTTGACTATTTCCTGTGCAATTGCCCACGATCCAGCTACTCACCATGATAACTCTTCAGACTTGGATAAGAACATGATATAAACTGCCTGACTGATTGCAGCTCCATGAAGGACCTTATCTAAACTCTAATCACATCTGTTTTTAATACCTCATGTTACATTCAGATTTCAACAGCCTGTCTTCCTCTCTTATGCCATCCTCTCTTCAATCAAAGCTACTGTTGTTAATGATCATACTAAAAACTGTACGCTGTAGATAAGAGGCTGAGGAGAGCGCTCAATCATTTGTGTTGGATGCTGATGTCACTCTTTAAAAATTGTGTTAATTTACTGTGATAAGCTGTGTACAATGTGTAAAATATCAACATCATGTGAGTTTGAGTTAAATCGAGGTATTACAATAAGCACAAAACTTGTATTTTCATAGATGACCACTGCTAAATCAGCCATTTTGAATCATGATGGTGTTGACAGGACTGTTGTGACTCCTGGTGGCTATCTCTTGCACATGTTAGTAGTGAATTTAAAGAGAAGGGTCTATCTGTAGTCTTGCAGACCAACATGACAAACACACTTTTCTACATGACACACCCTCCAATGTTGTCACTGTAAAGGCATGCTACAAGACGCACCTCTTGGCCCCTAAGTCGAACCATCCCACTGTTCATGCCTAAACTTAACCAAGTGGGTGAGTTGTGTACAGTAAATATTGCAAGTCTGCAGATAAACCCCAGACTTGAATTTAATGGTTACATTTACGTGGAGGACATATGACTCTGCACACTGGCCTGCACTTTTGGTGCTTGTTAGTTGATGTTGTTTCATCTGGTTAAGAGAGTCAAAGTGCTCCAGCAGCCTTGGTAGCTGAGTGGTGACAGTGCATGCCATATACCCAACGTCCCTGGTTTAAAGTTCATCAAGGGACTGGCAAGCACTGATTTGAGAGTAGGGGGTGGGATTCAATAAGTTTTGACTTCTTCCCACTCCATTTCGAATGTTGTTGACAGTGCATTATATTTTCTGTCGGGTGTAGGTTCGCTATTTTTGGTGAGAACACTGTGCTTTCATTTTTTATGTGCTGTTTTTGTTTTGTTTTTTGTCACGCATTCGAAATAAAAAATAATCTAATCTAATCTAAGGGACTATTGTTGCATCGCATACCCATTTCACTGTCCCCTTGTTTGCCACTAATGATTAAATAAAAGTTAAAAAGCCCAAAAAAAGAATTCACAAAAAGATGAGACTCAACGTGCTGGAAGTGGACTGAGCAGTTTCCACTGTTCAGTTTGTCTCTATGTGGCAGCTTGCTAATGCTAACTAGCAGCAGTCTGCAGTGCAAATATCAGGTTGATGTCTTGTGAAAGAATAGAGACAGCTGTGGATCAATTACTGACCAGACCTTTCGACTCTGTCTGTGCTCAAACTGATTATTAAAGCGGATGCTCGTGCTCGTCTTAGCTGAAGCATCTGGCACTGACAGTCAACAGCTCTGTGGGATAACCTGTATTTTATGTGTAATGATGACAACTTTGCAGGTGGTGCAGGGTTTTTTTTATTATTCATGCACAACTGTCAGAAAATATGATGTCAAGTTTGATATATTACACAGTAAATAAAATAATAAAATGATACGGATTTTCAAATATGCAGATATATTGCAGTTTTATGTAAATCACAAAAGATAAAAAATAAAAATATGATTTTATTGTGGCTAACGCATTATGAGAATTATGTTTTCTGCTTACTTCCCCTCCCTTTCTTTTTATATCAGGGTTTCTCTTCCCCTTCCAAGAAAGAGCATGTCTGCATTTTAATAATGTAATAACAAAGACTAAGTGGCATCATCACAGCAGGGTAATAAGATCATGGTTATTAAAGTGGTAACTTTTAGCAGTAAATGAGCACCAAGTGTTTCTCCTTCAGTGAGTGACAGCTATCAGATAATGTTCTTAATGGCTGTGCAGTTCCGCAAAGCAAACAGGGAAGAATAACCCTGGCTTCGGATGAGTTTAGCAGGAGTAAAATAAATCTGAATGAAGCAAAAGGTTTTGATTTGAGTTTATTCAGATGGATGGTACGACAGCATTAGAATAAAGGTAAATGACTCACACTTTCCTCCCTAGATTTAGCAGAGTTTGCATTGTTACCAGAGAGCTTTGTATTGAGAGGGATGAGCTGTCAGAGAATGGCCAGTGGACTGCAGAGATAAGGTGGTTACTGCAATGCCACGTTAGGTGTTTGATGAATGCAGAGGACATTCATTTTGTTGAGTTTAGGCTTGAAAACACCAGAGAGAAGCTTAGAGTGCATTTGCCTCTCCGAGCAATTTTAAATCAACATTGATTTTCTTCAGTATAGATAAATTCTGGTTCATCAAACGAGCTCGGCACACATCAAAGGGAATCAGTCTAGTCTCACTTCAAGCTGGAAGGCCATTCTTTTAGTCTAATAAAATAAAGAGCCGGGTTTTTTTAAATATAGTCTTTCTTGTAGCTTTGCCTGCTTTATACATAAACATGGGCTATTTCATAAACATATGCCTCATAAACATGTGGAGCCACATTTTCATGGCTTGGAATTGGAATATAATTCTGCTCTCACAGCTGGATTTAGCATATGAAATGTTATTTAGGAGATTATGCAAAGCTCAATGTATTTAAAGGTTATCTAAATATCATCAGCTTGGTAAAAGTCAATATCTATATTTTAAGATGACTCATTTTCACCTGGGGCCATGTCCTCCTCTACAGTAGCTTTAGGCACTTCCTCTCTCTTGTTATTGCTAAACTCCAGCAGTGTTGCTTCACTCTTCTTCTCTACTTTCACTTCACTTTTAGTGCTTCACAGGCCGTTGTCACCAGATGTCTTAGAATTACTGTAGTGCATCAGCTGACAATAAGAGCGTTTACATGTAAGTGCTGTCATTTTTGCAAGCCATGATTCTATTTCCTAAGAAAACTGCACTGTGGGGGTTTAGCCATGAGCAGTTTATTCTGGTGAGTCATATCCTAATGATGCCTGAAAGCCTGTTAGACTTGTCAGCCCTTCGGCAGGGTCTGGAGACAGTGGAAGGACAGAGGAACATCTGCAACATGAGCTGCAGAATGTAATAGAGGGTTTTCAGCTTTTGTCAATCTAGTTAGTGCAGCTTAAAAGGACATTAAGCCATCTGTAACTTCAACTGAGATTTGTAGCTGACCGGGGAATTGTTCACAGTTCTCTGATACACCTTAAACTAACAAAACTAAGAAGGTTTGTGTTCCATAACAAATGTGGATGAGCTTTGAAAAACAGAAATCTCTTCAGTTGCTACAGGAAATTATATGTCCAGTTATTTAATGGTACTGCAGTACAATATTATCTTTACTCATTACATATTTGAATTACATAATTAATAGTGATAAGAATGTCCTTGCCGTGGGAAACCCTGCTGGCTTTGTGTTTAAGATGTTAACCATGAAGTTGCAACGTGACTGAAACAATTAGTCGACCGAAAAGAAGTCATTTCACAAGCAGCGTCAAACATTCATTGGTTCCAGCACTGCAGTCACAAAGCTGTGGTGCTTTTCTCAGTCTTATGTGCAATGTTATGAACCAGAAATGTTGACTATTTTCTGACATTTTATAGATGATTGTCTGAATAAACAAGAAATTAAGAAAAAAAATTATTGGGTACAGCCCTAACTGCATGTCATCATCAATCTGTCTCTCTTCATTGCTTGTCTACTCCCCATGGCATACTAGTTAATGAAATGCAAAAATGTCCCAAAGAAATCAACAGCAATAATGAAGAGATTTTTGTTTTTAATGTGTGAAAGATGTGAACTTTCTGTGGTCCAGGGGTCAGAGAGAGATTAAAGATGAAGATGCTGTTGAGTGAGTCGTTTATGAACAAGTATTCTGGTTATAAGGTTTTTGGAGTATCCAGAATATGTGTTACACCCATAAACACCATATCCTGGTTTCAGAAGCCTGGATTTACTACATGTTGTACCACTGTGGCATGTAAACATCTTCTTAACATTGTCTGTTGGTAGAGAAAGGAGTGGTTGATATGTCGAGAAATCAAGACACAACTGGACACACATGATGACAAACGTGCAGGGGTCTCCATGTAAATGCCATGATCATAACCAGGATAACACTAACAACCAGGAAAGTAGTGTGCATTTAAACAGTGTGAAGAAATCGACATTATAGGTTGTAAGCTCCTGTTAGTTACAAATCTCTCTCGTCCAGGTGTTGTGCTGTTTTCAGGCAGTACAGTACAGTTAAAGCACAATTGTGGGTGCCACCCACCCACATTGTAGTGGAATATTCATGGGATGTCAGTCACCTCTCCACAAAAACCGTTTAGCCTTTTATACAGGAAACACTTTCAAATGAACATTTATACATGTATAAGCTTTTCCTTTCACAAAGTGATCAGAGGATAAAGCAAGGCCTGAAAACTTGCCAGTATTCTTTTACACAAGTGCTTATATAATTCTACAAATAGACTGAACCTTAGTTTGACTAATTTGGTCACTCAGAAATTACAGTAATATGCAGGGAGCCTGAAAGGTTGTATAATGATGCCACCCCCTTAGATATTTCTCTTTCTTTGTCTTTATCCAGCCTAGAAAAAGGTTATTATCATTAATCATCTCATTTGAAGATATTACTGTGAATATGTACGGAGGTGTACTGAACAGTAGAGAATATACTGTATGCTATTTGAAAATTATTCAGATATTGTCTACTAAACATACTCAACTTAATTTTTTCCTGCTTATGCTTTTTTAACTTATGAATATCAAGACGTTACTGTGTGTCCCCATGTTTAGCTATTTGGTCCATACTGTCTGATAGATATGTATTTAATGGAGTAAATGAATCACAGTCATTCTTAGTAAAGGTCAGTGCCATTTTTATGGATAAAGTATAATCAATTGAAACAACAGTTAGCAGTTTGTCTGCAGCCAACAACAGTTCTTTATTTTGAAATGCTTTTGTTTTGGTTTTACTCCCTAAGACATTGACAGGAGAAAAGGTGTCCAAAACCCTTGCATGTGCTTGTTTGTACATGCATCTTTGTATGTCTAAGCATTCCTATTTGAAGACAGTAGAAGTTTCTCTGTGACTTGTGTTTATCTCTTTTTCCTCAGTTTCACTGTCCATATGATCCTCTTCATATCTTTAACCCAACATCCTGCACACACACACTCAGCACACACTGCCTGTCAGCATCCTCTTTTTTGTAGCAAACTGTGGTCTCGGGCACGACTGCTCTGCTCGTTAGCCGTCGTTAGCCTCCCACTGACTGCGTTTTCGTGTTTTTCCTTACAAGCTGGTGTCTGTTTACTCATGTTTCTCACTCTGTAAGTGACAGCAACAACTGTTGAGTCGAGTAAAAATCCATACTAACGTGTAACCCTAACCCTTGCCAAACAGCTCCTGTTGTAATCTAATACACTTTTATTGAAATCGCTTACTGCATTTTGTCATTGCCATCAATAAGCATGTCCTCTTCAGTGAGAGAGGGTAATTATGGGAGCTCTGACGTCTAATACTGTTGTCACCCTGATGAAAGCCTTAGAAGTGGTGTTGTTGTAGCCGATGAAAGGGTTCCCTGAAGAGTGACAGTGTGACAGACCTGTGCATAGCTGGTGTGATCAGTGGAAAGTGAATGAATAAATCATCGGAGACACAGAGGCAGCACTGCATCCATTGGATGGATGGATGGATGGATAGCTAGCTAGATGGATAGATAGGGACCTTCTGTTTGTGTGTCCTGCCACTTTGATCCATTATTCTGACTGCATTTCAGACATTGTGCTCTGTCAGTGCGCCCTATGGCCCACACACACACACACACACAGTGGTGGTGTAGTCTTGGCTGAAGGACGGTGGTTTCAGATGACCGCAATTTTGTCTGTCCAACACGAGACGATGTGGCCATTATGCAGCACAAAGCTTGCGGATGCAGAGCAGGTAATGTGATTAACCTTGCTGCTGCTTCAATTTGGTAGTCAACACATGGCACGTCTGATTCAGTCTGAGACACTGTTAACATGATCACCCAGTAAAGACAAAACATATCTGAACACAAGGTATGCAAAGACTTCCAGTGGAGAAGGACAATATGAGGAGTTGCATGATCACATCATGTTATTGTGTTTAACATATCTTTTTTGTCCAAATAAATTATTCACTTTTTTAATTCCATAAAAAAATTAATTTTTTGTTTTATATGTAAGTTTTTGCCTGATATTGCATTATAGTAGAACAGAGCTAATGCCACTTGTTGATTGTTGATTATTCAATTATTCATACACTCCTTAAATGTGAGGAATTACTTCTCTGTAAATTAAATATGGGTACATATAATAAATACATAATACATGATAATAAAAATAATCATTGTGTGCTTTGAGAGTCAAGACTTAAAAAACTATTCAGACAAGAACAGCTTTGTGTCCTTGACAGACACTCACAGGTCCCTTAATCAAGCACAGCGATGAACTCAGAACCAATGGTCCACAAATTCAGTGCTGCTTATAATAAAGCTAAAGTAATGAGCTTCTGCTTGCTCCTATGTGGATCGTCATGATTTATACAAACGCATCATGCCTGGTTCCAGACTAGAGTATGACAAACTGCCACTCACAATGCATTAGCAAAATGTGGTTTTGTATGCTAACACTGTGAGCCACGCATATAATGTTAATTAGTCTGCAGGAAGAGTGGCAGTTGACTGAGAACTGCCATTTCCTAAAGAGGCCCAATTATTTTTACACGCTATTGAAGTGATGGTTTCACTGATGATGTCACATTTCACTGCATCTTCGCATGTGACAGTTGCCTTTTATTCCCCCACTGAGCTCTTTGTGGATTCAGATCAGTCACCACTCAATGTGCAATTTACTCAAATACAATGTGCAGTTCATTTTCTGTTGATGACAAACCAGTTAATCAACTAATCATTTGGGTATTTTAAAATGATTTAATATCTGCACCATTAGTATGTCTACTTTTCACACTAAAGTACACTTTGCAGGTGATAGATCTGTACTTTCTCTTTTACAGGATATTTGATTGTCTGGCAGTATTTTTACATTCAGTATTAATATTTTTGCTCAAGTTAAAGGGTTGAATACATCCTTCTTCCACTCCTGCTGTACATAATACTTGAAGTGGGTACTTCACTTATATGATCCTTAAATGCTGACAGTCCATCACTCTCTGTAAGAGAGATGTAAGATATGAATTATTTAAGCCTGCGGTCTCCACACTTTGAGACCAATTTATGTCTTCCAGCCTGGTCTGTCAATTTTCTTTCAGATGTTGAGAACTCTTCTGTGCAGCTGTTCTCATTACATCTCATATTTCTGCTACATCAAGATGAAAAAACTAATCACTCTAAATAACCTAATGCATTTTTCAGTGAGACAGAGCTCAAAGGCTTTTAGAGGGCTTTCCTATTAAAGCCTTCTTTCGCTCCACCCTCTATTTTTATGACCCCATCTCTGCTCCATCTTTTCTGTGTATAGAGGAATGTTCCTGATACTCCAGCTGTAGCCTGCACCGGCCAGTCTGCAGCGTAATGGGCTCTGAGGAGCGAAGCTCCGCCATGTCACAGAAGATCTCCTCCCTGTCACGCAGCAACAGCAGTTCCTCGTCCAAACATGACAGCCGACAGGTAACACATGCAGTAGGCCATGTACTTTGGTGAAATACATCTCCATCAAGTGATCATGTTATCACTTGTATAGCAGATAAGTTAGGGAGTAAATTTTGAACTTGTCTTTTTTCTCATTATACAATGTCTGTGTTGCAAATGGGAGAATGACCTGATAATAAATGCTTTAACCACTCAAACTGTTGCTAATAGGTTGTGTGGTTTTCTCCAATGTTCTACCAAGGCTCAATGTGACTCTTTATAAATGCAAGCCAGAGGAAATACAGCTGGGACTTTCTTAGCATTTTACAGCTCAGGCAGCAGGGACTGAATGCTGAGTAAAGCCAACTTTAGTAGGACATTTGGGTTCCCATCACTACCTCAGCCTCACACACAACCACTTTCTCCAAATGTGGGAAAGTTTGCACACTTACTCTAAACCACAGAAGTTTAAGAGTGATAATGTTTCAATCTGACTTGGAAAGGATCTAAACATTTTCATGTAGGATTTAAACATTGTCATTGTTAAACTTTCATGGCTTGGAGTAAGTGAGTGGACCCTTACCCTTTTTTCATTGATTCTGTTTGCAGATAGCTTTACACCTATGTGATGTGCATGTTACTCTTCTTCAACTCAACTTAAAATTATAACAACATACACATTTTGGTAAAGGTGTTTTCATTAGCAAATATCCTCTGAACAAACAAATGATCAATCAAACACATTCATGCCCTCAATGTGCTAAGAGTTATAGTTCTATAAAAAGAAATCATTGTCAGATGTGTCATATCATGATTTGATGAAACGTAAAAAGTTGCTAATGTTTTTGTTTTATTTATACTCACTGAACTACAGTGAGTTTTATTCTTGAAAGAGCATAAATATGGAGATTATTTCACCACTAGACAGTTTTCTGACATTTACATTACATTTAAACCTAGGTGATAACACTTGTTGTGTAGTATTATTTTTTCTGATTTTGGAAGAGTATTCATTCTTCACAGACTTCAACAGGACTAGCAGAATGTTGGACTACTTCAGAAACACTCTCAGTTGTGTTATCCTGAGAGTCATCGCTGTGCCCAGGCATGTCTTAATGTCAGTTATGCCACTGTGTTCGCTCTCCAAGTGTCTGCTTGACCTTGAAGAAAAATCCTCAGGCAGTGTGTGACAATGAATCACTGTGTGTCAGAGGGAGATGTGACGAGCACCCAGGGAGACTGAAAGAGTAACCCACAAGCCAAGCCCTCTCTATTCCCCCACCCCCTTTGGATATGAGAGTTTATTTTAGATGGCCTCAGCTTGAGCAGTCAGCCTAATTTCTGATACAGTTTGTTTAGCCAGAACTTTTAGAACAGTCAGGGACACGCTGGGATAACAAACACAGGTCACCTCAAACCTCTGCCAACAACCCAACGTCCCTCGGGACAGCTGCAACATGAACATAATTTGTACCTGAGTTTTTGTTGTGCTTGCATTCATTTATGGATGGCAAGATATTACTCTTAATGCATTACCAACACAAATATACTTCCATAAAACTGTGGGACAGACAGATTTTTGATAATGGATAAGAGTGTTCCTCTGTGAGTTTTTTGAGAAAGCTCTACATAGAAGCAGCAGGGATCAAGATGTCCTGACTTTAAGCTCCAAAAACACTGCATCCTACATTTCCCTCAATGCAACTAAGAGGGGTTTTTCGCTATTTCCTCCCTTCCTGGTCAATATGTATTTTCACATTCCATATTCCTGTTTCTGTTAAAATAATTATTCACCAGACCCAAGAAATTATTATCATGACGAAAAAGGGAGTACTACTCATTATGAGAAGCCTGACCTTAATGTGTGAAATTTGTGGACTGCCCCTTTAAGCAATGCACCAGCCATCAAAATTGTTGCTTTTTTGTGCTGAATGACTAATTGATTACATTTTTCAACACTAACATAAACTACACAGTTATTAACACAAATGACGTAATATTCTCTGTGCCCACAAATATATTACAAAATCCTGTGTTGATATTGTTTATGCCGCCTTCCTGGAATTCTCACTCACTGAAGTACATGACAGAGCTATCTGGATTAGTCTGTGATGAAATATCACCTTAATCTCTGTATTTGCAGGGGATTTGGACTTGAGCGTTCTAATCTCAGTCATGAAATGATTATTGTGAAGAGTGAGATTAGACGGGTAAGCTAATTTTATAAATGGGACCATGAGGTGACAGTGCCCAGTAGCCCCACGCTGGACACCTGACCTCAGAGGACTGAACACTGAAACTCCCCAGAGATAAAATAGCCTCCCTCTGACTGTAATAAAGAGAGGCCGACCATCTAAACAGCATCAACAGCACAAATTATTCTTTAGACTCTGACCTTGACTCTTGAGTGGATGGCTCATTCAATTCATGTTATAAAACCTCCCTGCAATTCTGATCTGCATGCGTGTGCAAAAGTGTCTAGTAATATCTGCATCTACTGTATTGTCTCTAAGTTCTTTTAAACCATCTTTGCTCACAGGACAGCTGGGAAATTGTGGAGGGCCTGCGCAGAGGCTTCAGCAATGTCCTGGAGCCACAGAAACAGGAGGGCTTCATGCTTAAAAGGAGAAAATGGCCCATGAAGGGCTGGCATAAGGTATAATCCAACCTCTGTGAAGTCCTGAAATGACCCAGGTTACATTATGCTTACTCATCTATCAGAGTGATAGATGTATGACGCATTTTTAGGTGACAAATTTGCACGTCATCTGAAATTCCTGGTTTTACCCTTGCGCTTTTCCGGTTCCCTTTGCAAAAATAAATAAACAAATCTGCTGACATTGCTCATTTGTGTTTTAAACTAATTGAATGAGCTTATGCAGTAGATGATTTCCCCCACAGAGGAGTCACATGTGACCTGGGTCAGTTCCTGTTCACACTCTTTCTAAAAGCTTTCACTGGGATGATACAGCTTAGATATCTTGGTGGTCCTCTCAGATGCATTAGCTGATGGCCTGCTGCTTAACAGAACTGTATATATTTAGTATTGACCTACTGTCGGAGCTTCTCTGGTCTTTGAGCTTTCAAGAGTCTGATTCTAGTGATGTACATTAAGAGCTCCAGCACCAAGCTTTTAAGAAGGGGGTGGAGGAGAGGGATTGCGACAGGGTGAGGGGAAGAGTAGTAAAGGCAGACAGATGCGAGACAAGAGGATGAAAAAAACATCTCAGTGCAGAGACATTAACAACATACTGTATATTAACAAGAAGCTGACACTGTGATGATCACAGTCATTAGAGTGACTTCAGACTTGCTGTCAGGGATGTTGCATATCATCCCAGCTGCATCACTTATTGTCCCTCTTTCTCCCCATAGAGATACTTTTCCCTGGACAAGGGCATCCTGAAGTATGGCAAGTGCAGTGCCGATGTAAGTACAAAAAATCTGCAGCTACATAATATGAGGGCTTGTCAGTTACAGAATATTACAAGACATTTAGCATCTTTTGTTATATTCTTGTTGTACTGCTGGCTGTCTTTCTAAGAATATTTATCTGTGCCTGTAGAAACAAAAGGTCTTGATTGCTCTCACAGTCTTCATATCATTGAAAGGTATCACAGGGTGTATTTTACCTGTCAATCTCACATAATTATATATCAGCCATACAGATACTCCACTTGGGCAATGTTAGGCATATAAGGGTTTATTATTGCTGCCTTAAACATACAATGTCATGTCTGCTGGTGAACAAACTTATAGGATAGTGCATTTTAAAACTGAACTGTTACATTTGTATTAGGTTCAATACATTCCTAACATAGTGTGTCGATTTTGCCCTGACTTGCAGATTGAGAAGGGGAAGCTTCATGGCTGCATTGATGTGGGTCTCTCTGTCATGGCCATTAAGAAGAAAGCAAAGTGCATCGATCTTGATGCTGAGGAAAACATCTATCACTTGAAGGTAAACCACAAAGCTTGTAAATATAAGGCATTCCCCCTACAGATTATTCCCTTTTGATTCCTGGAACAGATGCTTATACTAAAATGACTTTCAAATGACCTTATGTGTTGTTGTATATGTGGGTGAGGGGGAATTACAACACCTGCGTGTGTATTTTTCCACTGACACACCTCCTCCACCTTTCTTGTCCTTGTGTTGATTTCTGATTGTGCTATCTGCTCTACAGATTAAGTCGCAGGAGCTGTTTGATGAATGGGTGTCCAAGCTACGTCATCATCGTCTCTATCGGCAAAATGAGATTGCCATGTACCCTAATGAGAAGTCCTTCTACTATCCCCATTACCCCTCCCCCAACTCCCCTAGTATGGCTGACAGCGCCTCTATCAGAAAGGTATAGCTGTGCACTCCACAGCACACTATGAAAACGTATGTGCCAGCTCTATTCTGTTTAAAGTCGAAACGTTCTCAAAAATATAATTATTTTATCGACCTGTTTGCTGTTGCAGTGCATGTCTCTACGCCGACAGTCCACAGTGCCTTCTCCAGGAGCCTTTCCTTCAGGCTGCAACAGTCAAGCCAAAGTAGTGGCCTGGCTGCAGTCATCTGATGATATGGATAAGTGCTCAAAAGGTGAAAACTATCCCTTGTGGCACTCAGAAGCATCTGATGCCTGTTTTTTTAAGATCATTTTATGTCACTTTTTCCCATCTGTCTGCGGCCACTTAACCCTAACACCCATTAGTTACATTTTAGTAGGTCTGGAATTTCCACTATGAGACATTTTTCACTTTAAGTGAAAGCTGTTCTGCTTCATTATTGAGTTGCTAAAAGGTCAGATGGATGCTAAATATTTTCATGATAACTGTTCAAAAATCAAACTTGAGAAAAATAATAAATAAGCCTCAGCCTACATGAAAGCTGCAGCTTGGAGCTTGAAGAATTATTCAGTGTTTGTGAAGGTTTGCGCTGTATTTAGTCATACCTAGTTAAAGCGGCCAGTGAGATCTAACCTCACTGTGTTCATTTTTCGGATTGCCTCAGTTGATTTTAAAAAATCTGTCTGCCTGCTGTCTTACTTGAAAGTAAGATATGTAATGTAACAAAGATACCCACAAATTTGCATAAATACTAAAAGGACCTACTGTCCCCACCCACCCCGAGTGTGAAGTGACAATGGTGCGGCCATGGCAGTCGATGATTTCCCCAAGCAGGTCACAGTTAGAATTGCCATTTATTTAGTTGTCTGCTACCTATTATCAAAATCTATTTATATCTAGATAATCTATATCTCTATATGAACCCATTGATGAAATTTCCTTCATCCTGCAGTCTGTTAAATTAGTTTAGCTAATTTAGCCCTTCTTCTTATTTCTAATCTAAGTTTTTTTCCCTCCTCTCCACAGACTTGTCAGTCTGTGAGGCCTATCTTCTGGATCTTAACCACCTCCTTCAGAGTATGGAAGTCCTCCACCGCACCTATTCTGCTCCATCTATTCAAGCCCTGCAGGTCAGCATTTTTGTGACTGTAACATAATTTATGAAATAACATGGAGCAAATTGACTATCTAATCACATCAAATCTCTATCTAATCAAAATACTAGATGACTCAGAAATTCTGTAACTTGTCTTGTTTCTTCTGTTATCATTTTTCTCCACCAGCACTTTTGTTGAACTCATGACATTTACAAATAAAAATAGAACATATTGCATCCTCTCTGCCAGTTTTTTTTAAATGAAAAACCTTTCTTAAAAGCAAAAACTACTCTTATGCAACAGTACTTTCCCTTATGTTCCCTAGACATCTACATTTGACAGTCCCAAAAAGGAAAAGAGACTTCCAAGGAAATGGCGCAGTAAGAACTACAACAAAGATGCCAAAACGACTCTGCAGGTAGAAAATGTGCCAATGATGTGTGATGACATTGTTCATGTTTGTTTTCTGAGTTCTTCCAAGCTCTACTCCTCCTGCTCCACTGTAGGTTCCCAGCTGCATCTCCTCCAGCTCTGTCCGCCTCCATGCCTCTAACCCCAACCTCTCCACCGCTGCCCTCGGCAACGACAAAGCCGACCCCGAATCCCTGGATGCAACTTTTGATGTGGCCAGGCTGCAGGAGGATTTCTGCCGTGTTGCCGCCAACTGTGAGTACAACAGCTGTTCCTTTTAAATAACAGTGATTAATTAACAGATTTTGGTAAGCATGTCTGGTGCATTCAGGGTTTTTAAAATAGACTGTCTCAGTTTTCATTCAGTTGGATTCTGGTAAGAGGTTATAATTCTCTGTACCAGACAACTTGGAAAATCTATTTTGTAAAGATAATTCCCTCCTAGGGGTCCCTGGTATTTCTAAATGAAACTGAATTGAATTTCAGATACCTGATGCTCAACATGGCGCAATGAAAAATGATTTATGCATCATATTCAGGCAAAATGATTCCATCTTTTTCTGTAAAATGGTGAAAAGCTGCTCTAGGGAACATCTGACAATTCTACTAGCATGTAAATTGCTAGATTTATACACATTCAAAATTATGAAGCTAAAGATGTATGGTGGGTGTAATCCACTACAGTGATACATTAACGCCAGTGCGTTTAAATAATGTAGCTTCTCAAGCAGCTATTATGAAATGCGTGCTAATATTAATGTCATAAAACAAAAATTGTGGAAAGGAAATCACACTTGTGCATGATGTGACAGACTGTCAGGGTCTCACTGGTGATAAGTAATAACTGTGACTGTATCTATATGGTTCATTGTTTTGAAATGGCTACTAATTGGATCTCTCTCTCTCTCTCTCTCTCTCTCTCTCTCTCTCTCTCTCTCTCTCTCTCTCTCTCTCTCTCTCTCTCTCTCTCTCTCTCTCTCTCTCTCTCTCTCTCTCTCTCTCTCTCTCTCTCTCTCTCTCTCTCTCTCTCTCTCTCTCTCTCTCTCTCTCTCTCTCTCTCTCCTTGTAGTGCACACCACAATGAAGTCAGCCCTCACTTCACTAATGTCTGAGAAAGAGAGATTAAAACAATGTCTGGACCATGAAACCTGTCCTCCTACCTCACCGCAGGTTGTTGGCATGAAGAATGCACTGGCAACGGTATGTGTGATACATTAACACATATTCACAGACACAGAAATGTAATCAGTCAAAAGAAATAGGTTAGGTTACTCCACTTTCTTTTTACACTCCTCTCTGATGACATATCCTCCCACACCACTTGTCAGGCGTGACACATTGTCGAAGCTCTTAGAGGGATTACTAGCTGCTGGTATGAGGTCTGCCCACCTGTACCAGAACATGTTCAACAGTCATGTTTCCCGTGGCTGCTGCCACCCACCCAGAGGCTTTTTCTACTCTTCTAGTCTTTACGTTCATTGTCAAGCTGACTTCTCTGTTGACACATTAGAACTTGCGTGCTCTCTACACCAACACATTTCTTTGACTTTAAATACCCTGCTGGGTGCTAGCTTTTCCAGCAGATTACGCATCTGCCTACTCTACCTCACAGCGATTCAGTAATGGGTTATTGATATATTTTGGGCTACGATGATTTCCTGTTTGAGGTCTACAAAGGTAACCGTTGACATATGTGTATCTTTGTCCTAATTTCTATCTATGCAATCAGCTTTCTCTCAGATGATAAAATAAGGACTTGAGTTCTGTTTTCAATAATCAAGACATTGTTTGTTGGGTGTGTGCTATAAACAATGTTTACACTGGTGTTTTTTCAGGCTTTAGCCCAGAACTCTGAGCTGAGAGAGCGTCTGTGCAAGATTCATGCTGAGTCCCACATCGTAGAGCCCACACTAATAAATGCCTCTGCCCCTGTGCAGGTGGGTGCAGGAATGCAGTGACTATTCTCACCCCTCCACCACCCACCCCCTCCACTATCCCCTACCATCCTGATGATTATTATTATCTCCATCTTTATTTTACATCCCACACAGTCTAGAATTTGCCACAGAATGAATGAGCTGTCCTTCCCCTTGCATCCAGATTCAACAGATCTTTCTCTCCTCTCACCTCAACTCACTTCATTTTATAAGGATAATAACTAAAGAATTTCCTTCTGTGCACACTTTCAGGGAACACTACCCCCTCAAATAAGTTGCAAGTCAGTTCTTATCTTTGAGAAAGTGCTTCCTCTTAATCCTGTGCACTATCACACGGCTGAGGGGAACACTTCAAACTACCTGCCACATTATCGTCTCCTAAATGAGGCTCTTTGCTCACTTAATCAGATTTGCTGACCACAGAGGGTGAACTGATCTACCTAATCATGTCCATGGAAATTTGTTTCATACACAGTGCAAGACTAATGCACCTCCTCTGAGATTATTGTCTGGCTAATTAATCAGCCTTAACAGTAACAAAGGATAGGCGGGCCTGCTCACTTCCATGTGTGCTTCTGTGGAAAATTGGTTGCATGTATTTTGTTGATTTAAGAAAATTATATAATTGTTGTGGGTGCATCTTGTAAATGTCAACATCAATCTGAATTGGCAATCTTGCACAAGAGTGGGTTTGCACACTTGTTGTAGGCTTGCCCTTCTGACTGGCTCTTAATAACTGATGCAGTAATAAATAATAATAGATTGTGATACAGTTTCTTGCAATACTTGATTCATACAGAAAATTCTCTGTGAAATTAGGGTACCTCTGTAGTAGGGCTGGGCGATAAACCGAAAATTTATCGATACCGAAATTTACGACAGTAACCGACGTTATTTTGCCCATGTCGGTATACTCGGTTTTTAACCTCTTAACGCACGCTGTTCCGTCTACGGGACGGGACGGATGTTAGGAGGTAGCCACAAGTTCTTCTGAATGTTTTAAACACCAACCCTTAAACATATATATTCATGCCGTACATCGTTGGAAAGCTTAGATTGTCCTGATTCATTCAAGATCACTCACCAATTATATGGTTGCTCACAGCCGTAATAGTATTAGCGATTAGCTCGGCTAGCCACTCAGCTAAAGTAAGCTAACAGCTATAATGCTACATACCTTCAAAGTCTTCCCTTTATCCACAACGATCATCTTATGACTCAGGACATTCTGTACAGCTCGCCAAGTATCCATTCTTGTGAAATATGAAATCCGTTTCCTTCTAAACGAAATACTTTCCTCAATATGTCCATGTAGTTAGTCCAACACGTAACGTAATAACACAAATAACAAACCATATACGGTCCCTTTTACGTCATTTCCTGACCTGCACGTCCATCTCAGAGTACACGTGACTAGATGTTTACGACCGTGAGCCTCTCCTGCTTCTGACGACACCACACACAAGCCAATCGGTGTTTAGGATTAGGCCGTACATGCCTCCAAAGCCAATGAGGACATGTGACCGATGACAACGTGGGTTTGATTGACAGCTGTTCTAGCCAATGGAAGTATTCGGTGAAATGAAGTTGATAACTTTTTAGCCAATAGTCTGAGGTTTCCAACGGTGTATGACACTAAACTATCAGGTTTGGCTGTCCATAAACAAACTCCAAGCGTAACCGGCGTGCGCCCTGTGCGTAAAAGAGTTGAACCATATCATTACGCACTCGGCATTTTGGTACACGGTTGGTTCTTCTTCGAGTTGACATATGACTTATAGCAAAATAAACAGATAGATAGAGGACAGTTCAAACGTCGAAGGGGCAGCTGCAGCGCCGTCGGCGGAGGCACACCTGGAGGAAGAGGAAGAGGAGGAGGAAGAGCAGTAGCTTGTTCCCAAGAAAAACGCGTCTTCAATCGTGTGGCAACATTTTGGTTTCAAAAGGGAAGATACTACTCAGAAAGATGTAAAATGTAAGTTGTGCAAAAAGACTGTCGTCACCAGCCAGGGCAATACATCTAACCTTGGAGTGGAGCAATTATGCTGCCACAGCCCCATCTAGTGGCCAAACTTTTTTTTAGCACACGGGGTGGTGGTAGTCAGAGCAATCGCTCTGGTGGTAGTTATCGTCCATTTATCGTTATCGAGGTGAACTGCTCAATATACCGTGATATTGATTTTAGGCCATATCGCCCAGCCCTACTCTGTAGCAGTATTTACATTTGAATACTGAACTAGATTTTTGGTAGTTCATCATATGGCTGGTTTCCAGTCATTTTAACATTAAATTGATGGCTTTTGTTGCATAATGTTTCATCTCATTTGTCTCATTTGTCTATAAATATCTATTAAGCTTAAACCATTTCATAATGCTGGGAAGAAATATAGTGTACTGCTGGACTTATTTTAGGGTTATTTTTGGGTATCCTCTTCAGTAACACTGATGTACTGTATTACAGGTGACTGTCTTTCAATATATTGCACATCAGATTTTAGTATGCCATGGCAGTGCCAACATGTTGTTATTGCATCGTGTTGTAAGTTACCCTGTGATTCCTACCTCTTCTGGCTGTGATGATGATGATGATGATGATGATGATGATGATGATGATGATAATGCCTTTTTCTTGCTCTTAATTATAGCTGTGAACGTTGTGTCTCCTAGAAACAGGACTCTGTGGATGAATCCCGTCCCCTAGTGCATCAAGTATCCAATGAGAGCAGAGCTTCAATCGCAGAGTCGTTGTCCGAGTTCTTTGATGCTCAGGAAGTCCTGCTGTCTGCTAGTTCCTCTGAAAATGAGGTATGTGTGAGCTCTAAACTGTGACCAAGGGAAGATGAAGTGATCTATCTAAGTGATTATATTTTACTCAGAATCAGACAGTGGCACAAACTTCCAACAGGATCATCATTACTTTTCATTTGTCTTGTTTATGACC
Organism: Scomber japonicus; assembly: GCF_027409825.1. Lineage (NCBI taxonomy): Eukaryota > Metazoa > Chordata > Actinopteri > Scombriformes > Scombridae > Scomber > Scomber japonicus. The sequence continues at coordinate 12,445,180 of NC_070587.1, read as the reverse complement.
AAAACCTTTATACAGCTCCTGTAGCTATTATTTAATAAGAAGAGCTGATAAAAAATGAACCCAGACATGTTGGGTCTAAAACAATATTACTAGAGATACTTTATTTATTTATCACCTAACATATCATCAATCTGTCTCTGTAACATGTAACTTTTAAACCTATTGTGACAATTCACCGTATAATAGAGAGAAAAACATGGCTTAAATCAACATGGCTGTTGGAAGCATCTTCAAGTCTTCAATGTTTTGCCCTCTGTTACTTCATTCACATCTTTATTTAGTGTTCATGTGGTATTTCTGATCAGTTAGCAGCTGGAGCGGAAGCCATGTGAAAATGGAAGTTAATTACTTTGATCTAAAAATACAGCAAGTCGAGCTGCAAATTTGTCACTGTAGTGCTAAAAGACATTCATCTCTACCACTGATGTGACAGGATGTTGAAAGAAACCTGCCCGATCCCTCGCTGCAGGTTGTGTTAAATTTTTTATCAGTGACCTATTATCTAAAGTTTGCATGTTTTTTTATAGATATCTGAGGATGACTCATACATTAGCGACATTAGTGACAACATTTCTATGGACAACTTCAGTAATGAGACAGAAAGTGAGAGACCAAACTCAGGTAAACTACTATATATATATATATATATGTGTGTGTGTGTGTGTGTATAGACTGTTATTTGTTTATTATAGGTTGCATTAAATGAAATGAATTGTAGAACTGTAAGTAAATGTATAAGTACAATTTTTTTTTTTTTTTTACCCTGACTTACTAGTATTATAGTCATTTTCATATGTGCTAGTTGCAGTCACTATCCAACGATCTTCTTCTTTGGAATACATGTCCCCATGCAGGCTCTGCTGAAGAAGGCACTGTCCTTTATCAGCGTAGATCCTGTCTGTCCTCACCAAGCCCCAACAACAGCACCATCAGCCTGTGGAACATCCTCAGGAACAACATAGGCAAAGACCTGTCCAAAGTGGCCATGCCAGTGCAGCTTAATGAGCCACTTAACACCCTGCAGAGACTATGTGAGGAGCTGGAGTACAGCGAGCTGCTAGATAGGGCTGCTAACACACAGGACCCTTTTGAACGTATGGTGAGTGTTGGTTTGTGTTGTTTAAGTGTGTGGGCAGAGTATTTTTTGCTTGAATCACATGTTCACTTATAGAGCTCACTGGACCTTCTCTGGCAAGCAGTTGCTGTTGGTGAGGCGACCTGTGCAAAAGTTTTAAGAATTTCTAAAACACGACCCATGTTTGTCCAAATATATAGGTTAGGTTTTTACAGCTGAGGGCCAACATTCATCAAAGCAGAAACCAGGTTTAAAGTGGAGAGTCCATGCTGTCTGCTCAAGTTATGTGTTCAAAAAAAGAGAAACTGTTTTTTTCATGGGCTTTAAGAAAGAGAAAACATTTTGGCATGTTCCACATGTCGAAGCGTCCTCGGGCAAGATACTTAACCATATGTGTGTGTGAATATGGCTTATAGTGTAAAAGCACTTTGAGTGGTTGGAGTAGAGTTGCACCAACTCTGCTTATTACACAGGATAAATATTAATCTGTCTCTAAATTTCAAGCAGGAAAATTCTGTATGTTTTACTTTTGCTCACATTTGCATTGATGGACTATGGAGCAATCGCAGTTTATTGGGTGAAATTTGTTCATTTTTGTGTGGGAGGTTCAGAAGTACAGCCTGTGGAGTTGCCTAATTATAAAAGACAAATGTGCCATGTAGAGTATATTAATTTGAAATGAAAAGCAGTTGAAGTCTGTGTCAGCCTCACTCTGTGGCCTCCGATTACACTGTGGAAGCACAGTAATTATCTGTGCAAACTTGACTCATAGCAACTACTGAAGGGATACTGAGACAGAAAGATACTCTGATCATTACAATAAAATGGAAGGGAAATTAGACCTGCTGAGAATTAAAGTGGGATGCGACACACATGAACCAGTATATACTAATATGACACATTGTTTGTAATAAATATCACAAACAAAGCACTAGTAACATCATTGGTTTCTGTGTGTGTAGGTGTACATAGCCACGTTCGTAGTATCAGGTTATGCATCCAGCTACTACCGCACTGGGGGAAAGCCTTTCAACCCCATCCTGGGAGAGACATATGAATCTGACCGACCAGATAAAGGCTTTCGATTTATTGCAGAGCAGGTATGAATAAATCCCAGTTACTATACTCATCAACAAGTCATTATTTCCAGTATACAAATAATAAAGCACTGAAAGCAAACACTGAATCAATTTTGTTTTCTAACCTTTATCGCCCTTCATATCATCAGGTCAGCCATCACCCTCCCATCTCAGCTTGCCATGCAGAGTCTAAAAACTTCATCTTCTGGCAAGGTAGTGGATTAAAGAGATTAGTTTGACTAATGCTCAATGTTTCTGTAAAGATTATAACACTAATCCAGGATGAATGCTAATTTCATCAGTTGCTTTTCTTTTTATCTTACAGATGTGCGTTGTAAGAATAAGTTCTGGGGGAAGTCGATGGAAATTGTGCCAATTGGCACCACACATGTAACCCTGCCTGGGTGAGTCTGATTAGCCTCATTCATTCCTTTGACCAGACACCTATTCAAATCAGCATTCATTTGAATATCTAATGGTGTCATATGGTAAGGAATAGTGTTTTAATTTCTCTCTGCAGGTTTGGCGACCACTATGAGTGGAACAAGGTGACGTCGTGCATCCACAACATTCTCAGCGGACAGCGCTGGATAGAGCACTATGGGGAGATCTCCATCAGAAACACCAGTAGTAACGTCTGTCAGTGCAAGATAACTTTCATTAAGGTGAAGCAAGCACTTTCATTAAGTGCAAAATTTCCGTTTTATTAGCTGTGGTTGACATTGCAGCTGCACCTCCAACAACAACTGTTTTACATTCACCCATATATACAGAGGCGGAGAGGGTTGTACCCTTGAGCTATACAGATTGCCATTTCTCATGACAAATAAGTTCCCTATTTTGTAAACTTAAGGTTGAACCACACTTTTCTGTGAAATGCTGCAAGACAAGATGGCACCTTTCAAACAGAGAGGCAACTCAAAGTGCAGTTGCAGTAGATACCCTTAGCATATGAGTTGACCTTTCAGTTTTATAGCATTTCCACAACACCGACGTGGAATATCAGGGAGCATCTTGCATTCAAAAAATCTGATTTATATTCAATTTGGGATAATAATAATATAATAATAATGCATTTTTTTAAAGATGCCTTTCAAAGCACTCAAGGACACCTTACAATGCACATAACACAACAACAGTACATCAAACAATATAAATCAGGTAACATTTAGTGCAAAGATAAAGAATAAATATGAATGTGACTACAAAGTGCATTAGTACAACAAATAATAAGAATGTGATTGCATAGTCAGTGTGAGACAGAGTATGCCACTCTGAATAGGTGCATTTTCAGGCGGGATTTAAAGGTGGAGACAGAGTCAGAAGTGCAAATGTCTGGTGGGAGAGAGTTCCATAGACGGGGGTCACATCAGCTGAAGACTCTTGACCCCATGGTGGTTAAGTTGGTAGATGGGGCAAAGAGCTGGTTGGCAGAGGAGGATCGGAGAGTTCGGGAAGGTGTGTAGATGTGAATAAGTTCAGAGAGATACGATGGTGCCAGGTTGTGAAGGATCTTGAAAGTGAGGAGTAGAATCTTAAAGTCAATGGGATTTGATAGGGAGCCAATGAAGTTGCTGCAGGGCAGGAGTGATGTGTTCAATAGAGGGAGTTCTGGTTATGATACGAGCGGCTGCGTTCTGTACCAGTTGGAGTTTGTGAAGAGATTTCCACGGAAGACCAAAGAGGAGAGAGTTACAGTAGTGTGATTTTCACTAGGGCTGTCTCAGTGCTGTGGAGGGGACGGAAACCAGACTGAAATTGTTCATAGAGATTGTTGTCAGACAGACGGGTGTGGACCTGAGCTGCAACAGTTCTTTCTAGTATTTTGGAGAGAAATGGCAAGTTTGAGATGGGATGGAGGTTGTTCAAGTCATTCAGATCGGCGGCAGGTTTCTTGAGTGTTGGTGTTATTGCAGCAGTCTTTAGTGATGATGAAACAACACCAGAAGTCAGTGAGGATTGAATGATGTCAGTTATTAACGTGGACAGGGCAGGTAGGCAGATTTTTACCAGGTGGGTAGGTAGGGGGTCTAACTGGCAGGTAGATGACTTGGATTTATGAATGAGACCAGTTATTTCGGAGACAGTTGGCAGTATGAGGCTGGCGAGTGGACAGCTGAAGGAAGATGTAGTCCAAGAGTGCAGAGAGGATACAGAGTTATTTATAGCAGTCAGTGTCTGGTGGATATTTTCAATTTTGGCATTGAAGAAGGTCATGAAGGTATCACACTGTGTAACTGTGAGTAAGTGAGGTGGTAGAGCATCAGGTGGTTTCAGAATATTGTTTAGAGTTGAGAATAGGGCTCTAGTGTTCCCATCAGCTGTCCTGATTAAGGTTGTATGTGATTATAATACATTTCTATGTGAACTGCAAGGCTGTTTTTTACATAAAGGCACTCCAAACAACGGCCTTTAGTTTTGAACTGGCGTAGTGCTGGTGTAAACCAAGGAGCAGAGTGGGTAAAAGAAACAGACCTATTTTTCAGAGGTGCAAGAATATTTAGGAGTCCATGAAGTCCATCATTGTAGTGAGATACCAGTTAATTTGTGGTGGATACATTTTCTCTGTAGGAAAGTCATCAATTCCATTGGAGAGGGCCAACAAGTCAATATTCTTAATGTTTTGGAATGTGATAGAGCGATGCATATTAGTCTTGGATAATCTTAGATTGACATTGCAGGATATTAACTTGTGTTTTGAGATAGGCAGATCTGAGGCACAACAGTTATGAGGGGTTACACCAGAACAGTAGATTAGGTCAAGAATGTGTCCTTTGGAGTGTGTGACTTGCTATCCTGTATAGTGTGTGTGTGGATAGGGAGAAGAACAGAAGGTGTAGACCGAAGGTCAGCACTGTAAACACAAAATATGAATGAATGTGTTATTACTGAGGTGGAGAATATGAATCTAACGTTCTCCTTTTCTTTCATCAACAAACACTGCTGACACTGGATATAATGAGAAGACATATGGTAGTAGAGAAATGGCATTTCAAGTCTGCTGTAATGCCTTCATTAGTCCATAAGCCTTCTACACAGATGGAGCTCTTCACCTGCATGCCAACAAGGACCCCTCGCTGTTTTCAGTGTTTGATGTATTGAAGGCTTTTCTGAGAGGAGAAGGTTAATTGCTTTAACGTGTGCTCATTTGAAAGACCTCCTGAAGCTATACAGGATAGCAAGTCAGGACCTGTCAGAACTCATTATGCATCCTCAGCTCTCTTTAAACACATCCAGCCAAGCAACAAACATGCTGAGGATGGCGTATGCTACAGCAACATCTGCTAACTGCCGGAGTATCATCTTAAGCTCTTCATTGTCCATTGACAGGCTTATACTGCTGCTGTTCAAAATGATGTTATTCATTTTGAAGGGTATTCTTCTCTCATTGTCACTTCTTTTCTCAGGCCAAATACTGGAATTCAAGTGTGAATGAGGTGGAGGGAACTATCACAGATCAGAAAGGAAAGGTCATCCACAAACTCTTTGGGAAGTGGCACGAAGCAGTTTTCTGTGGAGATCCGCCTTCAGCCAAGTGCATCTGGAGAGCGAGTATGACAAGTTTTATTTATGAGAATGCACTGAAAGCCCTTTTATGATTTATGCCTTCCTATTACAGTGTCTGATGCAGTGGATGTTGTTTGTGTGCAATGTAGACGCAATGCCTGTTGACCATGAGCAGTACTATGGTTTCACCAAGTTTGCTATTGAGCTGAATGAACTGGATCCATCCCTGAAGCTGCTGCTGCCACTCACAGATACCAGACTGCGTGTGGACCAAAGGTAAGAGAAAAAACAAATCTGTGTAATTACATGCATTTAAATATTGTTTGTTAATGTATAATGCTATTATCTGCTTCCTGCAATAATCTGATTTCTTACATGAGAAGCACTATTTTTAAATCAAGGTAATGAAGAAAAAAAGAGAAACAAGATTAAAACTGTGATATTTCTGCCACTTTATCATAGATGTCTGATTTCAATAGTAACACACCTTTTATAATCTGACACCATGCACCTCAATCATGTGCTCTTGACGCGCTGTCTCGACACACTCTATGATCAAAATAGCACCAAAATAGAAACATCAATACTCATGTTAAGAATAGTAACTGCACTAGCTACTGTGTTCTCCTTTCCACTCACATTTAGATGTCTCAAAGCTCATTTTAGCTCAGATTTATTACGGTCTGTAAGCCGTACTCTGCTGCTCTACGGCACCACAGAATGATAAAGCATTTGCAGCTTTGTCATCAAAGTTTTTTTTAAAGGACACTGCTCCAAATCCTGTTTGTCTGTAGGTGAATTATCTTACAACAATGAGCAAAAACAAGAAACATGAATGTAGATTCAATTTGAATGTAAAAGATTAATTTTTTTTGCCTAATGAATATGTGTGGCTCACAATGACAGACTGCTGGAAGAGGGGAACTTGGAGGCCGCTGAGGAGCAGAAACAGAGGATTGAACAGCTGCAGAGAGAGAGACGGAGAGTCCTTGAAGAGGGCAACTTAACACATGAACCTAAGTTCTTCAGGTAGCCTAAATATGTAGATTTATTAGTTTCTAGTGAAGAAAGTCATTTATGGGAAAGTGAGCATGTCTTATCTTTAAACAGCTTTATATGCAACTATCACTGTAACAGCAGATTGTGTCACAAGTATAATATTATCAACACACTCACCTCTGGCATTTCTTTGACCTCCTCAGGAAGTCAAAGGAGGATACCTGGGTGAGCAACAACACGTACTGGGAGCTGAGGAAGGACGTTGGCTTTTCCCACATAGATTTCCCAACACTGTGGTGACCTGAACTAAGTGATCACACACATTTTGAAAAAACACACAGACTCTACTGTGATCCAGGCTGGTTCTGGTGATGCCTGTATTCCAGTCGCACCATCCACATTCAGTACTGGTTTTCTTCATTAGAGCTCATCTAAAAGTTATTGCCTTAATAGCAAGTGCTTATCTGAGTTGTGTAAACATGTTTATGCAAGTGTATTATGAGAATGCTCCCTTACGCCCGCAAATGAGGTACAATCTCCCGGAATCTGGAGCAAGCAAGCAAGAGTGCGCTCTAGAGAGTGTCTGCACGGGCAATTTTTGCCCCTAATTTCACCTGTTTATGATACACTGTACAACTTAAACTGGGAAATGGAAAACTACATGGTATAGAGGACAACAAATCCTTTTCATAACTAGTCTCTGCTAGTTTAAAAGAACTGAATAACTGGTCACTTTAGCTGCGATCTCATCATGGACATTCTCTACCTCTGAGATAAACTAGCCTTGATATGCCATTGATTAAGTGTACACATACAATATTTATTCTGCACTTGCCTGATGCCTTACTGGTTGTATTCATATTAATTAATTTATTTTTGTTGCATCTTTTAGATGTTTAAAAAAGGTATGTTTTGTAAGGAATTCTTAAGAACAGAGGAGTATTGTTCACATGATCCTTACTGAGCCTTTTACTGCTTTTTGCTATGACTACGTGAACAACTGTGTAACTATGAGCAGCAGTAGCAAATGTCAAATCCATCCGTTTTTCACTTTGTCCAATGCACCATTGTCTACCAGGGCCATGGGCTTTAGGACCTGAGTGTCCAAACTATGTTCCATGAGCTCAAATAAAAACTCTGATCCTTCATTCTTCTGGAATCCTTTGTGACTGTATGTTCAAAACAGTAATAGTGATTTCTGCCTACACAGATTCACAGCTGTGTTATAAATCTAAAAAACCTGAATCATCAGTTTTAAATTAGCCTTATGTCTAAAGAGGAGGAAGTTAGTCAATAGGTTATGTGAACCAGAAGCATTGAACCACTGGACTTCCTAACATCCCATGAAGGCGGAAAGATGTATATTTATGTAGGGCATGAAAGGTGTTAGACTCTATTAAACAGTGAGTATGGTCATCATTATTATCTTGGAACAGATGCAGCTTGTTCCATACATTTGTTATCTGGTGTAACAACTCTCTAAAGTGAGTCTCCATAACATTATAGAGCCACTCCTTGCTTTTTCTGTTTAGTTTGAATGTGGGACACAGTTGAAAGATCACTCACTACATTATGTAATTTTAAGGGCTGCAGTTTTTCATACTCCTCCCATCATGGTCATTTTATGAGTTGGCTTCAGTGATTGTTTTCCATAAAAAATTTAGCAACCTGTCCGGTTTATTTCACAATGTACAGGGTTTTTTATTTTATTGTAGCAGTACACTGTATTACAAGTGTTTAACGTCTTACTGCCACATGTCACATGTCTTAATTAAATTCCTTAAATGGTAGCACACAGCTAACTGTGATTATCATTTTACTCATTCAAATATCATTCAGCCACTTTACTTTGGTATTATTGATGTTGTGTTTTTTCTGACTTTTTATCTATGGTTCTATATATTCGCTACACAGGTAGTTACTATGAAGAAAGTCCAAGGATTATAGAAGCAATGAATGAAGTTAAAAGTGTGTCATTGATGAAACAATAGTACGTGTAATGGACTGCCTGTGGTCCCCAGAGCCTGCATGTTCATTATGTTTCACTTTTAAAACTGTCTGCAATTACGAATGATCTGAAAGTTACAGTTTTCACCTCTGACCTCACCATAACCAGCATCACTGATCAGCCTGGTCAGTTGTGTGCATCATTGTACCTGTAACTAAACCAAGCAGTGATATCACTGGGTCCAGGAGTATACCTGTACATCACTGCAGCAAGGTGTTGGAGAAACCTCTGGAGGGAATATTAAAGGAAAAGACAAATTCTTATTAAAATGAAAAGAGTCTGTACACCATTAATATAATCGCAAAATAAATATAATACTACATATTAATGCTGAACCAGCAACTGTATCCAGCACGTGTAAACAGTACAACACGTTACATAAGATATTTCTGGTAGACTTTAACCAGCCACTAGATGGCAACAAATAGCCATCAATAAGAAAAAGAACAGCACACAGTACAAACACATCAGTGAAGTGCTGTTGTCTTGCTTGGCCTGCTTTAAATCGTTGAACCAAGAACCAAGCTGTCTTGCTAGATAGCTGATATTTTCAAGGTTGATAAAAACGGTTCCAGATGCTGTCACAGATTTCAATCACAATATTTAATCACGCAGGGGTGATATATCTGAGCAGGAAATCATTAGTAGTGTGGTCAAGATTGTAAAACATATTAAGACATTCACTGGTCATTAAATTTCAGCAAGGACAGCAATTTAGTTGTATTTGCATTCACCCCTTTAAGATGAGAAAAACATAATGCATAGATAATACTGTAAAACCATAGAGTTCCATCTGCAACCATGTCTGTGCTGAGGACAAAGAAAAGCTAAATATATTTTAAGAATTATTATTATTATTATTATTATTATTATTATTATTATTATTATTATTATTATTATTATTATTATTGTTGTGTGTTCAGATGTACAGAGAGAAGAGGGAACAGGACAGACAGTACCTTCAGTAACACAACAGTTTCATTTAGAGGGCGGAGCGTCTGCGCGTCTTTTGTCCAAAACAGATCTTCGCTGCCCCGGTCTGGTATGTGGAAGTGTTGTCTGCTCTGAAAGTATCGCCATCAAAGAAGAGTTTCACGTCTGCTTCGTCACTGACGCAGAAAGCGGTAATATATTACACATTTTTTCCACATTATATATTGTTATCTTCCTCTAAAAAGCGAGCTTACGAGTGCATAACAACGTTAAGACAGACAGGTCGGTTGTTGATGTCATTAGCATGTGATGTGATGTTTATGTGCAGATTATTTATACAATAAACCACTGCTTTAAACTTTCTTACATGCTGTCTAAGTTCAGTAAGTGACAGAAGTGTGCACTGTAGTGGCATAAGGATTTTTTAAGGAAGGAAAGAAAGGAGCGCTTGATGCAGAAATGGTTGAATCAGCAACAAAAGTGCAGAGGTTTGAAGTCACTTTTCAGCCCGAGGGGCTCACATACAGACAGATGACAAATTAAAGGAAAGGTACAGGTTTGAATGCTTGAGGGGAACTGGTGGCTCTGTTATTTTGTGGGGGGGCATTTGGCTGGCATGGTTTTTAGGTCCACTTGCCCCCTCAGATTGTAGGATCACTACAAATCAATACGAAATAGTTCTGAGTGAAAACATTTCTGTTCTGATGGGAGTGGTCTCTTCCAGGATGACAATGTCCCCGTCCATAGTACAGGAAGGGTCACTGAATGGTTTGATGAGCATGGACATTATGTGAATCATATGATGTGGCCTTCACAGACACCAGATGTCAGATGTCTCCATGTGTTCACCCCTCCAGTCCAGAGACTAGAATAAATCATAAAAATATCATATCATAAAATAATTTGTTACCCATCTGTACATTCTTCTGTAATCTAATTAAAAACAAGTCCTCACTCGTTAATCTCCTGGCTCCATTGTCACAGTCACAGGTTTTGATCCTGCAGGGAGATGTTTGCCACAGCAACCAGGAACTTTGTGGAAGAGGTGGATCATGGAGGTTTATTGATCCCGGTGTCCAGCCTGAACGACAGTATCGCTCTTCTGACAGTGGTGGTGAAGCGCAAGCGGTACTGGTTCTGGCAGAAGCCCAGGCATGTTCCTACTGATTTTAGCCTTAACGACATACTGACAGGAGACACACCTATAACGCCAGGTAAATATCAAACCCCCCTCTCTAATACTAGGTTGTGTCAATTTATGCTATTAAAACCACAGAAAACTTAGGTATTTCCCCTATCCACAGTTTTCGTGGAGACAGACTTCATCAAGTATAATGGGACATATGGTGACCACATTCAGGGATCGCTGGGTGCAAACTTTGTCCACACCAATCTGAACCTGGAAGCTAAAGACTCTTCCAAACTCCAATCATCCTTCGGCAGTTTGAAAAAAGAGGAAGTGGATGTGCAGAAGCTGCTGCGAGACTCCAAAGGCAGGTCAGTTCTCCAGCTGTATCCACCGCCCTGCCTGGCAGAATTTTTATAAGTAGCATTTCAATGTAAAAAACACCATATATATGTCATCTGACATTCAGTATCTTAAAGATCTGCAAGCAGCAGGAGTGATCTTTGTCCAACCATAAAGGAGGCCTGGTTGAACATTAACACATAGTTCCTGTTTTGATTTATGATTAACATTTTTTTGTCCTTGCATTAGAATTTCAAAATGTGTATCAGTGTAAAGAAAATGTTACTTTACTGAATTCCCAGTTTTGTTTAGTTTAGTTTTATTTCATACCAGCAGTGTGCTTTTAGAGTTGTAATCAAACTTTCCAAGAATGATGCCATTGAAACACAACACTAGTGTTTTATGCTTTTTTGTTTTAATCAAATGTCTCAGGATCTTGGACATGTCCCATTCCCTGGTCCAGCAGACAAAGGAGAAGCGCAGACAGATATTTGGGATCGTAAAGGAGCGTGTTGTGACCACTCAGCCCTGCTCAGTCATAGAGGAAGTACAGCAGGGCGGAGAGTGTAAAGGAGTATTTAGCCTCTGTGGGCGCAAGAGCCCAAAGGTAAATAACAAATGTATACACTTGGACATTATTTAATGAGTGTAAGCCTTCACAACTTCAGCATGTGCATTCCAGGAGTAACATGGTGATAAAAATTATATCATTTTTACTCTCTCCTCTTCCTCTTAGTTGTAACTTACTTACAGAATTCTGCATGCAACAGTGTGTTATACGCAGTGTTGGGCACGTTACTTTGAAAAAGTAATTAATTATAGTTACTCATTACATTTCCCAAAAAGTAGCTGAGTTAGTAACTGAGTAACATCAATGTCAAAGTAATTAATTACCAGGAAAAGTAACTATTACATTACTTTTTAAAAAATTGTTCAAATATGTCAAACTACTTGGCTGCCCCAATCAACAACAACTGGCCCAGAACACGTTCACAATTAAATTATGCTTAAGAAATGTACTAAAAAGAACTCATCATGTAGCAGATGTGCAACAATTGAACTGTATTCCTCAAAAAGCAACAACAATATAAACTTTGCTTAATATAACAATGAAAAATTGTACTGGACATGAATAAATGAATAAAAAGGTCCAGTGAGGGGAGGAGTGCGTTTGGTCTAATAAGCAGCAACACAGAGCTATCAGGACGCGTTGCTCTCACACGCGCTGCATTGATAGTCACATGCGCGTAGTCACTCTCTACAGCGCAGTCTTGCTCTCTCGCTCCAGATTCTGGGAGATTATGTCTCATTTGCGCCCACTCTGTCTTTGGTTATGCCCCTAAATGCAGCTACTCTTTGGCAGGGAGACAGAGAGAAAAGCGCCTGTTCGGTGAGGTCTGAAGAAGTAACAGCGCATTTTTTGGCAGTAACGGTAATGGCGTTGTAACGGGGGAAACAGTAATTAATTTGATTACTCGTTACTGAAAAAAGTAACGCCATTAGTAACACTGTTATTCCCATCACTGGTTATACGAGAATGTGGAGAGAGCTGCAGTGAAAGCAGAGCAATGTCTTTTCATGTCCAGTAGAAGTTTTGTAAGTTTTAAGAGTGTGAATGGCTTTGTGACCAATTTGCTTGCCTATTTTATCTCAGGCTTATGTTTGCAATGTCCCCATTTAATGTGTGTAATGCCTTGTCTGATGCAGCAGTTCCCTTAATCCAAGACAGTAAAGTAACCTTAACCCGAAGTGAAATTTGTGCCATTTTTCATACTGTAAAATCCTGCCCAGTGAGGAAACTGTTGGTAGAAAAGTTCTTCTTCTACTACTATTATTTGGCAGCCCTCTCTGTTATTTTTGTTAAAAGTGTTCACAATTGAGAGAAGCCTCTGCTCTTTTATTCTGAGAGACAGAAATAAAAACTGGGCAGTTACTGTTCATGGCCTCAAATATATAAATAACTAAGGATTAATAAATGATTGCGGATTGATGTTCAATCGACTAATCAGTCAACTATTTTTGTTGCAATCATTCTCACTTCCTTTAAATCAAATGCACCAGTAAATGGGTTTACAAATATATAATGCATCCATTTCATGTCATCCAGCAGTGATAGATGGTTTTAGATTAGATATTTCCTTTATAACACACAATTTTCATGATCTCTGTGTCTCACCTGTCTGTTAATGTTGATGTTTCTGCAGGTTTCACTCATGGAGAACGGGAGCCTGAGCAAAGACAGTGATGTTTCCATGGAGATCCCCACTCATACCACCCTTGCCTATGCCCTCATAGAGCTAGAGATCAAACAGGATGGACACTACGGTGAGAAATCGGTCATTAAACACGACAAATGAACAGGAGGAGCAACTCTTTCATTTTAGATGGATGTGGGTATTTGAAATAGAAATGTAATATTCTCCACAGAGCTGTGTCTGATGTCAGACACCACAGGGGGCTTTGAAGTAGATGGCCCCAACAAGAGGCAACTGTTTGGTGGGTCTGGAGCAACTGAAAATAGCTGCCTTAGAGAAGGTAAATTATTGTTTTCTTTTTGTGTTTTTTCAGTCACGTAAATGATGTGATTGTAGGTGGTTGTTGGAGTTGAGAAATGTTGTTTTCAAGTCATATGGGCCTGTAGAGATATGCAGCCGGTTGTATCAGGATGGTGTCGTAACTGTAAACATGTGCTTTGACCTATATTATAAGGTCTCAGTACAGCCACCATACTAAGCCATTTATGTATGGTGCTCAGTTCAAATTTCTAGTTATATTCATTTTTATTGAATTTTAATCACAATTTAGCCTGTACATGTACTATTTTTGTATACTTGGCCCCAGCAGGCATCAGTTTATTGATTAGGTGTTCATCTGGCAAATATCATAAGTATTTAACACATTTTCATAATTTTATTAACCTTGACATGTGTACATTCATAAATACTGTAGAGCAAGCTCAGATTTCTGCTAATAGAAATCTGAGCTAATAGATAATTCATCATTATGCATTAATAAAATCTAGTCTAGTTTCTTTTGAATTGCCACATCTTAGTATTTAATTTCAGATTAGCTGTCTTAATATTCATAATATTCATATAACAAATACTTGTCTTTTTGTCATAATTTCTCTTGTCTGTCTCCACTTCAGTACAAAATGAAAATTGAATAACATCCTCCATTTTCTTACCAGGGCATGACCAAGTTAGATGGTTAAAAGAGACATGATTATCATTCCAACAAAGTTTTTGTCTTTGGAGCTGAATGATAAAGTGTGCTTTTTATTTTTCTCTCTGCAGAACTGGAGCGACTGAGCGATCATTTCCAGGTGCTCTCAGCTTTGTCTGACTCCACAAGGTCCTCCCTGCTGCAGCAAATCACAAAAGTAATGGAGGACCAGACAGCTGTCTATGCACTTCAGAATTTGGTGAGTGGGACAGAGAATTCATGTTGACGCAGAGGAGCTCTCATAATGTGGAGTTAGCAGTATGAACTTCTCTTGTGTTGTGTCATCTATAAATCTGGACCTCTTGCTCTGTCTCAGCTGGACCAGATGTGTCTGGAAAAGAGTCCTAACGTTGGCGATGTTACGATGACAGAGTCTCAAAAACAGAACATTCAGGCCATCCTGGGTCTCTTGGAGCAGTCTGATAACGTGGAGTCAGCTCGGACAGCGCAGTCCACATCTGTCCTCAGCGCCCTTCACCTCATTACCAGTGCCTTAGATGGTGAGAATGCATTGGTCTATACAGCCTTTATTACTGATATCATGACCTCGCTTAAAGTCCTCATTCTGGTTTTGTCCTGTTTTGGGGTCTTTGTCTTTCAGAAATGACATATGATTGCCTTGCTGCCTTGTCAATGTGCTGCAGTCCTACAGTGTTAAAGGACCTGGAGCTGTTGGTTAGTAAATAATTAGCTAATTAGTAATCAGCTTTTACAAACATTTAATTTGAGTATTTTTCAAATGCCTTTTCCCTTTTGCTTAACACCTTTTCCAGGTGCAGTGTGTATCAGGAAGCGGAGAGATGCCTCAGAGCAGAGTGGGTCTGACAGAGGATGCCTATGTCAGGGCTGAACATCTGTTTACCTCCTCAAATGCGTCCCTGAAGAGAGATGGCGACACAGTGAAGACAGAAATAAAACACCAGCCAGGACACCTTCCTCTGCTGATGTGTATTGCTGTCAGAGGTCTTGCCTCACTGGCCCACTGATGACACCTTTATATCAACCTTAAACTTGAAATACCACACTGGGATGAGCTCGATGGGATTACTCGATGCAGTGGCAGAATTCTACTGTATGTTGATGTGGGGTAAATGCACTAGTCAGTTAATGCTTTAATCATTTAACAGACAACATCAATCAGTTTATAGCTCAATTCCTCAGTTTTGTAATGTTGGGTGAAAAAAATGATTTTGTAGATATCTTTTTTATTACTGACTATTTGATGATGAAATGTATAATTTTATGATCACAGTTGAATCCAGATTAATGTGCACAATTAATTTAGTGTCTGGATGAAAATAAGAATGAATAAGATTCCATGACAGGACTCCCACAAGTTAAGAACTCATCATCTTGTTTTTGAATATTGCTATTTGACATTGTATGTGTTCTCTCTTAAATAAGCATCGCCTTTTAAACTTTTTTCTAAAGTAAGTGCATTTTATCAATGCTAAGAATTGTATATAATTGGGCTCTTGGTCAGCATCGTGGAGATTTTACCCAAACCCCTCACCTTTGAAAAATAAACAATCATTTCTTATAGGAAATCTTCTGCTTTAAATTCTCAGCTGTTCAGTTCACTTGAAACACTCACACAAACCATAGCAATAACCTCCAACATGTTTTTTTCATTTTTACACTTGTTTTTTATGTTGCAACTAAAGACCTCATTCTTGAACAACTTGAATAAATTGATTTCTCTTTGCAAACTTTTCATGGAGTTGTCTTATGAATGTGAATTTATTATTGTAATGCATTATTTCAATTGTATTGTAAAACCTTTCTTAACATTTTTCTCTCCCTAATTGCAAAGTAACTCAAATCCAAAAGAAAACAGCAAAACCAAAGCAGATCATTAGAAAACACCAGTTATTTATTTGACATCTGAAAATACATCTTATCTGCAATATTGTAAAATATACCTTTTTTTATAAGTAAATATGAAGTTTATTTAAAACAGTTACGTTTTAGTAATATCACATCAAAAGGGATGGTTCACTGAGATGCAGTACCCTGTTTTAAGAGTCCTGTGGAAAGTTTTTTTGTCTTCCAAAAAAAAAAAAAAAAATACACAGCACCATATCCACTGCTCTAACAGTTCGATACACTTACATGATCCAAATGTCTGACAACAAATCAACATAATTAATGTAATATCTCTTGTGCTTAAAAGAGAAATCATGGGTGAACCCTACAGTATTATTTTTCTTCCTGTTCAACATCACACAGACTGGAAAGATATTTTCCATCTATAAAGGTTGAACTCCAAGGACACTGGGCCATAAGTGTAGAGGAGGAAAAAAAGGACTTGAAGACATATGACACTATTCTACATGAATGATCACAAAGTTGTAGTGATAGAAAATGAGATGACATACTGGAGGCATATGCACTGTAAACCGTAACACTGAGGTATCATCCTTAACAATGAGAAAGCCCTCATCATCTTTGCAGAATAAATAGACTTTACCTATTTTACAGACAGATGTAAAATGAATATATCAGGAGATGGCAAAAAACTGTTTTTGCTTTTATTAAAACATCCTGACACAAATGCCAGTAATCTCTTCCAATCCATTTGAATAGAAATTATTTTAAAAATATTTTGCCAATAAATAAGTACACTTCCTGTGTGTTGTGAGTTGCATAGTGTGCTAAAGGGCATCTGGCAATTCAGATCAAGGTGACTCTGATGCAGCTTTGTGCGAATTCACACAGGGCTGATGTCCAACACTTTGTCCATGTGTGCAGTACAGTGTTGAATCCTCCGTCCCTTCAGGTGTCCCCTTTCATCCCAGGCCTAGCAGCTTGGTCAGCCATGTCTGTCCAGTCGGGGAGGGGGTGTTACAACATCAGTAGACCCAGCTGAGTGGAACCCACTGTGGCTCTATGAATAACCGCTCTACCGCCTCCTGCAGCTTGTCAAAGGCCTTGTCCAGATTGTCATTGACAATAGTCAGGTCAAAGTAGTGGCTGTACGCCCGACGGATCCTCGCGCTCTCATCCACAGTCTTCTTCAAATCGTTCTCCTGTTACAAAGCAGATCGATATGTCTATATACGAGTATCATCATTTACAAAAATGGTGGAATCTTCAATTAAAACTTACTGTGAGGAGTTTGGTAGTAAGTCCAGCATCTATCACAGCTTTGTGCATAGATCTTAATGTGTCCAGTTCAGGAGCAGCAATAAACACCACAAATGGCATGAACTCAGCAGTCTTCAACACTTTCAGGGCCTGCACCGAAACAAATTAATACCACGAACATCAACAAAGCTGTAAGGAAATCTCTTTAATGGTTTGAGAGTGTATGCTGTTAACTGACCTGAGGGTTGACGTCTAGGATGCAGGTACGTCCTGTATCCACCACTTCATGGATAGAGTCGATCTTGGTGCCATAGAGGTTGCCGTCATACTCGCCGTGTTCCAGGTAACGGCTCTCCTTGATGTCCTTCTCCATCTCCTCCCGTGTCACAAAACAGTAGTTCTGCCCATCTCTTTCCTCTTCTCTGGGACTGCGTGACGTGACTGAAGGGAGGAAAATGTGTTAGATATGAAAGTTTAGACAATTAGATTTCCTCAGCCACCTGTCTCGCACACTCACAGGGTACAGTGGTTCCGTATTGCAGAGGGTTCAAGACAATAAGTCGGTTCTTCAGGCTCCGCCTCCCAACTCCCTGGGCTCCAATCAGAATGAGTGTTTTCCTCTGGAACGGTGGCATCTTGGCGACCTCCTCATAGATCTGCAGCTCATAACGGTCAAATTCTGTTCACAGAGATACACAGGCTGGATGAGCACTGTATTATGTATGCACTTATGCTTCCTTACTTTCCATACTCCAGCTTCTCACAAAATCTCTTTTATGAAGGAAAATTAGACGCAGAGGTGGTACACACCTGCATTCTTCGCAGTGAGGTACATCATTTTTTTCTTCTTTTTCTTTGCAGTTCGAGTTCCACAGAGCATCCCTGAAGAAATAAAAGAAGTGTCAGTTCACCACACGGTGCTGCTAAAATCAAGGTTTTCTGACTATCACGATTCGTTAAGTTGTGTGAACATGATTTGTACTGACCTGTACCAGAAGTATCCCAGTCTCTTCTCACGAAAGCTTTCCTCTTCTCCTCCAAGAACTGACTGGGGATGAGCCCAGTGGCTCCACCAACAACATGACAGGCCTAGAAGGAAATCAGAGCAAATATAACTGAGAGATGACTGGTTTAAATAGTTCACTTAGAATACCTTCCCTGTCATCTCTAGCAACCTCTTGCAGTTTTCAACAGTCAATATTATTACTCACCTGCCACCAGTTGGGGTCCTCCTTGTTAACAACATGAAGGATGTCTCCCTTGAGGAAGGCCAGGCCTGCCTCTTTACAGGGGATCAAGTTGTCGGTGGCTGGGTTATAGTTGAAGTGTGGCTTCAGATAAACCTACAGGGTGTGAACAAGATATCAGACTGATACATTTTACAGAGCACACACAAGAGGAGTAAGAAATTCTTAAATCCTGATTAAGGTTTATATAGTGTTGTCACATTTACTTTATAATGTCATAGTTTAAATGTAACCATTGTTATTGTATTTATATCCTGGTTTGCAAATACTCTATTTATCACCAGAACAAACTAATAATATGTCTTATAGCTCTTAAATTTTGAATATGTTACATAGCTACAATGAGTGTAAGTCTATTTGTCCACTTTGTAGCTATTGTTGTGTATAGCAGGTTGAATGAGCTGAATGGATATGGCAATATTTAACTTAAGCAAATGTCACATGTTCAAAGTAAGAAATATGACAGAGTCATTGTGTAGTTATGACTTTTTACCACCTCTCCCTCATTCACAGTTATAACCCAACACAAAGATAACAGTAGAAATAGGTAATTTGATCCTTCCCCAGCACAAAGGTCAGTGTCTGACATAATCCTACATACTGCTCCTCCGTGTCAGCTGCTGTGTGTGACTGTTACAGTAAGAAGGGGGGGGGGCTTCAGTCAACAGAGTGGTTTATGTTCCAGATAGTGTGAGGGGCGTTATTAATAGACCCTCACTGGTCTCAATTTTCAGAAGCCTGGCATTCTGAGATCACACAGGCCACATAGTTCACACCCAATCCCTGACAGGTACAGTATGGCTCCCTGACAGCCTTAGTACACACCAACCATCAACACAACTTTATTCCTGCACACAGAAAGCAGTAATTTTTAGATTTCAATCAAAAGGGTTCATCGAGAGAGATTCCTAGTTTGATGGGGAAAAAAGAAAATGCAGCCTTTTTCTCACCTGTGGAGGTGCTGGCGTGTCTCTGTAGCTGGGCAGGACCTTGAGTGTAATGCTTCCACTACAGTCCCTCAGCAGCTCCTGGAGTTCACTGGGGTTACTACCGACCTCGCGACCATTCACCTCACGGATTATGTCTCCTGTGTGCAGCATGCCCTGTCTGTCAATCGAGCTGCCATGCAGGATCCGAGTGATCACCATCTCTCCCTGCTCCAAACGGAACGTCACTCCCTGAAAGACAGTAAGAGTCATTAGGCATCGTAAGTCCACACTTCATAAATCACAGTGGTCTGTTTCACGGATTGGTCCATGTGGCTACTGTGAAGGAACCCACTCATGTAGAGTTGCTATGTAAAACTGAGTCAACCTGTTCACACGGATGGTCAATAAAACAGAAGATATGCAGAACACACTGAACAGCCAAACAGGAGTGTTGCATGTTTCCAATGCACAGCTATGGTTGATATAAATGCCTGACTGACTAATCTTACCAATGGTTCCCCAGCTTTCTTCTGGATGCCAATCATCCTGACAGCATCAGCTGGCATGAGCGAACTCGTCAACAAAGCATTGCTGTTCACTGCCGTATGGGGCATTTCATAGCACTTTGCAGCCACTTTGTCATGAGCCTCTATCAAAGACTGAGGGGGAGAGAGAGAGAGAAAGTGGAATGCAGTGAGAAATAAGGTGAAGCCTTGCTCACAATAAAACACAACCACTAGCAATTACCTGCACCGCAGTATTTGGTGTATTAAAATGAAATAATGAAGACATAAATCACTTTGCTGTACACATTCCTTTGACACAGACATATGCAAAAAGGTAGACAAATCAGATAAACAGAGAGGACAAATAAGTCTTGTTCTTACCCCAGCAGCCAGAATATACAGTTAGCATTGGTCAGAGACTACAAACTGCATCAGCAAATCTGAAGATTTACTGAAACTAAGGGTGACACAGTCTTCTCCCCCTCACTTTAACCACATGACTAAGCCTGCCATTGGCTCAGGGGAATACACCCCCACCCTCCCATGCCGGAGCTTGTAAGTGGTTGAGAATATAAGCAGAGCTGACTGACGGGCCCTTTCAGAGGAAATTAGGCAGTGGTTGGTGTAAAAAGCTCTGACAGCCATTCCTAACAACAGTAACAATGGTGTGCACGTAAAAAGGGGAATAAAGCCTAATCTACCTTAAAATGAGGCTCCTGGAGGATTTTGGCAAGTTCGGCAGCGGTAGCATCTTTTTCTGGCAGCTTGTTGAGGGAATCCAGGATCTCTGTGGCCAGCTTAACATTATCGCCTCGCACGGCTTGTAACTTCACTTCCCCAAGACGCTCATGGGCCTGCACATACATATGAAAAAAAATAATAACTGCTGACTTGAAGGATATTTGCACAGTTCCATTAAGATGAAAAAGTGGGATACAATGGGGGGGGGGGTTGAAGGCACATTCACTAACTTTATTTATAAGCATGTTTATGATAAATCATAATGTCATAATGATAAATGTCAATATACATGTTTTTTTGCACAGTCCCTTGTGGAAAACAGTATTTTTTTCCTGGCTACTTCATGTGGCCACAGTAAGCACAGAAATGAATAAGTAAAACTGTTTTTGTCCAACTTAACACCCACTCACCATTTAAATGAACCCAGTTTTGACCTCCATTTAGCTAGAATTTATTAATTTTGGTGAATCCAGAAATTATTCGACAGCTCAAGCAGCCGTAAAATGAAAAGCATTTCATAGTGAATTCCACCACCGGCTACTCTGAGCACACAATGGATGTGTGGAAGTTACTTTTTCATATTATATCCCAGCTGCACATTAATTAAAAAAAACTTTGTCAGATGTGTAATAGTTAAGCACAAATTTCCTGTTCATGTAGAGTTTACGTGGATTCATTTGGTCTCTCACACCGTTTCTCCTCAAAAATTTGGGATTGCTTATTTTGTCCTCCACTGGATTACAGTATTTTCACATGAGCACAAAAAAAGCTATTAACCCACCACCCACTTGTGCTAGGCGGAGAAAAATCTAATTAACCCTCCTCTGCAGTGCATTCCACAAAAATCACTGATGGCTGCTGATTGCAAAGGGCGAGACACAGTAGATAGAGGCAGTTAAACAGGATGGAAACCCAAAAGTCGGAATGAGTGATATAAATGGCATTTTATATTGACTAATGCATTCTTTAATTTATATCACAATATAGTACAAAAGCTGAGAAACCATTGTGCTACATTAGAGGAATTGAAAAGCTTGCAGTATTCCTCATACTTGACTCAACACTTGTTCCATGTAGTAATTAAATAACTCTCCATGAAGCAAGTGTTGTTGTGTCCAAACATTATGTGTCAAATACAGTCATAAGTACAACATACAGGAGGCACTGTTTGATAAAATGTTGCCCCAGAAACTACATATAAGCCCATCTACCAGGAAGAAAATGTAATGTCTACAGCAAGCAGTGCTCCATTTGTTAGAAATGAGGACAAGAGCTTGCCTTCACGACAGGTTTTCTATAGAAATCATTCTATTTATAGATATGGAGGTTGAATGTGATGACCTCAATCTGCTTTGGAGGGTTTTTTCTGGATAATGTTATGTAAGCCATTTGTTCAGCATTGTGTCTACCTCTGTTAGCTATGTGAAAAATGTATTTAACCATTGTCAAATGAATGATTTCTATCTGGTAAAGCTTTTTAAGTGAGTATATGAAAGCTAAAGGAGATCTGCGTCCGTGCCATGCTGCACACAGAACATTTAGCACTCTCTTTGACTATCTTCAAATGATAAGCAGATTCATCATGTGACACTGCTTATCATCATATGAATCATAGTAATTTAAACTAAGTCATTTAAACAGTGGGCACACTGCTTGTTTCTTTTCTTTTAGCCTGATCTCTCATTATTGCTCCCTCAAACCCACAGTCATTTGCAGGGGTTGTGAAACTCTGAAAAATGTATTTGCTGATTTACAGACGTTTCTTACACGATATTGGTCTATGAGACAAAGTATTTTTGGGTCCAACAGCATCAAGTGATCTTGTAAAACACAGTAATGTCAAATTGGCTTCAAAGTCTGGCGTTGCTCCTGGGGTCTTGTTGACATCTATTACACCTACACTTCATCTGGCTCACTGTGACATTGGCTCCTCCTCTCAACTACAGCTAAAGCTTAATGAGCAGCTAATGAGATTACACTATGTGTATGTGTGTATGTGTGTGTGTGTGTGTGTACTGGGGTGGGGTTGGGGGGTGGGGGGGGGGTAACAGTGTATCACATAGCCCTGGAGTAAACAGTAGCAGAAGTGTGTATATTACCTTGGCGAGGGAGCGGACGATGGGACTCTCCATGACGCCTCTGAGGAAGATGAGGTCAATATCTTTGGCTCCTGTGCCTGATGGCAGGTCTTTAAGGTTGTCCAGTACTTGCTGCATGGCTGAAGAGAAAAAAATACACATCCAGAATTGAACTAATATAAGTCCAACCACTGCTGTCTTTACTTCTGCAGACAGAAATGTTCGTGTCAAAAAAAGCTCAATGCCAATAATGACGAGAATAATCAAAATTCAAAAGTGAAAGAAAACACTGATGAGAAAACAACAAAACACTGTGGTTATAATAAAAGCTTACGAAGCAAGAACAACAAGTGGAAAGTCAATCAATGGACCGATTCACAGAGAATGTCTCTCATTTCCATTGCAACAGCAACAAGCAGGCAGAGTCACAAAGGAATTATTCTACTAACAGATCTGTCTTGTAGTGGCTGAGCACAGACAGCAAAAAACTGAAGCCAAACTGACAAGTTCTGCATGAAAAAGAAGAAATATGCAGCTAGTAGGTTGATTATCAGCCATCTAAATACACATGTAAAATGTAATGTTTACTGTAATTATCTAGCCATTTATGACATTGATAAATCAACAGTATAGTCAAATCACTTAAATAAATACATCAGTTCTTATTCTTAGATTTTTAGAATAAGCAGTGCATTTGTCTAACATGTTTCCAGATTGGTCAAAAATAGAAGTGTGCAACAGAAACAGTAGTAGTTGTTTCACAATTAACATTTGTTGTGTTTTTTCCTTGTGTGGTTATCATATTTCACAAGATTCAAACTTGTGACATGAGAGACGAAAGGAAAACTTCAAAAGCAACAGACAACACAGCTGTTTCTGGGCAGTGGGCAGAGTACCAATTAAATGATAATCAAACATCATATTTTGCACACAACACTGAAACAGTTCATGTGCAAAGGACTAGTTAGGACTTTGTCTTTGACAGCTTACCTGAGCCAGACTTTGCATTGGCCACAGTCATGTTTTTTGTCCTCAGCTCAGGATGGTGAAACTCTCTAAACACGGTCAAAAGCCGCCCAACTGCCCGCTTACAGACACCAGTGCAACTGGATGGCTGGAGAAGGTAGGAAACCCGCTTATGTCAGTATAATGTCTGCTAAGATCACCATACAAGTCAGGTCATGAAATGATTCAGAGACTGAGAGACAAAAAATAGCACAGCCGACATGGGTTTGTCTTGGTGTTTTATAAGCATGTGAGCACAGAGAGCACTTATGAATTAAAGGAATGACAAAGAGGGCCATTGAACGACAAAGGATGAGTCTTCCCATCCTTCTGACTAAAGGTTGTGCCAGTCACACACAGAGAGGCCCCTGGGGACACTCTGTACAAACATACTCTCCAAACAGAGGGAGGCAAAAACAGCCCTGCCAATGCCTTAGTTAGTAGGTAGGTGGACAAACATAAGTAAAGGCTTTTTTGAGCAGGGGCTGCCCCATTTATGTGTAAACTGTGAACTGTATAAACATCATAAATGCAACATTGTAATCCATCGACATACGTCAACAGAGACTTTAAAAAGGCAGATAATGATTCAGAACTGAAGCAAGCATTAAAAAAAGAACTCACCTACAAACTGTGTTCAAATCATCCGTCCAGCACTCCGACACGGAGCCCCACTTTTTCTACAAAACACTCATCTGGTACGTCTGAACTACAGAGAGAATTGGAGGGGGGGAATCACATTATTCTAATTATTTGGTGAATTTGTCCCAGACAATCACTCATACACAGTACAGTCTAAAACCTCTCCTGAGAACTGATAAAAGCAGCTCATGCTGGTAAGTAGCTTTCTCTGACCCCAGGGGTGCCTTCAATGCCCAGATTTCTTCTGTTCATTCAGTAGTATAGTAATGCAGCCAGTCTGATTGGCTAAGTCAATCACATGACCAGTGTCCGTTTCAAAAGACTGATTAGCCAGTCAGATAAAGCTGAGCGAGAGTCGACTAAGGAGTAATTATTGTATTGTGTGAAATTTGTCATGTTTGTGACTTCAAGAAGTCTTTAATTTGTACAGGACATATTTTTTGGAACATATTTAACTGAATTCATATGAAAATTGTGACAGTGGTTATTATCTGTGATCCTTATTGTTTTGCAGCTGCTCAAAATGGTCTTGTTTTACATTACACACAGCATAGCATACGTACAAAAACATACAATTGCAAGGTTTTCAGCTATTTGTGTCTTATGTACCCATTTCTCCAATTTTAAATAAGTTAAATGGCTTGTGTTATTTGCAGTATAATATCCCTACTAAGAGTAATGGTTATTAATGGTAAAGAAAAGAAAATATACAACAAGGGGTATGCTTGAAATTAGAGCATCACCACTATACTAAGCACATAAAAACACACCTTTACCAACATAACACATTTTAGAGAAGGCTACAATTCTCACTGGCCAACTTCAACAGGACAAAATTACAGATTTATAGATGCTAAACAGATCATCACATTAAATGTGATACAATAAGTAAGTGGGTAATAGTAAATATAAAACAAGTGAAACAGTTGCTTTACTTTAATGCAGAGCTTAAAACCAGGAAAAGACAACACTTAGGCCATAGTAACAATATACAATATCTAGTCTCATTTCATGATACTGATATCATATTGATATATTTAACCCGGCCCTAACTATATCCCTAGGCCACAAAGAGAAAAAGATATGCAAAATACAATAAACATATAAACATATACAATGACAAAGCAATTAAAAAAAGGCATACATTGTGTTAAAGTATGCAGAAGTGAATAGAGGGGGCTTTAGAACAGTGGTTCTCAAACTTTTTCACATCAGGGACCCCTAAACTGACACAAATGAGACCACAGACCGCCATTTGATAAGATTTTGTCCCAGGGTCTCCAATCTGAATTTGCTTTATTATGTTTTATTACATAAAGTGTATGAAACCCATGACTAAAATAATCATACATTATGTCATTCTGTTACTTGGAATACTTGGAATGGAATTAAAGTGAAATTAGATTATTCCACTTTTGCTAGGGACCCCTTGGAATCTCCTCAAAGACCTCTAAGGGTCCCCAGACCCAACTTTGAAAAGCACTGATTTAGAAAGTGTGACTAGACTTCCAGGTTCTAAAGTAAGATGGAGGGAGATTTTATGGTATACAGGTCATAAACCACAGTAAATTATATCTCTTTCATTACTGCATAACAAGCACCCACTTTGCCCCCCTCCCCCCATTGCTCATCATATCTGTGGGTGCAGTGTTGATGAACGGGGCGCAGCTGAGACAAACAGCCTCTACTCGACACATGAAGAGCAGCCGGGGGGAGCTGACGGCTAACGCTAAGTGCTCATGGTGGCAGATAAGTTCGCAGCTAACTAGCACTTCTTATGTCATGAAATTAATAAAATATCGTATATAAGACAGTTAAATCCAAACGAGCCTCTTCACGAAACATGTGGCTTCATGTCGTGGTTATAATTTGCTGTGTAGATAATGTTACACGCGCACTGGGCACGTGTAACCGTTACCATTGTGCTTCAACTAAGCTAAAATAATTGATAGCCACTGGTTGCTAACTAGCTGCGGTAAACACATTTAGCGCTAATACACAACAACCAAATATGATTTCAATTATCTTATTAGCCTTAATACCACCAATGGCCGCCCTGTGCTAATTTGGTGCTAGCCGCTGCTAATGACTGCTAGCAAACACTAGCGTACGGCTACACGTGTAGTTAAAACACGTATTTCGAGTTGGCAACAAACCAGCCAAATTAAAGTAATGATATAGCTTTACTTGTTGCTGTCCACTTGCGACGTGTCTTAGTCTTAGTGACTTACAGTTGGCTGCAAATCGAGTCATACAGTAGCTAACTGTAGGAGGTAATAGTGATATCATGTGGCTTAAACTAGATAGCTAACAGTCAGGAGGTCCCATGGCGAGACCGTCGCTTCAGTGTCTTATCAAATGAATGACAGATACTTTACCTGATAGTTCTGTGTACGATCCAGTCACACCTTGCTTTCTTTCATTGCAGAGTTTCCTAATTTCGGAGGTCACTTGCGCAATAGTTAGTGCATTTCCAGTGTGCCTGCCTGCGCCCCTTCCCTCAGTTCCCCGTCCAGACAGATAGACAGTGCTGTGCTAATGACATCCAATGCCGTTCAGGTTATATCTAGCCCATTGAATATTGCACAACGCACCATGCCAATTTACTTTGAAATAAATGAGATGTTAGATGATAAAAAAAATGTGTGTGTGTGTGTGTGTGTCTCGCGTACAGGTCATTCACCTGTTTGTTTCTCATCAAATTTAATTACCCTTATATGACATCTGTGATACTGATTTTGATTCTACTCTGTACACACTGTGATTTGACAGCTCTATACAGCCATATGGCCAGATGTATACATCAGCCACTGAAATCCACTACTAATTTAAATTCACAACGGCTAGTGTAGTGTATCTGTAATAACTTTCACTACTGCTGGCAAATTTCATGTTTCAACAGCAACAACATATTTAAGAGTTCAGCTTTAAGGATACATTTACCCCATACCCCATAGAAAGATATACTGTAGATCATTCTATCATTAATGTTACTGTAACAGTACTGTGTATACCCACATCTGGCTATACATAATATTTATCATCAGTAGGTCACCATGAAGCACCAAGCACTATCCTATTCACCAAATCTGGCCATTCAGGCTGCATTGAAGCTGCTTTATAGGGAACCAGAGTTTCCATCTTGGAAACTTATAGAGAACTTGTATTTTAAGGTGGCATAGCAGAGGTAACCAAGTTCTCAGTGTTACGTCATTCACTTTTGATGTATCCAGGTCACTTGATAGGATTAAACTGTTAATCCGTTTTCAGGCAGAGTGCAGGTACATGTCAGCAGGCTTGATATAACAAGCAACATTAATGTGACACTGGTTTACTGAACTTGCAATTAATTTCTCTTTTGCTCTCCAAACAAATACAGCTGCATGAATTTGCTCCACTTGAAACAGCCTCTCATATTTAGATGTATGTTCACCAGTAGAGAGCACTGTAGTGAACAACAGACAATATGTCAAAAACATGTGTCAGTGTAGCAATGTTCAACATTACAGACCAAAAGTGCTTGAATGACACAATATTTATTCCATGCAACACAGGTTCATTTCAAGTCAGCAGTAAGACACATGACAGCAGCTTTGTGGGAAAGTCAGCGTGGGTATGACGGGTCCAGCAGCATCACCACATCGGCAGCTCATCATACCTGTAACATGAGAAAGTTGGAGTGTGTCAGGTGTTTCTAATGTTTGCCTGTCCAAATATACATACTTGAGAAGGACAGAATATTTTTGTTTCTCAGTATAATACAATCCAATTAAATGTACAACTTCTATCTACAAACTTTAAAATAAAGTTGAATCAACATGTCATTCATGTGATCATAATGTGAGCATTAATATCCATACATTCTACAGGTGGTTGTACTTGTCTGTTATCTCAGTGTACATATTTATCATGTTGTACAGTATATTGTAATGACATAGACAATAATCTAAAGAGCTCCAGAAAATATTAAAAGCAGCATACCTAACATAGCTGGATCCTGGAATACTCTCTGTGCTCTCCCTCACCAGCACATCTGAAAACACAGTATCTGGACCGGCTCTTTTCCCATACCTGTGCATGGAAAAGAGCCAAGTACCATGTCAGTACCTCTTTGCATGCAACTTATAACATTTCTTCAACCCAGTTTTGTAGAAAATCAAGAACTTACCTCTGTCTTGTAATAAGATTGATGTAGTGTCTTAGTGCAGAATAGTATTTGGCAAGCTCCTCGGGTGGTGCGCCCTCCCGGGGACTTGCAGGCTTTGCTGGGTATGCATTCATGCCAGACTGAACACAAGCCAGCAGGCAGAGCGCCAGGATAGTAAGCTGCATCACAGCACTGGAGCGAATCCTGGATCACTAAGAGAATTAATAGTGAAACTGTATAATAATAAGCATTTATCCAACAATGTTTTATTAAAAAAGAAACTCCATCATTGACTGATACTCCTATGAACCATAAAAACTTCCATTTTCAAAATTACTCATTGACTTTCAATTTAAAAAAGGGAAATAAAAATATTGCTTACATAATATAACACCTAGCTGTAGTTGGACTTCCACGCTGTTCAAAAGCACCTCTGTCAAATTTCCAACATTGCCCGAGTTTTATACAGTGTGTGTCTGATCGGGAGGGAGGGTCATTTCATTCACTTTTAGAGTACTCCTGAGAAATATCCACCACCTCATTAGTTTGGTAGTCTCTAAATGCAAGGCAATGAAACAAACGGAGATACTCAATAACACTTGTCAAATGAAACTGATACCATGCTGATTACCATTAAATAACAGGTAAAAGTGGCTTGACTGGTTATGTTATTTCATAGTATTAGATGTATACATGCCGAGTGTGTGCTTTTAAGATTGAGTTCTTGAATTTCATCACTACAAATTTGTGTTTTACAACATTATCGGTTTCTTAGCAGCAAGCGTTGGGTTTGATTAACATAAACTAACACAGACCCACATAATAGATTCATGTCAATATGTGGTACGGCTATTTTATCCTTCATTTAATAAGGTAGCCTTAAAAGTTTGAAGGGCAGAAAAGAGTCTACTTAATCACAGCATGTTCCCACTTTTATCTAAAAAGTTTTTATTATAGATGGAGTGATCTCGGCAAAGTACTGACACAAGTTCAGACACTCTAAACCCTTTATTAATTTAAAGAGACCACTTAAGAGTCACAACCAGCATGACAAGTCTTAATAAAACAGACGATGCGTAACTTGAAATGGCTGATGATGGTCTGTTTGTTCCAACATTAAGATGAAATATGACAGGATGCCCCAGGTGTTTGAAAAGATGACTATTTGGTTTAAAGAGAAATTCAAAGGGAGTTTGCATCAAGACACAGAAAAACATTTATCCATTTAATAATGCATACAAAATATAAAACGTGTAATCCAAATGAGTAATGTAAAATAGAAAACAGGCATTTACCTTATTCATTTAATAAAACAGTTCTTGTTAACCAAAAAGAAATGCTTCAAATGTCTGATATTCAAACTAATAAATAAATGCCTTATCTGAAGATTTCCGCTCATGTATCATGTCAAATCTACGTGTATTAAAACAGTGGCAATACAACTTCATTTTTAACACTACTGACTGACATATGGTTGTCTCAAGACAATAACTAAACCACTTTGACCAAGCCAGCCCACATGCTGTAGCCCCAAATTACACCAAATCATTCAAGAAAGGCCAGTAAATGGCACAAACCCATACATTTTCAATTCCAGTTGATAGAGGGCACAAAAACCTTTCAGCCCCTAAATGGTAAAGACAACTTTAATGGCCACTATTTCCTTTGAAGAGCATTTTACTGAAATTTGACAGTTGATTGGTGCTGTTGTTTCTTATGTCAGTCATATGAGAAGTCTATTCCGAAGTCTTTCTGCAGGAAATGTGTGGACTTAAAACCATCTTACTCATGTAATACACAGAAAATCTGGATGTTTGTCGTATGCCAACATGCTTTGTTTCACTTTGCAGAAAGTAAGTGTCATTCCCACACTTTGCTGTTAAATTAAAGTCCAAAATATCTGCAGAGCAATGTAATAAAATTGAAATAAAAATGGAAATATACTTAACTGTTAGTCACTGGTGTTTTACTTGATAAGGAACCTTCCATTATTAGCTATTTCTGAAATGATGGATGTGCTCTAGGCAAAATGCCAAACCTTAAATGCCTGATTAGAATATTCAGTAAATGACACAATGTCACATCAGCCTGAACAGAGCTTTGCTCTCAAAGGAAGGCCAGGTGATACATTTCAGTGTCCTTTAGGTGTCATGTGTGATACAGGTGATGTGCTCCTTGGTACATCTCCACACACAGAGAGAGAGGACTTATTTATTTATATCAAGGAACCTAAATGCTCACTTATTGTACTTTAAGCTTGCTTTCATAACGCAACACTAGAGTGTGTTTGGTGGATGATTGAAGCTGAGAAGTTATAGATGATAAATGGTTTATTCTCAGCCAGTTGCTTACTAGGGAGTCATGAACAGCTACTGATTTATTAGCTTATTTCTCTGTGCAGCATAGAGTACAGTATGTTTATCATGCACATGCACTAATTGAAGTATCCAGATGTAAAGAATGATAAGTTATGGCCTATGTACACTTATTTTTAATAACATAAGTCAAAACCAGACTAATAAAAAATAGCAATTTTATGGCACTTGGTTTACTTTATTTCCAGTTATAAAGCAATGATGACAAAGACTCTGCTACTGCTGTTTCCATCAGTGTCTTTCTTCATTGTCTTCTCCATCATAGAGTGTATTAATATGATACCCATTATTGACTGCACAACAGTTGGTAAAATTGTTGTGCAGTTAATGAGAACATTAGCCACAGTGGCAACTTTTTAGTCCAACACAAAACTAATCCTTTTCTTTCACTCCTTTCAATTTTCCCTGTAGACTCATGTTGCTAATCCACTCGAGAGCAGTTGGTGTAAATCAGTTTTAGACAGAAAAGGTCTGAGGCTTAAGCAATGGATTGTATTAATTGGTATTTTGTAATCTCATGCATGTCACCATTATCTCTCAATGGCATGCAAATAGTGCAGTTTAATATAGATAATATAGTATAATATGTCAGAACATTTTTTATTCGGGTTAAACTTTGTATGTGAAACTGTTAGACTCAAATGTTTCCATCAGTGTTGCTGAACATTAGTGTAAGTCATTATTCATTTTCAAACCACGTCAGAGTAAGCGACACAACCACATGGCACAAAAAACATTCACACACCAGGTCCTGTCTGGCTCTGTGCAGGCGTCTCCCGCCTCATTACATTTCTACATTTAGCTAATGTTCAAATCCAGCAGGACTTAGAACAAGTCAATGAAATGGAATGGTCACTTGCTAAGAAAGTGTCATGGAGGCTACGTTATGTGTATGCATGCACTCGTATATGTGTATACTTTTCTATGCAGGTTAAAAAAAAACCCACAGCGTCTAGAGTTACAGACTGTTAATGTTTTATTCAACAATTGCCAACCAGCTTACCTTTGTTGCCAATTCACTGAGCAATCTTTAGTGGCGGTAAGTGCAGAGTGAATGCGTGTCAAGTCTAATAGTTTGACCAACAGCTTCTCTTTTCTTACAAGAAACAATCTGCGTGCTTTGATTTGGTAGAAAACATCTGCTGCTGTAGTTTGTTTTGGTAACCCCAAAAAATAGTTCTGTTTCAGACAACTGCTCATTGAATTTGGGTCCATAGATAAGGGATGAAGTGCCCCCCACCCCCCTTAATTTCTTTTAGTACAACTTTGAGATTCTGGTACTATGCTCAAATATTTCTTTAGCTCCAAAACATATTAAGATGTTAATACTGTGTTTTACATTAACAGTATAAAAGCTCTCATTCTAACTTTGCAGAATGAAATATTACATCCAAATATTTACAAAAAAGATCACACAACCAAACAGTATTAGTCTGACCTGTATAACCCAAACCATCTACCTTAAAGTACGTTGAACACATGAAGATATCAGTGATTTTAATACTGAATACTTTTCTCCATAATGAGTACTTTTGATGCGGATTTATATTTTACTGCTGAACTGAACTTTGAAGGCATCTACTTTTCCAAAGGTTGTTTTAGACTGTGGTATTTCTAACTGTATTTTAGGATTGGAATAATTTTTCAATCAAATTGTTGATTCAAATGTTTAAAAAGCATCTGATACAACAATCTATGACTGCAGCAGCTTGAAGAGATAACTGCAATCCAATCCGTGTGTGCACGTCTATAAGTGATACTGACAAAGTGGTCATTTATTTAAAGGCATATGGGAAAAATGTGTTTCATTCAAAAGGAATTAAATACAGTAACACTTAATTACTATTAAAACTTGTGTTACAGATAGAAATTGTGCTCAAAATGCTTTAACATAATTTGCATAATGAACATGTCTTTACACAGCTAGAAAT
Source organism: Scomber japonicus (assembly GCF_027409825.1). Taxonomy (NCBI): domain Eukaryota; kingdom Metazoa; phylum Chordata; class Actinopteri; order Scombriformes; family Scombridae; genus Scomber; species Scomber japonicus. Next base: position 12,412,198 of record NC_070587.1, on the reverse strand, counting down.
TAATCCTGGCAGGGCAAGTCATTTTATTTTTATTTTACTTGCAGATAATGTTAAATACAATACCCAAAAAATAAATCAATTTTTATTATAGTACAGCTATCATTTTTGTTTAAACATCAATTTATTTCAAACCATTCAAAAATCACACAAAAGAAAATAACCATATTTTATATATATCTTGTTATGACCTCAAATGGCCAATTTAAATGAAAAAGAATAATGTAATGATGTCCACATTGACTCAATATGACATCAGTGATCCTCAGGGTGCAGCTGTTGTATGTTGTTATTTATTTCCCCAATCCAATGAAGGCAATTTAATCCCAACAAAAAGTGTTTGGGTTTTACCAAAGATAACCAAAGCAGGTTGTGGTTCTGGATGTTTCCAAAAGTTACAAGTCCGGTGGTGAAGTTTGTGCACTACTTCATGATGATTAGTCTTTTGTGACTTCAATATCATATATGAAGTCTTCTGGTAGTTTCTCAGCAGGGATACTCTTCAGCTGTTCATCATAGGAGCGGAGCGTCCACAGTTTCTCCAGTTCATACAGTTCTCTGGTCTCTGGCAGCATGAAGTGAACCACCATATTCCCTGGGAGAAAGACACTATAATTAAAAAAACACCACTTTACATCACTAGCTGTCAAAATTAGATAGGATCTAAAGACTTCACATACCAAAGTCAACGCACATCCAGTCATCTGCATCCTTTCCTTCAATCTTAACATGTGGATCATGATTTGTTTTCAGAAATTTATACTGGAAGAAAAGCATCATTTTGTATTAGTTTTAAGAACAAAACAGGTTGCAGCTGTAAAAATCAGTCTGACAAAGAGGAAATTAAATCAGTTACCACTTTAATGGCATAAAAAGCCATTGCACGGAGATGTCTCGGCGATATACCGCTAACAACAATGAAGTACTCTGCATATTTGATCTGCTCTGGTACTTTAATCACACAGATGTCCACTGCATTTTCCTGACGCAGCAGAGACACCAGCACATCCAGATTGAAAGTTTCAGAGGATCCTGGAGAAAAAGAGGTAGATATATTTGGCCAGACACTAATTAAAGCAACAAATGTAGTATATTACCCCAAGTAGACTGCACCCTTTTAACCCAAATATCCCTGATACCTGCATTAAATGTAAACAACAGAAAGGATCCTTATTTCATTGCATGTGGGAATGCCCTCTGATACTCTTTTTTTGGAAGAAAGTGCTGAACTTGTCCAGTCAAATCATTGATAAAGAGGTGCCTCTCAAGCCAAAGTTATGTTTACTGAATATTTACTTGGATGATTTTGTGACTTCTAAAAATGAAAAATCCTTACTCAATGTTTGCTTTTCGGAAGCTAAAAGATGTATAGCCTGCTCATGGAAAAATGAAAAGTCTTGTGTTCCTTCACAGTGGCTGTCAGGAATGTCTTTTTATTTTGCTTTAGAAAAGATAAGCTACTGTACACCACAAAGAACAAGATTGATATGTTCTGTAATTTCCTTGAGAAAAATGATATGGAATGGATGACTGGAATGAAGAGCTGATCTGAGGATTTTTTTTTTTTTTTTTTTAAGTAATTTGATTTATTTAATTAATTTTTTTAAAAACGTTATTTATTTACTTATTTTTTCACAGTTAATTGTATTTATTTTTATATACTGTATTTCTGTTTGATTATCATTATTATTGATATTTTAATTACCTATATGTGCCTTCTTGTTCTGTATTGTTCTCTGTAAAACTAACAAAATGTAATAAACAGATGTTTAAAATAAAAAAGCAACAAATGTGGTTCAGCAGTGATCGTCATTTATTGCCTGGTAGTTAAATGTTATCCATGCTGAAACAGGAATGCACTCCCTCATGCAAGAATTGATCAAATAGGAGTTCTAAGGTTTATTTTTTCATTGGATAACTTCCGATCATTTTCTTGATTAATCAGTTATTTGTTTAGTTTTTTTTTAAAGCCAAATAACAGTGAGATATACAAATCAGTAAACTTTAAAGCACAATTAGTGACATCTTCAAACTGGTATTGATCCTAAAACATAAAATTTACCATAATGTGAGAGAGATAGTACCAAAACAGTCAAATCAATTTGGTGATGATGATAATTATAGTAATTGGCAACTATTATCATAGTCAATTAATCATTGTCTTTTTTCCCATTAAAATGCCAAACATTCCCTAATTCCAGCTTCTCAAATGTGAGGATTTGATGCTTCTCTTTGTTTTATAGGATAGAAAACTCTTTTAGATTTGGACTGCTGGTCAGACAAAACAAGTCATCTGAAGACATCACCTTGGACTGTGAAATGTGTGATGGGCATTTCTCACTATTTTCTGATATTCAATCATGATTCCTCAGTTAACTGGGAGGAAAACTGCTGGATTAATCGATAATGAAAACAACTGTCAGGTGAATTTCTAAGAGCACAAACAGATACTCAAAATGGTAGTTTGGTCCAGACAGTCAATAACTCAGTTTGTTACCATAAAAGATGAAGAAGAGCAGCTAATCCTCACATTTGAGAAGATATAATTTGATCTGATAAGGTATAACTTTTTTTCCTTCTTTAAAAATGATTCATTATTAAGGTCAGTTACTTGATTTTTTTCATCTCCATTTGAATTTATTAGGATGTAAGACCAGGAAAAGGAACATATCCTCACATTAAACAAGCTGGAACCATCAGTTGTTTGGCACTCAATGAGTAAGTCAATCTATTAATCGATCAATTATCTCATCTCTGAAACTGAACACCTACTCACTCTGGCTCAGGTGGGCACTGACGTCACTCTCCACCACCTGTGATACCTCTTCAGTAACATCAGTACTCTTCTGTGAATTACTGCTTTCACTGTGCAGCTCCGAATACCATCTTTTACTGTTAAAGTAATAAGTGGATAAGTGACATGAGGCTAAATCTGCTCTGTAACACCGAGGCGAACTCAGGCTGTGACACGCAGCTTTGGATCCCGAACAGACTCTTCTGAAAACACTCGTTTGTTCCAGTAAAGCTCCACCTCTACATACCGGTGATACCAGTGGTTTAAAGCGATTAAGGATACTCATGATTTTAACCTAAAAAACACCACGGTATCACAGTCAATGCCATCCACGAGTGTATCAAGGGCTCAAAACAGGAAGAGACTCCAGTCCTTGCATTTTGATTAGCTAGTACGACTTCTTCGTTGGTTACTAAGCTTTACCTGAAATAGCTGAAGTGCACCATCTACTGACCTAAAAAGGGTATTGACCTCAAAACTTTGTGTACAGTCTACTTGCCTAAAGCTTTTACAGTCAATATGCAAATCAGTATACTGAATATTTCCCATTATTGGGTTATAAAATTAATGATTTAATGTTTATTTTGCCTGATGGTGATGTTTTAAATATGTAAAACAAAACCTTGGTCAGTTTTAGGAATATTCAATACAGTCTGAGTTCAGATGGTTTATAACCAGTAATAAAACCTCAGGATATTTCACATATTTGAAGTTTTCTTAAACTAATAACATGACTCTGCTACTGTTTCATTACACCTCATTATTCATTTCCTGAAATTGTTTGAAAAAAATAGATATGGGCCAAAAAACAAAGTTGTCAAAGTTGTCTTTATGCTTGCTCATTCTGCTTTGTGAAATGTACTTCTGAGTGATGAATGCCTTTAAAAATCTCGTTCTTACAGTATGGGAGAGATCATTTTCTGCCTGCCAGGTGTGCATGTCTGCATCAGCTGGAAACAATGCCATTTATAATTTATGGTAAATTAAAAAGAAAGAGACATATAGAATTCATTCTTTCCATTTATTTCTGTAGGACAAATTCAGAATGAAAAGCCTTAAAAATATATTGTCTTAAAAAAAATAAATCAGTACCTCTGGCCTGAAAAGGTCTTAATGTATAAAATCGTATACATTATGAAATATCAATAAAATCATATTAATGCCACCTGAGTTATTATTTTAGTACATTGTCATTGAAATCACAATTTAAAACATGTAAACAAATCATTGTTGTCCCTGTAGAGCAATGTACGTCTCTGTACATTTTGTTCCCTTTGAACACGACACATTTTTTGCATTAGTCCTCATTAATCAGTAGAGTCACAGTCCATTAGTACATTCAGTCTCATGCCCACAGGAACATGGTCCGTAAGGCCAGCCAGCTGGGTAATGAACGACACTTCTTCAATTTCCTACGAGGAGACAAGCAGAGAGTGTGGCTTTCATGATGCTTTATACCTCTTCATGGAGAATAACTTAATGTGATGTGTTTTGCTGAATCATGCAAATGATGTACATGAAATGAATGACATTTAAACTATTTGTGGCATCACAAAGTACCTTGTTACTTCAAGCAGATAAATTACACTAGAAAACAGGAGAGAATTGGGAATAGGAACAAGTAAACACAAGTGGTCACGTACTGTTTGGCAGTGTTTTGAAATGGAGGTTTCACGGAACAAGATATAGTCAATCCGTCTTCCTATCCACGGCTGCCCAGGTTCAGGGTAAACCATTGGCTGACCATCTCTAAGAACAGGGGGGGAGATGTAAAGCTTTCTCAGCTCCTCTCTCTCCAAAGTTCTACACAGACACATCAGAAAAATCAATGTTAGTAAATATACTGAGTAATTAGTTCTGGTTACCTTTGTTGTACTGTTCCTCAGAGAGAAATGGTTTAAGAAATGTGGAACTGAGTGTACCTTTGAAGATTTTCTGGGGTGTTTACATGATCATCATACAATTTGGGCTGCTTCAGTAGAGTACCTTTTTAAGAGGCATTGAGAAAAACACGGTTTTGTCACACATGTATGTAGTATGTATCTACAATACATACTTTAAATGGTTGAAATGATACACACCAATGGCCCAGGGTTTCTCTTTTCCAGGACCTGCCCTGCAGGGGTCTTTGTATTCATCAAACAGAGAGTGATTCTGTTCCAGGGAGTCATCTTGAAGAACAGGAAAACGGGAGTTTATATGTGCACTACAGAAACTTTTAGTGAAATTGCTTTTATAGAAATATTAAGAGGCGGGAATGAATGAGAAAAACACATACTAGGTGAGCAGTTGTCAAAGTTGAAATCTCCACAGAGCACATCAAAAACAACGTGCTCATCAGACTGTCTGCTTGCAGCTTGAAAATCACTGATCCACTTCGTCACCATTTTCAACTGCTCACAGCGAATTTCCCCATCACCTGATTTAAGAAGACACAGACCAGCTATCACAGACCTGGCTTATGTTTGTTTTTCTTCAAGGAAACTGACAAATTTGAATTAAACTGAACAAAGCAAATCAAATAAAAGGAAATATGACTTACACTCTGGTGCATGAAGGTGTGTACAGTTAAAATAGCCAACCACTTTCTCCTGTTTTCGATTCTGCCCAATTAGCACCTGAAATATAAAAAAAGAAATGACATCATATTGTAACAGTGTTAATAGTATTATATAACAATGACTAGTTGATATAATTTCTGCACACAAAAAGGAAAATTGTTTTATACATGATTTTAAACAAGGCACCTTAACAGAAAGGAGGCCTTTGGAGGCCAGTGCATCTTCCCCTCGGCCGTTTGGATAGCAGTGGTACTGGGCTTCCAGCACCGGGAATCGACTGGCAAAGAACAGGCCACTGTTCAAGAACTTGAAGGAAGAACATCTGCATGGTGGCTGGCAGGCATACACACCAACGTCATAAAGTATGTGTCCATACACCGGTCTCAGTGAATTGACAAGTTTCTGTGCAGCTCTCTTATCAAACACTTCCTCTAGGCACAGTATGTCTACATTGGCTGAAAATAACGATGACACTTCCCACGGTACATCATCCTGCTGGCGGAGACCCTGAGAGAGCAAAGCACGGGGAGCACTCCGGTGGCCCATTCGGTCCTGCTGGTTGGAGCTCTCATTGGAGTTGAGGGTGGATGGTGATTCACTAGAGGTCTCTTTTGTGTCATCACAGGGCACAAAAACTACCCGGCTAATGGACTTTGGGATTGAAACATGTGCTTCAGCTGAGTCTCTCTCTGAATGGTGACTCGCCAAAGGCTGCACCTGTCTATCTGTGGCACCATATGTACTTGAGTTACCTGTGGCGAGTATACTGCTAGAGGGACTGAGAGTACCACAACTGCTGGGGGAGTCAACAAATATGCGAATATGGGGTCGACCCACACCCTGCACAATACGCTGGCCAATAGCTGTAGCCCTGTGCTGAGTGTTTGCAAGGTTGTTGAAGCGAGCCAGGCTGTCAGGTAAAAGACATAGGTTGGCTGCTGCAAAGCCAAATGACGCCTTTCCTTCCAGCTCAAAGCCCTTGTGTGTCTCCCTCTCTGGTGAGGATGGTGTCTCTCTGTGATAGCAGAAGGGTCTGCGGCAGGCCTGAAGTGGTGCCCAGAGCAGAAAGCCTAAAAAGGCCAAGGGGGCTGTTGCGAGAAAAAGAATGAAGAAGAAGATGGCGCCAAAGAAGACCTTGAGGGGGTGGACATTGCATTTCTGCTTCCGTTGCTCAGCTTGTTCCTGGGTGGTGGGCTTGCACACAGCAATGGCACGATCAAGAGACAAGAAACAAGGCAGGATCAATGCCCATCCCACAGCATGGATGCCTGCGACAAAACAATTAGGAAATGGAGACTCCTGCAGGGCCATACTCTGCTTCTTCTCTAAACAAAAATCAGGACTTCCCGTTCTGCTGCATTCCTATGCGCTCTGTCATGGACTCCACTGGACACTAAAACAGAGGAATGAATCAAAATGTTATGACATGGCTCTATTCTTACAATCCACATATACATTTACAAGGTGGGCTCGCAAGAGAAACTCCCCTTTTTCTCACTCTATTCTGACAAAGCTGACAGTTGTACTGATGTGACTGGAATACAGTCAGATGTAGAGGGGAGATCAGACTAGCTTATGCAATGCATCACGATCACTTGTGGAAGAGGCAAAGAGGAAAAGATGACGCAAGCAGCCTGTAATCCAGCTATCACCATCTGCACAGTGTTGTTGATGTGAGACCACAATGAACAAGATACCCACACCTTTACATGCATTTACAAATTAGCTAATTATTGTCTAAAAACAATGGGTGTGTTAAGACATGGCAAGTTTATTTGTATTGCAACAAAAGTCATTCAAAGTGCTTTACATAAAACATAAAAGCATCAAGGCAACATAAAAAGTAATTAAATGCAATTCTAGTGTAAAATTGGAAATAAAAATAAGCTAAAATTGAATAAGATAAATAAAACAAGTGAGTAAAAGTTACAGCGCAGCGTTACAATATCAATCAAAAGCCTCAAATCTGATTTAAAAAAGGCAGCAGAAAACAGAGAAGTCTTCGACCTTGAATCAAAAGAACTGGGTTAAGGTAAAAAAAATACAAATAATTAAAAAACCCAAATACAGTTTTTATTTCAACATTTCTCCGATATTTACAAAACACACAATTTAACACGATGACATAAATAGTGCCCCAGTTTGGACAAAGTAATGGTTAAAATAACATCTCAAGTTAGATGTCTTAACATGGTCTTTGTGTTTGTATATGAAATCAGTTTGAGTGACTTTTACTGTATGGGCAAAATGATATCCACACAAAATGTATCACATCACATCATTTATTAGTGCTTATTTCCAATTTGTGTATGTGTAATCTTGTCAGATTAGGTTTGTGTTTGGATAGAAGGCCTTTTGCACCCAGTGCTCCCCATTTTCTCACACTGACTTGATGAAGTTGCAGACAACACCAGGGAACTGAAAGTAGGACTGGGCAATTAATCGAAAAATAATCGAAACCGACATTTAGAAACTCTAATCGACTTAATCTTGCTCATGTCAATTAATCGTGGTGTTCACTGTTGCCATGACAGTAAAGGTTGAATATCTTTAAGGAATTTGAAAACTTGTCTCCAGTGATCATTTGAACCCAAAACATGATCTTTACATAGTTCTAATCAAATAAACTAGACATTAACCACAGCGTCACTGTTACGGCCCTAGGCCGTTTGCATGGTTTCCCCCCTTCCTTTCTGTGTGTGTGTTCCGCTCCGCTGTTTGCAGTGGACCAGTGAAGCAGACCCTTGGCGGCTGGTGGATGAGGCTGTTGTGGGCCTTGGAGCCTCTGGGAGAGTGAAGGGTGAGGCTGTTGAAGTGTTGGACGTGATCGGCCACTCTGGTCTTTTGGGTATCCAGGCTGACTGATGAGAGCGATTTCTGGTTTTGGACTTTGGTACCGATCTCTGAGGAAGATTCGTGATCTTCATGTACCATACTGGTTGTAGTACCAGCTCTAGAAGGTGTGTCATGCTCATGGTTGAGTTCAAGACCTGGCTTGTAGGGAGTGGATTGCAGCCCAGAGGGAAGACCCCGTTTGAAATGAGTGGGACTTTGGATGTCCAGAGCATCAATCAACCTGCTGCAGTTTTTACTTGCTCTGCCTCCTCACTTTCTTCTACCATGGAGCTCTCATGGTTATTGATGGCAGCAGCAGCACAGAAAGAACCTTCATCAACCCTTACTGCTGTACTGCAATACACATCAGACTCAAAAACTACACTATCAATATGCAAAGGAGACAAAGCAGCTATTTCAATCTGTAATGTTCTGTTCTTTAGCCAGAAAGCTTTGTTGAGTTGGGCCGCTGGATGCGTCGGAGTCCACAGACAGAACTTTGGCTGCAGGAGTATCTGGTGGAGGGAGGAGGATGCTGTGGGCACTTGAGGCACACTGGGGGGTCAACAGGTTGTCTTCAGACTTGCTGATGTACTTAGAATTCTTGGATTCAGGGTTTCTAGGCAGAACTGATGGGCTGAACTCTTTCTCTTTGGTGAAACAAAAACTGGTGGTGCTATCTTGAGTGGCAAGTCGCCAACCAATGGACTTAGATCCAGCATCTTTGCTGCTCTTCCCCAGGCTAAAACGCAAGCGCAGAGACTTGCGTGGGGCTTCTTTTTTGCTGACTTTAGGAGAAAAACAGCCAGCTCTTCCAGATTCAACCCTGTTGACCACATGTCTGCTGCTAAGTCTTCGGCTCTTCCTTCTTAGAGAAGTAGCTGATTGCCTTCTAGACTTCCTTGCTGAGGACAAGGTATTCTGGGAAGAGTCCAAGACCCCTGAAGCACTGTTAGCTGATCCAGGAGTGGTGGTCCCACTGAATAGAGAATTAGGAAGTAATTCTATCCCAAGGTCTTTTTGACAGATTTACGTTTCTTGTTTGAGAATCCAAAAGAGTGACCAGATTCCAAAGTAAGTTTTCACTTAGAGGTTGGTGTTGCAATCAAAGGAGTTGCAGAAGAAAAGACTCTGAAGCTGCATCTGTGTCTCCTCTTCATCCCCGAGTTTAAGTCCAGCTCCCTGAATTCATCACAGCCCATCATGGCTGGAACCTTCTCTAGACGGAACTGTGGTAACACACCAAAGTTGTGGGCATTCTCTATGAAGCAGTGTACTACAGCTGCCTGTAGTTTGAGGCGTTTCTCTGTGTTGGCGTTCATCTTCTCTGTACAGTCTCCAGAGTGAAGGAGATTGGGAGCCAAGATTACAGACAAGTTACTGCTATCCATCTAATTCTCTGCACTCCTCTTAGACACATTGTAAAGGAAGTCAAAAAAGTGATGCAGGACGTTAAGGTTTCTGTCGGGCAGTACACAAGACAGCAGCATAGTGGCAGAGGTCCTCTCCTCCTCAGTGGGGAGCTGCTGGGCCTTGAGGAAGGCCTCCTGCAGCTCTGCGGGTAGCACTGGTTCTGGCAGCTCCCTGAAGAACTGCTTCACTAAACCAGCTACATCACAGGGAAGTGCAGGTGACAGGCATTCCTCACCCACATCCAGCTTTGCCCTGAGCGCTTTCACACGGACAACAGAGCCAGATTTTCTGAACAGGCCCTCCGTGTCAACATGTGCAAGCAATTTCATACATGCGTCAACCAGAAATCTTGGCATGTCCCCGCATTCCATATTATAGTATGGTAAATTCTCCAAAGGAACTCCGAAGACCTTAGGCGAGTTGCTGGATGTTGACTTGCAGCTGGCTCCTTTGTTTTTGTTCCAGTTCTTTGTCTTTATTCCGTACGCGGTTCGGAGCTGTTGCACAGCCACTAAACGCATCACATTTCTCTCCATGTTTTTTTTTTTTAACCTCGTAACGTTACTTTAAAATAAACGCTGCTTGTCGTTCGGCCTAGAGCTAATGTTAGTAAGCGGACACTTTCCAATTGTTCACTTTCTCGAAGCGTCTAACTCATTCTCACGTATATTTTAATGACACCCAAAATGGGTTTATCAAGCACAAAGCTACTCAGCTCCAAGGAGTGTCTTAACCGACCTGACCGAGCTAACGTTACACACGGAGAGCCTTCCTAATAGTGAGCCTCATGCTTCTTTAGCAATGCAGTTAGCTAGCCAGCATTAGCCAACAAGCCTCGCTCAAAAACAAAACTGTCACACAACTTAAAATTACCGTTCAACTCTTCTCAGACAATTAACTGTTTGAATTACGCTGGCTTTAATTACACAATTAGCAAGGTAACTGCATTGTGCTAGCGGTTGTCTCGTCCGGTCGGTTGCGAAGTTGTTTCCGCAGAGCATTCAAACAGTGGCGGTCTGCTACGCTCTGCACTGTCAAATATCATTATTTTCACTCCCTAAAGATACTCATGTGCGAAAATATCACAAAATATTGTGTGAGGGCAGCAGTGTAAAATACAAAACACAAGAAACTGTGAAAATACATAATTGTTCATCAAAGGTGGAGATAATCCTAATCGAGGTTAAAAGTTCAATTAATCGTGATTTGGATTTTTGCCATAATGGCCCAACCCTAACTGAAAGCTCTACTGACATGACCACAGCAGATATAAGACTAGCATACTCCACCCTTTTGCAATGTATCACAATCTCTTGCGGAAGAGGGCAAAAAGATGGCGTAAATAGTTGATAATCCATCTGTCACAATCTGCACAGTTTTGCTAATCACTGGTTATGTGAGACAAGAATTAACAAAATACTCACACCTATATGTGTATTTACAGATTAGCACAACAGTCTAATGACAATGGGTCAATTAAGGTAAAACCCCACATTAGATTATTCCATAAATAATCTTCAAACTGTTAGAGCTGAATTTTTGTTAAAGCATTTCTCCAATGTAATACAATGACATAAATACGAACCTGATATTTTGATTATTTTAGCACCAAGTGTTGTCAGTGGATTGATTTTATAATATTATATTTATAATATCACTTCCAACATGTAAACTCTCACTGATTTACAGTGGATTTGCCCATTAACATTAACCTGTCGTTTTCAAAGGTTTGCTTTCACTGCAGACTTTGTGATGCGACTCAAAATAAGGAAGTTACAAACACCCATCACCCTGATTATTCACGCATGCACCCCATTCAAAAAAAGATAACTAAAACCGTTAAGCAGACTTTTAATAGTGTTGCGATACCAAATAGCAATACAGTCTGGCTAGCTCCATGACAGACTCACTCATGATGCAGTATCTTATGATCCATGATGTGGGACATACATGTACAGTACATCCCACATGTTTAGCAAGCAGACATCAGTGGGATTACCACAATTGATTATTTCTTGCACTAATTGAGGGTATAGTGCCCCACTTTGGACCAAATATTGGTTTAGAATAGCATCATGTTAGATATCTTTGAACTGGCCCTTTCTGTTTGCATATGAATTCAGTATGAGTGACCTTCAATGGTTTATGACTTCAATAAAGTTGACTGTCCAGTTTAAGATTGTTCTTGTATATAAATAAGCAAATATGTACAGGCTTGTATTCTGAATACACAAAATCATGCCCACATAAAATGTATCATATCATTTCTTAGTGTTTATATCCAATTTGTGTATGGTGTAATCTTGTCATATTTGGTGTATGTTTGGATATAATCATGTCTATCAGAAAAGAAGAAGCTTTCTGTCCTTATCAGATCTGACTAGCTTACTGAACACTTACGCAATGCATCACGATCACTTGCAGAAGAAGCAAAGAGAAAAACATGGCCTAAACAGCCTATAATCCAGCTGTCACCATCTGCATAATGTTGCCAACCACAGGCTATACAGATATAAGGCTACAATACAAGATAGCCACTCCTTTATGTGCATTTACAGATTAGAGACTAATGTCAATAGGCGTATTAAGGTAAAAAAAAAACCTAACTCAAATAATCCTATGACTAATCTTGTACCTGTAACACAGCTGATTTTTTTTATTTAAACATTTCTCAAACATCATACCAAATGTGTCACTTCTAAATATGACATTTCGATTTGATTCCACCACTAAGAGTGCGGTCAGTGTTTGCCTGGGTCGGTTTTTACAGTCCTTACTCACTTTTCTACGTGTGTCACTTAGAGTAGACCTGCGTTAACATTCGGCGTAAGGTTTACTCCCACATCACATTTGGGGATCTGACTCAAAATGAGGAAGTTGCAAACACTCACCAACCCGCATGCACCCCATTCAAAACAACATAACGCCACTTAAACCATTGGGTCGCCCTTTAATAGTCCAACGATGCAAGCGTTCAGTGTGCTTGTTTGTTCACCTGATGTACTGCTGTATGATCCGGACACCAGTTTTTAAATTCTCATACTTCAGTTCATATACGTTGATACATGTTCAGTTCATACATGTTCGTATGATAGCCACTCCTTTATGTGCATTTACAGATTAGAGACAATCTAATGTCAGTAGGCGTATTAAGGTAAAGAAAAACCTAACTCAAATAATCCCATGACTAATCTTGTACCTGTTACACAGCTCATTTTTATATGTAAACATTTCTCAAACATAATACCAAATGTGTCACTTCTAAATATGACATTTCGATTTGATTGCACCACTAAGAGTGCAATCAACCCGCATGCACCCCATTCAAAACAACATAACGCCACTTAAACCATTGGGTCGCCCTTTAATAGTCCAACATGCAAGCTTTCAGTGTGCTTGTTTGTTCACCTGCCACTCATACATGTCGGTTTGGATGAGTTTCATTAACCACACTGCCACTGACCGTGCGCATCTATGCTAAGCTAACCATCTTCACTCAATAAAACAACTAAAAGACATACTTTAAAATCCGTAGAAAGTCTGGTGTGTATGTCCACATTACGCTGGTGTATGATCCGGACACCAGTTTTCAAATTCTCATACTTCAGTTCATACATGTTTTACATAGTCTACGTACGTTATAGTTATCAAAAATGAAAGCTGTCACCTGTTTTCGTTAGCTAGTTCAGCTAAAGTGGCAGTCCACTCCAGCTGGTTCTTACCTTAGCACGAAACCCGGGACAGTCCGACTGCTGAAGCCCTGCAGGAACCACCTATTTATGCGTTTGCAATCATTGCTTTTATCACATGGCGAAACCCGAAGTTTCAGTTGAGACCTCGGGCACCGGATATATGAAATAGTTGAGCGAACATTAACCCATGCTAGTGTCAGCTACTCTTCCCACTAGTATTAATAAGCCCCTCCCTAATGACGGTGTGATGGTGTCGTGCCCTCACCTGAGTCCACCTGTTGGCTAGTGAGATCTGTTATGTACTCTGATTCATCAATTTCACACCTGAATAGACTAGGAACCCTTCTACCATATTTAAATACCGTAAGGAAATATAGCCTACATAAAAATTGAGCCATATCATTAAAAAAACAAGTCTTTTACCGCATCATGCATATTGCATTGATTGCATGATTAATTAACCTATAATTACTAGATGGTTTATTGGTAACCTATTCCACGTTACAATAGCTGCATGTAAATGTTTTTTGCCTATGTTTTGTAGACATGATCTTCTGTATGCTTGCCAATAACATTTAATCCCGCATGATAGGCATTAACCTGCAGGCATTTTCTGATATTAAGATATCCCTTGCATGATAATAGTACTGCAGAAAGTACACTGTGGAGCCTGCTCCACATAAATTAATAATAAATGAATGAGTTTAGAATAAAATACTGTAGTGAGCGAATGGGAAGGGCCATAACAAACTCCCGATTAAAGCTTGAGTCCCTTAGTTGATATTACTTATTACTAGTTTTAAATTGATATTACTCCAACTGTGGACTCATCACTGGTCAACTACAACAGCATATTTTTTTGCTTTGACACTTTGACATTTGACACAATGGATAATATAACAAGCTTTTAAAATGAAATTCATTGTTAAAGATTAAACTAGTTGTTTGCAACCTTTTTGGCTTTTGATGTGTTAAGGCAAAAACCCATGCCAAATGATTTCATAAATACTCTTCAAACAGTTATACAGCTGAATTATTGTTTAAGTATTTCTCAGATATAACTCCTGCAAAATGTGCCACTCAATGACATAAATTCTAGACCTGATATTTTTGATTTTCAGCACTGAAAATGTTGACAGTATTTATCTGGATCAATTTTACAGTCTTAAATCACTTTTAAAAATGTTAAATCTAGCTGCCCCTTTTAACACTTTGCGTTCAAAGATCAACTCCCACAGCAGTTTTTAAGATGTGACTGAAAATCAGGCAGTTGCAACCACCCAACGCCCTGATTACACATGCATGCATCCTATTGCAAACAAGATAACATTTCTTAAACCATGAAGTAGTCTTTTAATATTCTACCAATACTAAATAGCAATACAGTCTGGCTAGCTCCATGACAGACTCACTCATGATGCTGTATCTTATGATCCATGATGTGGGACATAAAGTGCATCCTATATGCTGAACAAGCAGACATCAGTGGGATTAACATATTTGATTATTTCCTGCACTGTCTGAGGCTGTTTGGCCCTTTCTGTTTGAGTGACCTTGAATGCTTTATGACTTAATCTGAGTTAGCTGTCCAGTTTCAGCATGCATACTTGTACATGAATACGCAAACGTGCAGGTTTTTTCTATATGCAAGTCATAACCACACAAAATGTATCACATCATATAATTTATTGCTGTTTATCTCAAATTTGTGTATAGTGTAATCTTGTCAGATTTGGTGTTTGGGTACAGTCATGTCTACCAGAGAAGAAGAGGCTTTTTATCCTTCTCAGTCATATTGCAAAGGCAGATGAGCACAAGCAGTAGGTCCTTCTGGAGTTTTTTCGGTGACGTCTTTATGATCACGTTCTTCAGAAAGTCTGGATTATTGCAGTCCATTCCACTGTAGTCACCAGGCCTCTCTTTCAGGATCCCATAGTTGTTGACAACAAATTCAGTGAATGGAGGGTGAAGTGTGGTTTTATACCCAAATTGGCTAAGCCACTCCATCAGGTCAGCATGCCTCTGAGTGAGATGAAGCCGATAGCCTTCATCCACCTTCCCTGTCAGCGGGTGTGTGCTCACCTGAAAAAGAGACAATAGGCTTGAGACTTCCCTCTGAGTCATGTAAGTGGAATGTTACAGTCGGTGCAGTTTTTCTATCTGAACTGATAATGGAACAAGATACTTTGCTCTGATTTTATCTCTTACCATGTAGGTGGGCTGTCAAGGCAGTCAAAAGGGAACATGTTTTTTATTGACATTCCAAAACCAGGTTTTGGATAAACAAATATAAATATATCCACCAATTAAATATTTCTTACCTCTATAATCTTGGCTGGCACATTAAGCAGAGTGAACCCATAAAGCCTCTTATGGCCCTGGAAGACATGGGACAGAATTCTCCGATCTAATTGATAGGCAATCTCTCCTAGGAGCCTTTCCGGACCTTCAAAGAAGAAATTAACAATAATAAATACATTTCCAATAGCTATTTCTGCTCTCAGATGTTGCTCAGCTATGACTCACATTTGACCACAAGAGGAACTTCTGCCTGACAGCTGTGAACCTCTTTCTCATTTGCATCTGTGTGCGCTGAGCTTTGGATAAAGGACTTGAAGTCGACAGGGGATGAGGTTCGGTGTTCGTGGCTAGATTTGGTTTGTTGCAGGTCTTTTCTGAACTGTCTCTCATCGATAGTGATTTGCCAGAGACTGGATGGTTTTCTTCCTGGGGCTGAGCAAACATCATCATTCAAGTAGATTTAATATATTTTATAATCTGACTTTAATTTGCTTCCTTGTGAAGCACTCCCCATTAATAAAGATTATTACAACCATTGTAATCAGATACATTACAAGTAGCGGTAATAATATACTGTACAATTTCTTTGGAAGTGTGTTGCTAGGAAACAGCTTGTGTAATTTTTTGTCAGCAGCTGATAACAAACTTGTATCCATTGGAAACAAGATGTTTATATTTAAAATCATGAAATTGCCTGTGCTTGTACATGCTTTCATTTTTACTGTGTGCTACACAGACAAGCATCACAAGACTAAAGATGAATAAAATATATGGTTTTACTCTGATTTAATAGTGAAATAAAACCGTTTTCTTCAACACTAACTTTGACTCAGAAAGCTACAGAATTATGCTTTAACACCCAATTCTAGTTCCTGTTTTTAAGTTCAATTATTCCCCAATTCTTTACCTTCTTTAACACTGCCATAAACTGCATCCTGGCTGCCATCTAGTGGCAGAAATAATTCCTTACAGTACCTGTTATGTCCTCCAGAGAATCATTGTTGAAGCGCTGCACCTTGGCTCTCAGGTCTAGGTTTTCCTTGACTACACTTAGCATTGACTTCAACTGATCATTTTCCAACTCGAGTTGTTCATTTTTTGACAGCAAGACCCCAACTGTTTTCTCCAAGTCCATTGTGCAGCTCCCAGCTTCACAGCTGAGCCTCAAACACCCAAAACAGAATCATATCAAATCAGTAGAACAGAGCTCTCTGATTGGATCATTGGATCATGTGACCATGTCAGGATTCTCTCTCTCTCTTTACTTACAAAAGATTAAGATTATGTTTAGAAAATATGAATGAGATGTTATTTTTTTAACCATGCTAGTTTGAAAAGACAATATCAACTCAAGGCCCACTTACTAGCTTTTTCCAGGGCTTTTCAGCTACTGAGCTTTGATATCAACAGATCCATCTCCATAGGAACAGAGCAAACTCCTGCTGCTGATGAAAACCGTGTGAAACTGATGAAAGACCCAGAAAATTATAGCAGGTGAATTTAATTTGGGATTATGTTGTCAAATGTTCATTCGGTTTCTGTCTGTTTCTGTGACATTAAGTATAATATAAAGTGAAGTAAAATAAATAAAGATTTAAACTGTGGGTCATACTGTGTACTATACAAGTTTAATAATAAACCCAAAAGGTTACCACATAGACACTCTATTAATATCATCATAAAAAACATCATAAAAAAGAACATATACACAGGGTGAGGAAAAAAAGGAAACCATTATGTGATCACTGCAACTACAAGACTCGAAACTTTAAAAAAACAAAACTTCATATATGAACTTGAAAGCAAATTTCGTTCAGTATTGTTTAATCAGTAGCTAGTAGCTCTACCTGCTCAGTTCCCCCTTGCTTTGCCAAGAATAGCGAGAATGTAAAGAAAGATGTTAATGATATCTGTGTACAGGTTAAGAGCAGCAAAGACGTATTCTTCTGGACTCAGGGACAGTTCCTTGTTGCCAAGCAGCAGCTGTGTGTCCACCGCCAAGAACTGCAACACAGAAATACAGAACACATCAAACTTTTTTCTTTTTTTTTTTTTTTTTTACAAAACATGCATAAAATCAGTCACAATCAGGCTGTTAATCATATGATGTGTCTGCACAAAAAAAAAAGGCCTCATTCTTTTCCCACTTTCTGTAAAAACCGGTGTATAAGTCGTGCCGGTGTAAAGACACAGTCAATTTTGGGGGATCTCATGCTGGGAAAAACTCTTTTCTATACTGGGTTATTTGATTGCACCAGTAGCTATTCATTTATGAACATAGACGTTTATACTCCAAAACTTTTTAAGTTACTTTTATTAGAAACACAATACAACACACATATTACACCTGAAACAGTGTGTCGGGTTAATGGTTAATGGTCCTATAATGATTTGCTTAACTGGACTGAAACGCTATATTGACTAAGACTGGGTTCAGGTTAGGCTATGAGTTTCAATTCAACCATTTAAAAGAACACAGTAACCTTACATATTTGATACAGTGTGTAGCTGTATCACTCAAGTCCCAAAAACTCTAAAATAACTCTAAACTCTAAAACTCTAAATGAATACTTACTGGTGGGGTCAAATAAACCAGTCTTGAATAGAAAAGTGTTTTTCCTAGCATGAGACCCCCCAAAGTAGAAGGCATTTTATACACTGGTGTGACTTGTACACTGTTTTTGGTGTATGTGTGAAAATAAATATAGAGTATAGTTACTGTTTTAATTTGAAATAAAAAGGAATCAATCACCACACATTTCAACATTCAATGTTGACCTCAGCTCTTCTCTATGTTTCTTTTTTTAAATTTTTTTTATTGATAAAGTACTTTAAAAATGTATTTGAATGAAAGGGTATAAATAAACTTAACTTGGATAAAAAAAAATGTAAAAATAAAAAAAAACCCAGACCACACAGTACTTTTAAGGAATGTGTTTGGAGAATTATAGTTCTTTATAGGTTGCTATGAAATTTTTTGAAAATTTAAATTTACAGGCCAGTTTGCAATGCAGCACAAAAAATAAAATAAGATATATATGAAGGACATGGACAATGACTCAGCAGAATCAGAGGATTTGGAAGAATTGACAGTTGCGTAAAAAGGACTGATGAGTTTCGAACTTTAAAACTTTAAGAGAAGGAGGAAAGTTTTGTTTTCGTTTGTTTTTTGTTTTTGTTTGAAAACAACTCACAATGTGTAAAGATGACACATAGAACTGAGTATGAACTTTCCATTTCCTACAGTGTTGATTAATGGATGTAAAAGCTCCAGTATTTCCTATAAAAATGTATCTTGAATACATGTGATGTATTTTGAGTTTCTGATAATATGCTAAGTAATCAAATTGGTTCTCAAATCAATCAAATTTGAAGATTGATTTCTTCAAATTTTTTGTTTTTAAGTTTCATTTATATTTTTGATGTTTTGAATAGTACTGAGTAATAGTTGTGATTTGTACACAAGATTTTCAACACGTTCTCACACAGTAGTTTTGATGTGTATTTCTGATTCATGTTTTGAATTACACACAACTGCACAACGCAGGCAAGTGCAAATTTGAGAGGTTTTGCCATGCTTACATTACATTTGTAACTTACCTTAAATACCCAATGTTATATATATATATATATATATATATATATATATATATATATATATATATATATATATATATATATATATATATATATATATATATATATCTGTATAATTATTGCAATTGAAGCACTGTGATACCCCAAGCAAAGCAGGGGGTCATGAGGGAATGTTCCAGCAAATTTAATAAGTGAAATGATGCTAACTGCTAACTGCTAATTGACTATGACTTGGCTGGGTTTTTGCCCTCACTTGCAGTGGTTGGTTTGGGGGTGTGATAACTCCAAATCTATTTTAATGCACAGGGGACTGAAATACTTTGAACAAGGGCAACACTGATGGCTACAACCATCACCATCCAATACAGTACAGCTGGAAGAACAATGTTTGTCTGTTTGACTTACACAGGTGAAGAGCAACGCTCCCAGTCCAGCATACACAATGTGCAGAATCCTGTCACGGATGAAGATGCAGAGGATTCCGAAGAGGATCAGGACAATCAAACAGACGAAAAGCACACCGTGGCAGGAAGTGAAGTCATACTTGGTCTGTGGGAGCAGGACATTAAGGTATCAGAGTATGATCGATGTACATGACATACATAAATGTGGGCGAGAGGGTTGAAAACTACAAACCTGGAGGGAGAAGATGACCACTGTGAAACACACAACTGCTGTGATGCCCACTGCCATGACTACTGTGTCAGTGTCATGGAAGCTGGCGATCATCCCCACCATGTAGGACATGCTGAGAGTCAGGATGGACTGAAAACAAGAAACACAAAATACATCAACACTGCTGCATATGTTTGAGTGGAGAGCAGCTTCAAAGAATAAATAAGAAATTAGTCATTTTTAGACCTAAATTTTGCCTAAACTTTTAAGAAGAGTAAAGTTTTCACCATGTTCTGTGCAGTATGAGGCGCTTTTATGTTTTTGTACAATGCTTTTCTTGTATAAACTGAAAAAGTAATAAAGATATCTTTCAAAAAAAAGAAGAGTAAAGTTTGATATCATCATAGGCCAAAAACAACATAAATAAAATAAAGTCAGCTTTTCAGCAAGTCATGAGTCTTATCTCACATGACAATATCTTTACATAATAAAAAAGTGAAGAGTTTGCATTTTTCCAAGACAGTATATTAGAAATCTTACACAATGATGTTTAGATAGTCCAGATTAGATACCACAGTTCTTCCTCAGTGGTACTCCTCCTCTCTTTATTTTCTATTTAGAAAAGATAACAACAACAAATACTGAGAGCAGGCTTACTAGTGCAACTAGGTTCCACGGATGTTTTCGGCGTACGTTTCCACAGCAGCTGATCACACAGACAGACACAAGGAAGACACCGTAGGACACATAGTAAGTCCAGATGTTCACCATGACAAATGCCTTGATTTCTTCCACAAAGGTGAAAACAGCCACAAAAGCGAAGGTCACCATCAGCTGAGCAGTCAACACCAAGAATACCTGGAGGGAAGAGTAGATTGTGAGACAGCATGTTCAACAAACTCTGAGTCTAAACCTGAACTCTGAGTTGATGAACCCAGAGATGGGAAACTCAGAGATTTCAGTTCCACAACAGCTGATCAGATACAAATCAATGAACTCTGAGTAGGTTCTCATTGAATTAAAATAAGTTAAATAAGCCATCATCAATGAAGCTCAGATACTACGATTCAGCATGGACATCGGTAAAGAAAAAGCAGAGCCATTTGAATCCAGTAGAGTAGTCATTTGAATCTCTACAGTAGTAGAGATAATGCATAAATGCAGACAGTGCACATCTTTTAAAAAAAAAAAAAAAAAGGGGGCTGAGTCAAAGCTGGAAAAGTGTCAATAAGTTAACACCATTAAGTTTTATTAAGTGTTGTCTATTGATGTATCATTTACCAGACTTAAATGTCCTTAATGGATTATAAAGTGGTGGAATCTGACTGTGTATCACGCTGTAGCCAATGTTACATTTTAAATATGTTTGTTTATGTTTGTTGAGCTTTAATCTGATTGGGACAAAACATTGGAGGCAGCAACTGAAGATGAAAAATATAGTTAAAGACTTAAAAATATGTAGATCAAAACAGAGATGACTGTAAGCTCACAATCTGATCCAGTAATGATGTGTTTGGTGATTTTCACTTGAAAAGAAAATATAGTTGATGTTAAATTTTTACACATCTGAATAATAAAGTAAAATGTATTAAAAAATGTATTAAAAAAAGGACATGCAAAGGTTTTATTCGGAGCTGGCGTGAATTCACACTGTGTAATATTTGAATGCAAGTTTTAAAAAAAAAAAGAAATGACTAAAAGCGGTAACTTCAGATACTACTAATATCCACCCAATATTTTGTTTCTGATAGACAGTAAACCTCAGCTAATGAATGCTTTGATACAGACTGAATGAATGAGAAGAAGGAACAGTGTGTCTGGCTCTGTAAGAGGGAGAGGACAGAAAGAAAATCCAGGTTTCATCAGGGTAGCGTTACAGTTACAGAGTCAGTTACCATGGTAATTGACCCCAAGTTTAAGCTATCTCTCTTTCTGAAACTGAAAACCCAAAGTTTCCTTCATCACAGGGTTAACCAACTCAGAGTTTTCACCAAATCCACTTTAAGATACAGGTACACATTCTAACAAGGAATGTCTACTCCACTATTTTTCACATATATGTTGAATCATATCAATGGTTATGATTACCAACACTGAGGAGGTTTTAGATCTTACTTGTTCGTCAGTGGCTTGTATTAAAAATCTTCAATGGAAAGTTACAAAATGAGCCATGGAACATGTCATTTGTATTTGGTGTTAATGCCAGGAACTTTTGAGGGACATTTCACCACTAACACATGAACATAACATTTTTGAACACACATACATACACAGTATATAATTGTCTCTGTGTCAATGTGGGCAATATGGAAAGGGTCCTCTATCAGGTATTGCAGCATCAATGACATCATAACTTTTCTGCCATTTCAATTGGGATCATTTTGATAAAATTAAGTTACTTGTCTGACAAATTCAACAAATTAATTGTATTAATAATAATTAAATCAAATTATGTCAGAAATCAGTCCTGCTGATTGATTTGCAAACGCGCCTCAAATGCTCAAATGCACCCAGACATTAATTTCTTCAATCACACAGTCCCCTTACCTTTCGAATGAAGGCTCTTCTTATGCTTTTGTTATCCAATCCAACCATAAAATCTTCATTGTCATCAAAGGGTGGCGGATCCTCCTGGCTGTGGTGATAACCATCATCTGAAATTGAACCAATCAGATTCCTTGTTGGACAAGTTTGTTTATGCATACAAGGAATCTGACTCCGGTTTAGTGGCTCTCAGTGTATTCACACACAACACAACAATCTTCAGAAAGATACACAAGAAATGTCTATGCACAAGTGATACCACTTCTGTGAACTGTACACAAGAAATAGTGCAAAGAAGTTAAAAGTGCATGGAGTGCTGAGATAAATGCTGAATGGTGAAAAGAAAGCAATATGTTATATATAGTAGTAATTATGTACAGTAAACAGCCTGTTCAAATATACAGTATTGCACATTTTGCGTTTTAGACTAAATTTAAAATTTTTTGGTGCCGTTGGTAACAATCAGTTTGATCAGAAATATCAAATTTCAACATTACAGAACTAATCAAATTCCACTGTTAGAAATACTAACCATTGATGTTGACATTAAAGTCGGGGCCAGGTGGAGAATAAGGCGAAGGGGTGTGGGGGTTGGAAAAGTATCCAGGGCCGCCCTGAGGGTTCATGCCCATTCCAAAACCCCCAGCCGGTCCAAACGCAGTCGGTGGAGGAAAAGGGAGAGACCCCATCATGTGTGTGTCGGGCTTGTTCCCATCAAATGCGACAGGGTTCATGCCCATTCCAAAACCCCCAGCCGGTCCAAACGCAGTCGGTGGAGGAAAATGGAGAGACCCCATCATGTGTGTGTCGGGCTTGTTCCCATCAAATGCGACAGGAAACGCTGCTTGCCCAGGGAGAAAGGGTGGAGAGGATTCCCCTGTCACAAGGGTGTATTCGTTCTTCTCGGCTGCCATCTCTGGCTTAGAAGGGAAGCAGAGACCGACTGGAGTTCGGTGTTACTGGCACAGATCTGAAGGATAAAGAGTGAGAACAAGTAATAAGAACGGCTACGAAGGAAAAATGAAAACAAGCACTATCTACATGACATGTTGATGGTTAGTATGATCGAGACGCCAATGCTGAAGTCCACTGTGCGATGCGCTCTGACGTCAAAGGGTCATGTGACTAACTTCCGGTAGATATGATAATTGGTATAAACGACAACTTAATTAAAACAATGTCTTGGATTCATTGTGCATATTTTCTAGTTCTCTTCCACTAAAACTGCAGATGTGTGTAGCTTAGAAGACGGACTGGGCTCCAGCTTTCATAACAAGATACAAGCACGTACATTTAAACCGGGTTTGTCCGTAAATACCGAGCTTTTAGCTAATATTAGCTTTCACTTTCAACCGAGAAACAACCATTTAACCTGCAAACCTAAATCCAGTAGGCTATTCGACTCTTATAAAGCACCTGACTTACTGCTTTGACAGTGGACGAGTTGCCTTCGCGTTGGTTGTAATCGTAAAACAAAATGCAGGCCCATGTTTATGCACCAAACAATGGAAAAACAGCACAACTGAAGGGCAACAAAGTTAGGACTGTCATAAAGCTACTCACCCTGTCTGCTGTCAAACACGGTCCCTCTGAAATGAATTAATTATGGTATTTTCTTTTCGGTCGTTGTTGTACTCGACTGCTAGGAAACAGCTATTCCAGTAACCCACCCCCCCAATGGCAGCGGAATGTAGCGTACCCGATGACCCGAGAGACAGTCCCACTGAAATGCGTCAATACCAATACAAGCGAAAGTAAAGTGCGGAAATCGACCTGCCAGGAACATGAGTTTATGTAGTCAGGATTGAGTACGCCTATGCTTTTTGCGTTGGCGTTTTAAATGAAGAGACACAAGGCGGCACTGGGGCTCAGGTCTTTACTGTTCTTCGATCTGGTAAAAAAAAATATATCTAAATTATACGCAAAAACATCAGCTGTGTGTGAGTGTTTGTGTGTCAGCGGGAAAATGTTAATTTCGTTCAATTTCGTATAAGTTTTAACAATTAGACATAGCAGCTTAAATCACAAAATCTAATCTAATCATTCCAGTTTTAATACTGCAATCAGGGTTGGGGAGTTACTAGTTACATGTAATGGCGTTACGTAATTTAATGACAAAATAAATGTAGGCTACAGTAACTGTAATCTGTTACAGTAAAGATGTGTAATTAAACCTGAAGTCAAACCTTTAAGAATTCGCTCAGTAGTGTTTTTTTCCTCATTTTTTATATTTAACTGAATACATATATTTCTGTTTTTAATTCTTAAAACAATATATTTTTTAAAATATATTTTGACTTTTTCATGAAATATCTTTTTATTTTATATTCCAAAATCTACATGAACAAATGAATTGTCAAATGAGAGATAAATCTCACTTCATAAGAAATTATCTCTCTTATAAATCATGTCAGTATCTATGAAAAACATAGATTTTGATGGGCTTAATGGTTACACTTAACCCTAACCCTTATCCTAACAGTTGAAAACCATTTGTTAGAAAATTAATCAATGCAATCAGTTACATTACTTTGATTAAGTAATTGAAATAGTTACATCCCTAATTACGTTTTAAATACTTTAATATTATATTGTTATAGTGATAGATATGTTTTATTAGATTTATTAGTTCATTAGATTGTTTTTTATCAGAAATGACTGTTTCACTTAGCAATTTTAGAGGCCCATTTTTGCTTATCAGCAATCTAAAAAGTGTGGAGTAGCTAATTTCAACAGCTGTAGGGCCTAAACAATTATATTTTCTTACATACATTCAACACAAAAATATGAAAAACAAACCTTATTCATCATAAGAACACAAATAAATGTCATAGATTGTTCTTTTGTTAGTTTCCCATGCCGTTAACCAAAAAGTGGCCCAATTTAGACTTCACCTACAGAATAGTAACCTAAAGACCCATATTCCATTATTTTAATACATAAGCATAGAAAATGACAATATCATCCACATTGAAGTCAGACCTTATTACTACATAATACACAGTGCTCTAGTGTTATCACATAAACCACCATCTAGATTTGGTTTAAAGTTCCATAGCTAACGTTAGACTGGCAAATTATCAGCTACAAAATTGATTCACTAAGAAAAACATCTCCATACCTGGTAAAATATGTACAAAGTAACCAAAACATCAGCTGGCAGTTTCTCCATCCAGACTTTCAGATGATTCAGCCCACATCTCTGTCAGTTGGAAAAAAAGTTTTGACACACACCTACGTAGTAACATACACAAAAACCTTGGTGACACACAGTTACAGTATGATACGCTTACCCAGTATAGTAAAAATAATCATCATTTTTACATTCATAAGTTATGTCTACATTTAGACAGCTACAAAATAGTAGAGGAGTGACCCACAGGAACCAGCAGGTGTCAGGAGGCCACAGCTTTGGTGAGAGGAACAGGGACGACAGCCAGAGGGTCACACAGCCACAGTTCATTCCAGTGAACCAAAGTCCTGATATAGCTTACCAGGCCTCGCAGCTGTCAGCCTGCCTGCTTTTCTATTGTTCCCCCAACAGGTCACATCACAAAGTTTCTATCCAGCTTGAAGCATGAGTAGGATTGCAGTGAAGGATTGTAAACAGGTGGACAAAATAGGGAATGAACTGGGTCTTAGGTCCCACAGAGGAGTCTGCAATTCAGCTGTTTATTATGTCTGCTGAGCCACGTGAGAGCCAAGATATTTCTGTATCATAGGCCCTATTTCATTTCAATATTCAAGATGTAAGTTTATCAGGATTTTGAGATTGTTGAAGTATTTAATTTGGTCAGCATGATTGAGGCTGGTAAACTGTTATGTTTATTTCAACCTGTGGTTGTGTAATCTAGGAACAAGGACTTCAGTTCATGTACTGAGTGTTAAGAGTTGCAGCAGATCAGATTCGTTTGACACACAAACATCTGCGTTGATTTATCACATTGGCCTAAACAGAGACGAGTATCAAACTCTTCAGTAGTTATTTCAAGTGTGGATCAACTGCAACATGTACAATCCAATATTAGTCTGTGACTCAGTTTCTTGCACATCTTGCCAGCTGAGTTCCTATCTGTTTTGAAATACACTATGGAAACAAGAGGATCAAAAAAGTCAGATAGATTATATCACTATCAAATAATAGATGGTTGGAATACACCAAATCATGTTTTGATGAATAAATGCATTATTTTCCCGTTGGGTACATATTTCTATTATTTATTCACAGCTATGAACATTGTGTGACATGATTTCAAACAAGTAAAAAGCTGTGAGTGAAACAGACATAAAAGAATGAAAAAAGTTGAGGTAAACTTCCTTTTATTTCACATATTAAATGTTTGCATCATTTTGAGTCATGCATTACAAAATGCAAGGTGAAATAGGTGATGCTCTTGCATTTGAAAACATTCAATGTCAAAGGACACCAAATGTAAAGAAAAAAAAAGTTAACAGTTCTTACACTTTCCTTTATCAAACTGGTCAAGTATAAAAAGCGACATTAAAGAATTAAGAATCTATTTGAGACAACATTAAATCTAAAGAAAACAGGATAAAAGCTTTGGACTTATTGCTGCTTTTCATATTTTGTTCTTTATACACAGTGTAGCGCTTTAATTAACCAAGTTTAAACATCCATCATATGCTTTTGATCATTCAAAATGCAGTAGCACACATGGACATGTTTCATTGTAGGCTTCATACTAACAAATAAACACAAACATAAAGGGTTTATTACTGTAAGGCTCCATAATAAATACATAAATAGCATAACTTAAAAAGGCACATTAGGAAACATTTTCTCAAAATCCAAGATTCACATTCAATAATGTTTCTCCCCCTTTTACTAAGCTCACTTGAGGTGCAATTTAAAAAGGGATAGAATAGTGAGTGCTTTTTCCAGCTTCAGCTGTCACCTCAGCCTTTTGTCTCATCTACTGTCTAGAACATACATTTTAAAGGGGAACTAGATGAGGGTGTCTATTCTATCTCAAACCAAACAGTTATGAAAAGGAGAACAATCCTAACAAAACACTTACACTTTTTCTATTGTTATCTGCATAGCTTTACCAAACAAAATACTGGTCCAAAACTATGAAATACTGAAAACTGCATGACATAACATACTGTACTCATATGTATGCACATGTTTTGGTTTTCAAAGTAGTGGGGAAGAAACCTGATCATAAGACATGAATGCACTTGGGAATTTTTCCTCTGCAATATATATACAAAATTCAGCAATGAGGTCAAGTGAGTCTATTTCAATTAACATTAAATATTTAACGGTGACAAATACTGATCTCATCTGAATAAAATATACAGTATCTCCTCATTTGTTGTGGCATTTCTTGTGATTTTCTTCAGGTTCTTTGGACCTGAGAGTGACAACCATCATTCAGCCTCTAGATTTTTCTCCCTCTTAAGCTTTGCCCTTCTCATGGGAGCCCATAACCTCAACTGCGTTCCTCCTCTAAGGTAGTTTTCATGTTTTACTGCATGCGATCTGTCTGGAGCTGCTGAGGTTGGTACTGGCTGAAGGCAGCGGCGGCGGCAGCAGCTCCTGGAGTGGCAGCAGTGGCGAGTGGCTGCTGGACTGCGTACCCATACCCTGCTGTAGTCATGTAGCCTGTCGGTGCTGGTGAGGCCGCATACGGATATTGCTCATAAGCAGCAGCAGCAGCGGCAGCAGTGGCAGCAGCCGCAGAGTACTGGGCATATGCTGCTCCAGTATAGTCAAGGTATGGGGAAGTGGCTGCTGCAGCAGCTGTTGTCGTAGTAGCAGAGGGTTGTACATGAGGGATCACCACACTGGGCTGAACAAAGGCCTGAGGGTAGACATAGTGGGCAGGGATCCTGTAGGACACAAAGACAAACAGGGTCAAAGGACAGCCACAGCCAGTTATCTGTCCAACGTTGAAACTAAATTCTGGAAAACTGAAAAGCAGGCGCCACAAATACGTCAATCCAGTCCTCAGAACACAGCAAATCCATTCATTAACAACTGAAAACCCTACCTAGAAATGAAAAGTTAAGGAAGCAGCAAAACCACAAGGAAACACAAGCGCAGCTTTTAATTTCAGAAAGCACCTGAATCTGAAAGACAGTACGGCATTAAAAGAAGACACAGCCCAGCGCTGCACCCAATGTCTCACTGAAAACTGTGTTTGACAAAATGCGAGCTGATCTCACAGCACCACAACATATCAAAAAAAGAAGTGGACATTATTCTGCCCACATAGTGTCACACCAACACCACATGTACAGGCATGCCCACACATGTTAGGTCCTTAAACACAAACATTGAGGAGGCTTTAAGTGTCTATAAAATGGGAAACTCCAATCAACTACAATGCAGTCCATATAGCTGCTGCGTTGACTGTACAGTATCTTATCAAGTGGTTGCTCGGTGGTGTTAAGTTATGCAAAAGACCCCATTATGTTTATTTGTTAGCTATTCTAAAGAAAAAAAGTGGTGTGAAAGTAGATCTCCATTGGAAAAGCTAAATTCTGTTTATAGCCAGAGTATAAATGGATGAAGACAAGCCTGGGTAACTGGGTAAAATTTGGCCCCACTTTAAACTTGTGTTAAAGTCACCCTCGGTAAATATATTGCACAGCAGGTGTGAAACTGTTATATCTGTCCGAAGACAAGTCCCCCCTCCCCCTCTTTTAGACATACACCCCCACACAAACATACACACGCCAACTTGACTGACAAGGGAGGCTGGAAGCATGCTATTTTTTGCTCCCCTTGTCATCTCCAAAGGACAAGCTGATCTTCTCCTTCAGTAACACATGGCAGGACGCTCATCAACTGTAATGGCTGCCTACGCCACTCTACTGTCTCGGTGACCTCCCTGAATTTATCTCCCTTGTCTTTATTGTCAGGCTGGAGGTGTCATTCATAGCCGATTAAAAAGTGGCACCCTTGTTGAAAAGTTGAATGTTCGGCTATGCGTTATGATCACAGGAGAAGTTATCGTACTTGTTCTTAATGTGACAAATCTAATTAGATGTATAACTTTTAACTAGAGACAGGAAACAACTTGCTGGTGTTATTTCTTTGTGACCTGGCCTTATTCTTAATATTAACAGTTCAAGTGTTAAAAGGGAGCAGCTGACTTTAAGCCATCTCTATTGAAAGAGATGGGGGAGAACATTTTGTGGTCCTGAGAGATGAGAGCTAAATAAAGGTGCTTTGTAAATCACCAGGACACATGGGTAATCCGCAGCACGTAACCAAAAGGCTTCACGGGCACATGGCTTGGCCCACCTGTTGTCCACAGCCGAGCAGCCCTGTCTGTGCCATACATTATTAACAGCACTGCTGACTGACTCCTATTTTCCATCTGAATTTGAGAGGCCATGGAGATCACTGTAGCCGACAGCTGCTGCCTGAGAGACCGGGTAAAAGATCTCTGTCTCCAACTTCCAGCGCAGTGAACAGTGAGTCTAAATGTACTGACTGTACGTTTAAGAAAGATAGTTGGTTTATTGCAAGGGTAACAAATCGATCCATGATCACACCTGTAGTTATCTAACATTGTTTTAAAAATGGCAGTTTAACCACTACTTTTCTGTGGTGATAACACTGTTTGTGTTTCTTTTCATCATCACTGAACAGTAACTGTTAAATGACAGCAGCTCAAGTGATAAGAAAATTGGAAAACATTTTGGGTTTATCAGGAGGAAATACGTTCAGTATGTTGTACCTGTAGATGTAAAATACAAGTGAAAGCAATGGGTTAATACAAAAAAAAGAAAAAAACACAGCATCATGGGTAAGAAACAGAAAAAGGAACTCCCACATGCAAGCCAGTGTTTGTTTTGTTGCAGGGGATCGATTGTAAAATCAAGTGAGAAATCATCATCAGCCCCCTTTTTTTGCAACAAAACACGCTCGACTTAATGTTAACTAAAAACTTGGGGGGGAAAAAAACAGTATAAACGGCAGGCTAAAGCACAAATCAATCATTAAATGGAAAAAGAATCAACACTCCATTGCAGAGTTACAACTCCCTATCAAAACTCACAAAGTCTGCTCAAAAAAACCTCCTGCTCCCCCCTCCCCCACCCCCACCACCACCTCCCCCACTGCAAGTAGAAATAAGCACACAGTTAAGCTGAACACCACATCATACTGAAAAACAAGGCAAACACACCAATCTATGTACTATGGAAAAACTGGAAAATAAAAAAAGAAGACTTCCATGCATCTAGTCACCATTTTCAGTTTGTGTATGTCAGAGTATACAGGTAACACTTTAGCGCTCTGCCCAATGCAGACTCAGCTATTCCTCAAACCATCATGTCCCTTCATCAGCTATTTTAACCGTTACCGACCCTGTCAGATCAGAGAGAGATAGACAACATGAAGTCAATCCTGAGGTATAGCTGGGGACAAATGTTCACTTCCTTCACAATCAACGCCAAGCAGAGGAGCACACATCAACACTCACATGTCCTCATTCAGAATTTATTACAATAGGTGGAGGCAATGATAAATAATATATATATACAGAACAATAACAAAAACAGATTATAATATCATAAAGGAAAAATGTCATGTTTGTTATGTTGTGCAGACAGATTTTGTGAAAATAAGCTCTGCAGCATAACATACCCATAAGGTCTTTGGATGAATGCTGGATGGATCTGAGGCATGCCGAATGCAAATCCTAGAATGACAACAGATTATTGTTAAACTTCACACTTTTGAAAGACTGCCTAGCCTTTTCAATACAACTTAAAAACTAGAAGCAAGGGAAGATCAGCCTGCAGTGGTATTTTATTTATGATATGTTATGTTCCAAACGTGAATCTTTCACCAAAATACTTTTATTAACTCAATGTCACGGTGTCAGTTCCAGCATGTAAGTGTGTATAAAGGTGAGTCCTGTCATTGAATGCCACCTTGATTATCTAAGCCATGAAATGTACCTGCAGTCTAGAGCTATAATGATTAGTCGATTAATCGATTAGTCAATCCATGGAATATTATCTAGCAACTATTTTGATAATCGTTTTAGTCCTTTCCAAACATATGCTTGTATGTATGAATTTTAAGCTTCTCTGCATCATGCATGATTGTGAACTCAATTTGTTGGATTTTGTTTATAGATAAATCAATAAATCAAGAAAATAATGAATAAATCTATGTTGAAAATGATTCTTGCAGCTCTACTATGGTCCAGTGCCTCACCTGGCTGTATGACCCTGGGCTTGGCCCCAAGGTAGGCCAGGTTCACATTGGCTTTCCTGCCGTCTATAATGGGGTTTGGGTCTTTGCAGGCTCGGTCAGCAGAGGCCCGGTCTGCCATGGTCACCTGCAGGAAGCAAAACATTTTCCATTGACCTCATGGAGACGCCTTACAACAGCATTTGGTTATAATGATCCGCATTTTTTTTAAAACACCATTTGGTCCATTTGAGAGTAGTAAACTTCTTCAGTTGATCATGTCTGAACACATTATTGATACTTTTGAAGTGGTACAAAGTCAGCGACAAATGAACCATTTCTAACCCGACTGTCACACACAACAGGAAACAACGCACATCTGTTTTCTACAGGTGCCGTTACAGAATCAATCGACTTTATCGCCGACTATACACGTGCACATGCAACTTTGAAATGGCAACTGAAAACTAGTAGGCTGTTACTTACAAATCCATAACCTCTGGATTTCCCCGTCTGCCGATCAGTGATGACCACAGCCTCCTCGATATCTCCAAACACCTCGAAATATTTCCTGAGACTCGAGTCTGTTGTGTGATAAGGAAGACCTCCCACAAAGATCTTGGTGAAGGTGGTGTCTTTCTGCGCCGAGTGCATACTTTATGTGGATATTTAAACACTATTTTTTAAAGTGATTTCCTGGACGTTTTAAGGCCGGATGAAGTCCAGAAAAGCGTTGAGATGGGCTGAGTTTGAAGAGAGAGTGTGTGTGGCGCGGACAAGCCCCTCTGTAGCCTAATGTGTCTGTGAAACTGAAGCAAGAGGAGGAGGGGGACACCTGTTCGTTGGTTGTGGGAGGTTTCCCAGTGTGTGTGTGTGTGTATGACACAGATACTTTAACTCCACCCATGATCCAGACTACCACACTCACATGTGCTCAGGCTGCTCTGTCATACAGCTGCCAGAACATCATACTGATGATTCAACATTGTTTCAATGACTCTTTGCTATCTGGGATTGGTATGGATTAAGTAAATAATCATAATCAGTTTCTTTTTAAACAAACCGGGTGAAATTAAAGTTGATACGAGTCACATAGGTGGAGAGGTCACGTGGGTCAAGTAACATTTTTAGAGTAGAAACTCATGCAGTCAACATGAAAACTAACACCAGGCTCCTGATGTAGGCCACCACTCTTCTACCAGATGGTAAAAATACTTTCTCTAGTTTTGTCTATTATTTGGATTTGTCATATCTTATTTCTCCAGTTGCACTAATTTCCCAACACAAAGTCCAAATGTTGTTTTAAAGCTTCAAACTACCAACTGTTGGTGGATAAAAATCCTTAATAATAGTCAAATGTAAATGGTAATGGGTAAATCATGAACCAATGTAATACATAAAATGAAGTACAATTTCTATTAATTATATAGGTTTGTTTGTTTTTCGTAATGTTATTTGGCACCTGTGCTTTTCTTAGTGTAACACAATAAACTGATTGCTTTGAAAAAGGTGAAACTTCCAAGAGGCTGTCTAAATCCACAGATGCCCAGAAAATTGACAAAGGACAATTGGAGCCATACTAGTAGTATGTCTCCTATAGCAGATCTCCTATTAGCTCTATAGCCTACTATATGATGCTGCTGAATAATGGATGAATTTGCTTTTTTCTTTAAAAACTGTATAAATTGGCATAATTTGAACAAACTGCACCATCTGTAGTTGTTGCTTTGGATCAAGTTGTGTCTTCATTACACATGCACAAATAACTTTGGGAATTAACAACATTACATTTACATAAACTGAACCAATGAAGGCACTATAATAAAGATCTGTTAACACAAATGGGACATCTCCACCAACAATTATGAGACAACTTGTGAATTTTGGCTGTGTTTACCACCAATAATAGGTCAAGATTTGAAAGAATGTAAGGCTATAATGGGGCAGTAGAGCACACCACTGACCTACAGGTGCTTGGATGAGTTGTAGGGGACAACATGTTTATATGTTTGTGTTGTTTATCTTCATATCAGCAACAGATGAGGGAAGTTCCAATGGACCATAAATCTGCCAGTGACAGGAAACATTTTAGTCCTACACTGAAATCTCACCCACTGCTCTTACAGAGGGCATGTTTGTCATGTCTGTAGTGCGTTTCTTAAGTATTTCACCCTATGGTAACTCATAGGATGCACATGTTCATTTAATATGCAATCCATAACATACTTTAAGGTGTGCTATTTCTGGCTAAATATATGTATGTATCGAATTCCTGTAGAAGCAAAATCCACTTTACCCATCTTGACATTCTCTTATACACATAAGGCATCAACCTTTTAACCCAATGTCCCTCTGATTTGGGATTTTGGAGACATCTACTGCAACAAATCAACAAATATAAAATTAAAATGAATATCCAGTGTCTGCTGTACTAAAATATTATTGTATACAGTATTTCACTGCTAAAATATACTCAAATATTTAACTGCAACTGGTCATCTTGAGCCAAATGAAGACACAACACAGCAGGTTGATTGTAAATGTTCTAATCTAGAACATTTTGTACCAATTAAAACAGTTTGAGATACATTATAAATACAATTCTGTACATTATAATAGCGTAAATACTATTTTCAAATACATTTCTATTTACAACTCCTTATGAGGGAGAGCAGCTTTGATCTCTTCTTTAAAGTAAGGTTGGGTTTCTTTCATTTACGTGAAATTACAGCTTGAATATATAACTATTTCTAGTCAGTTCCACAGTTCACCACTTCCATAAAAATATATGTTCATAGGGCAACTTTTCTACATTAACTACACCACTTTTTCCTTCTGCAACCTGATATCGTCCCCCACCCATTCATCCAATACTCCAATGTGGAAATAATGCATTATTGAGTACCTTTTAAACATGTGGTGTTACATACACATGAGTCAGTTAACATAGAAAATGCAGATGGACAATCCATTATAAAAGGTATTCAATCATTCAGTCACTTAGGCTGGGTGGCATTTTGAATGCCTATGGGCTTCATGATATACATACACAGGTTTCAGGTCCATACAGTTTGTTATTTTTTAAAACTCAGTGAACTTGTTATGGCGAGTTGTTCAATGAGTAGACTGGGGTTTATGTGCCTGCCTTTATGGAAACAGGGCTATAAGGCATCAGTATATCCAGGACTCAGGCAAAGCCTAGCTGCTTCGTTCGGCATATTAAAGTGATGATAGGCGGTTCATCTGTCCCTTCAGTCAGAAGCACGCAGAGATCGTTTCATCAGTCCAGTTATGGAAGACAGTCGTGAACTCTCCAAGAATCCTTTCCAGTGCAAGCATTCAAACAGCAACAGTCTCATGCGGGATGGGGATTATTTCATCCACAGTGTTACAGTACTTCAACAGGATAATTTAACATAACTGCAGTCAAACACTGAAAGCACTTCAGGTTTTGCAGATTTGTCCACTCCTCAGGCTACGTGGCATCACTCCTAGAGATATGGCACTAAGCTTTACTTGGACACATGTATGCCTCCACATACCATAACATTAGAAATATAACACATTACTCATAACAGCAGATACGGAACCGTAGTTCTTTGGTTACCCCTGACATCGTATTGATGTAAATATCAATGTTTATTAACAGTAGTACATTCTTAATCTTCATATCCCAGATTATTTCCACTATGAGCCTCAGGGGAGGATGAATTGTCTTATAAAAAATATCATGTATAAAGTTCAGAAACCAATGTAAGAAAATGTATGTGGGTAATATTTCCATATGGACTCCCAAGTTAAAAGTTATGTTCTCTATCAGAAATATCACCATATAGAAAACTCATGTGCATAGTGAATTTTCAGTGAACAGTAATTAGGATATACCTTCATTAAATGCACAGGTCAGATATGCTTTAGGGAAAGCAGACACACCTAAAGAATACATCAGCTCAGAGCTTGAGAGGTGGAAACAGGGATGGAAAAGAGGAGACATGATGAAGTCAGCTTGTGGTTAACCCATAGGCACTGGATCTGAGAATCTCAGAAAGCTGGTCCTTCTTTGGGTCCTATCTGATCAGAGTCTGGGGTTCTGTGTCCATGGAGGGCTGTCCTCTGGTGAGACGAGATGGTTTCACAAACACACCGTGACCCGGGGGACAGCGGAAATACACTCTTCCCTGGACAGTCCCATTGTGCTTACCTGTGGGAGGATCAAGCGTAATTGATTTGAACATTTCTTAAACTTCAGATGATGTCACACATATTTATATAAAAAGGAAAAAGCATACCACTTGCTATCTGTATGTGTATGTATATTATCTTGTTGCATCTTAAATGCTGTAAATATATATTTTGGTGAGGATCTCTTAAACTTCACTATTACAGATTGTGACTAAGATATGTACTTGGTCGGATAATTTAACAGTCCCTGCTCACCTGAATATGTAACCTAAAGTGTGTTGAATGAAAACACAACTTAAAAATGAGGAAAACTATTGCAAACTGTCTGCCTTACAGTTGGAATATCTATTAGTTAGTACCTGATGAAGGTATAGTAATAATTATTCCAGTGTGTGAGAGTTTTCTCATTTTTACATTTAACAACAGCTATGTGATGGCAACCCTATTTCTAGATTACTCAAAGAAATATTTGGCATATATTTACAGCAGTTTCTTGTTACTTTATCATTTAAAAATATCTGCCATGTGGATGTATTGGTCCTTCAATGACTCACCCACAGCCAGATCCAGCTTGACACCCACCCAGATCCCCTTAGCAAACTCCACCCCTCCAACATAGTGGACCGTTCCTCTCCTCTTCCCCACCCACACCTGCTCCCCAGGGGCCATCCAGTCAGGAAGCTGAGCTGCAGGGGTGCTCTCATCCCCGCTGGAGTCCCCCGAAGGTTCGGCACTGCTGGGGTTAGGGCTGGGACAGGGACTCCCGTGGGGCAGATCCCCCTGTGCTGGTTCCCGGATCGGAGGTTCTCCTCCTCCTCCCAGAGCCGGCGCAGACGATGGGGCTGTGGGCACAGTTGTGACTGGCGATGGTGATGCTGGAGGTGGGACTGATGCAGAGGGAGTTATTAGGGTTGGCGATGCAACTGAGTTGTCAGGGGCTCTGACTGAAGTGCAAACAGTTGTGTTAGGGCAGGGCACAGCTACACTAACAGAGACGTCATTATTAGGACATTTGCATATAGCAGTTGAAGCGTTTTCAGGATTAGATGTGTCACTAATACCAGGAACATCAGAAACGTGTTGATCGCCAGTGTCACATGTTTCTGTATTATCTGGTTTCTCGTTCTGGTTCGCAGAGAGTTCCAAACCCTCCTGCTGCCATTCCTCTGTAAAACGTGCCAAATCGCCCTCTGCAACAGTATCATCAGCCCCTTTAAAGTCAGTGAATTCCTGACTGGTGCTGAGAACACAGTTTTGAGGCAGATCCTGAACACCACTTGCCGAGAGAGGAGGCTGCTGGGTGTCACTCCCTGCAGAAAGACTTTTGGTTTGGGTGCAGCCTCTTCCAGTAGAGCAACCGAGGGGGTCATGGGAATCTCTAGAGGTGCAGCTGAGGTGGTCAGAGCTCTCGCTGGAGCTGAAAGGCATGTCAGACAGTGTGGCATTGGAGGTGCTGTGTGAAAAATAACCACTAGTGCAGCTGCTGGCCGTGGGGCTTCGAGACACCTCTCTCTCTCCGCCTCCACCTCCGCACCGGCTTCCCTTCAAGTCAGAACGGGAGGATAGAAAGCCTTCCTGGCTCTCCAGAGTGGCATTGTAGATCTCAAAGTTTGCAAAGTCCTCTGGGATGTAAGGCTGGAAGCTGCTGTGGTCCTGAGGGCCCCGTTCCAGATTCAAACTCATGTCCACCGTCTCCTCGTCTTCAGAGTCCTGCTGATAAAAACACAACAGCAGGAGAAAAGACAAATCCCACCGGACACGTCAGCTGTAGCCTGTATGTAGCTTTATCTTACATACATAAACACGGTTTTAACAGAGAATGGAGACAATGAACAATGGTGTTGAATGTGATAATGGAACATTAAAAACATTAATGATTTTGTGGTTTTCACTGATGATGTTGCAACATTTTCTTTGCTTTAAGGTGTTGTAGCTGTGACATTGTAGTCACAGGCATGTGTTGTTAAGCCATCAGCCATGAGGCTTTACAGCACTATATCCACTATGTTAGCCTTGTTATCAAATTTCAAATAGTTCCTAGCACTTAAACTGCTGAAAAACATCTGGAAAACTGGCAGACTGTAACTACTGGTCTACTAGTGATGTTGGACTTTGAGTCATAACATGGGAAATGTGACTAAAATAATAGAATAAATTAGACTTGTGCCAATATAAAATTCATGATTATTAATGAATTATTATTACTTTAACTGTCTCAGTATACAATATTATCTTAATAATAATAATAACTCTGTCTGCAACTTTTTAAAACTCTAAATATTATGTTTAGGATGTTGGAACAATGTCCTAATAGGTGAAGAAAATATTTAAGGTGTCTCATTTTGTCTTGCAGGATTATTAAAAAATGTTTTTGTCCATTATAACACATGTATTTTTATGTGCCCAGTCCATTTAATTTGCAATAATGTAAAGTTTTCACCATTTTATATGTGACTTTTTTGCTTACACTATGTAGAAATAGAAAGTAGTATAGAAATAGTTAGTATAGTAGAAAATAGTTGGTGATGGTGTTGCTAAGGAACTCACACAATTAGGCAGGAAGCGTTTGACTCTCAATGGAAATTCTGGTAGTTTCACTTCACTCACTTGTGCTTCATCAGCACAGAGACTAGTTGAATCCTTAAAGCAAAGTGTGGGAGAGTGTACATGTGTAAGTGTGAACGTGCAACGTGTCAGAGAGTGACAGGTGTAAAACTCTTACTGTAAACCTCAGAGCAGTGTGTGCTAGTGTGTGTAGCACTTACAGCAGTGTGTGGCAGTGTGTGGCTGAGCTGTCTGCTGGTGGGAGTGAAGGTGGGGATGGTGGTGGAGGTGAAGGTGGAAGGCTTGCAGTGGCCCTCGCTGCCTGCCCTGGGTCTGCGCCAGGGGCAGGGAGTGGGGAGCAGTGCAGGGCTGTCCACACATGAGCGCATGCTCTGCGGATGGGTCAGAACAATAACACACTTCACACACACACACAGCATGCATGGAGCTGGGCAGGCCAGTTACACAGTTAGTGTCATGCAGTTTAATACTTCACAAAAACAGTGCTTGAAGTGTCCTCATTCATAATGTCTCCCCTCTCTTTCACTGTATTTCTGCTGCTTTCACACTAGCCTGCTGAAGCATTTAGCTGTTAGCTGACTCAGCTGACTCCCAACCCTTTCCTGCCATAAATTGATCTGTAGAACTTCTCTTTTAGTCCACTTCAAGCACAGATGAAAACAAATATGCAAGGTTAGTTCAAATAATTGGAACAGGCACAAG
Source organism: Scomber japonicus (assembly GCF_027409825.1). Classification (NCBI taxonomy): domain Eukaryota; kingdom Metazoa; phylum Chordata; class Actinopteri; order Scombriformes; family Scombridae; genus Scomber; species Scomber japonicus. The sequence continues at coordinate 12,373,219 of NC_070587.1, read as the reverse complement.
CTAGTTGGGAAATCCAATAATCACAAACAAAATAAAACTTCATAGCCGAGCTTTGTCTTGTTTAGTGTTGAGGCTATCCTCAGCTGACGTCATGCTCTTTCATTTCAATACAGTGATATAAACACTGTGGATGATGCCATCATTTAGTTTTTTTCATCCAGTCACACAACAGCAAAGCCATTGTTACAAAACTCAGAGAATGTAATTTGATATGATGAATGACATGGGAAAATGTAAAAATTGTGTTTTTGATGGAAGATACATGGGATTGATGAAAAGTAAAATGGGGAAGGGACTAACAGTGTTGGGTTCACTTTCTACTTGAACTAGTTCAAAGTTCACTTCAAATTTTTTTTTAAATGAACTAGTTCAGTTCATAGTTCATAAATCTACATTTTTGATCTAAGTTCCAAAAATGAACTACCGGTAGTTCATAGTTCATAGTTCTTTTTCAATATGTTGGGGCGAGCTAATATTTTTCAAAATTATTGCCACAGCCCATATAGAACCACAAACAATTATTTTATCAGTTTTAACACTGAAACTATGCGTCAGATTTCAAAAATCATATGAAGATGCCGTATTAATAATGGAGGCAGGTAGTGCTGCTGCTGCCTTCATTTGTTTTTGCCTCCATGCTTCGCATTTTGATTGTGTTTTTTTCTGCTACATATTAAGGCCAATAACGTTCATCAGGCAGAAATACAGTACGTTCAGTTCACGTTCGCCCAAAATATGAACGAGTTCATGAACGATCGTTCATTGAACGCATTCAGGCTGGGGACTAACACGATAAAATCAAAGACATAAATACTTCCCGCTTGAGAGAGAGTTTAACTCCTTCCTTACCTCTTGTCCCAGCAACGGCTGGGCCTCCAAGGCTTTCTTCACCTTGTTCTCCTCTTTAACAGGCAGCAGAGACTTAAGGAACTTAGGTGGCTGAGGGGAGAGGACCTTGAAGGGGCTCGAGTTGAAAAATGTTGGACTCTCTGGAACCAAGCCTGTGTGGGACCATTCACAGTGGTTATTGTTACAACGTTGCAACACAAACACAATGCAGCTGTTCCACATGTGGAGCATTTGTTGTTGTTTACCTGTGTTCTCCTTGTTTTTGATTGGTGTGCTACAAAGGGAGCCGTCCTGGGGATTGAGGTTGGAGCTGTCAATATGATCGCAGTGGTCCTAGACAGTAACATACAGGTTAAATTGACCAGTGTCATGATGTTACAGTAAAGTTGCAGTGAGAGGCTCTCTTTGTGTAAAATGGGAGAAATTTTTATATTCCAGGAATATAAAAATAAGTGATTTCTATTATCAAAGAAACGCTTGTGAGCAACAGTATTTCACTTCAATTAAAGCTACACATTTCAACAAATATCATAATATGTATAATATATCAATCGTAATCTGCCAACTTGCACAAGCAACTTGATCTATTTTCTCCAAGAAAAGCTACCTGCAGTATTAGATTAGAGTCTCTAAAAACTGTGATTTATATGTTGTTAAAGCATACCTTACAGTCTTCATCCTCACAACCCACCAGATCTGTTCTACTGCATGAGGACTGGAGGGCAAACAAAAACTCACGTCAGTAGTGATACAAGCTGTATTATTTTGTGGTAAAACAATGATTTCTGTGTTTCATTGATTAGTGGAGTGAGTGATGTGTTCATTACATGCTGTACATTTGGTGTGCTGAGACTCCTTCTTAGGTGTCTCCCCTTAGCAGCGAGCGCCTCCTTCACTGTCACAGCCTACAGATAAAATACAGGTGCATCTTTATAAAGATTAATTATTTACTGAGCACTAAGTCATAGCTACTTTTTACAGATCAGCAGTTATACCTGTCGTAGCCTCTCTAGACTGAGGATGTTCTCCACTTCCAGAACTCCCCGTGTGTATTTCTCTATGTAGGTTTCTCCATCCTGAGTTTCCTCACTGTCCCCGCGAGCAGCCATGAGGGCCAAGGTCTCCCTCTCCTCTGGCTCTTCTGAGGCCTGGCAAGGTGGTTAAAGAAACAGAGAGGGCTGGTGAGATTATATTCCAAATCTGGAAAGCGGGCTCTGTTATATATCAATTTGAAAGAAGTATTTTAGCAGACAGCCATTCGTACCTTTGGTATGTTGGAAACAATCTCATAGGTTACACAACAGGAGTAAAGCGTGTTCTTTAGGGACATTCTTCTCTTGAGACTCTGTGTGAAACTCTGCAGGAAAAATATTAAAATCAGGTTCATCATTTAAATCTCATCTCTGTGGATTGTGGACCACCCTCTTCTGATAAAATCTGATCCCTCTTGTAATAACCTGCTTGTTGTAGACGTTGACCGCAATCCTCTTGCGGAGCACCAGCTCCATGGAGGCAGGGTGGCTGAGCTGCACCGTGGCTTTGATGATCAGGTAGATGCGCTCGTTAGGTGACGTGACCCGGTTGAGGTGCACAGAATCATGGATGGATGAGTCCCAGGAGCACACTGCAGACACCTGGTGAATTAGGAGACTTGTATTTCATTGGTGTCGCTCCACAGTCAAGAGGCTGTAACTGCACAAGCACTCATAGAATAAAGACATTTAGGTGGGCTGTAACTTAGGGGTATGCAGCAGTTGGCTGATGAGCAGAAAAATCCCCCATCTCATGACACTTTAGTGCAATAAATGGTACAATGATTAGTGTTTGGTTACTACTGCTGCTGCTCAGCATCAAAGAAAAAGCTATTAAGATGACTATTATTTTAAATGCTTGCTTAAATGAGAACTGCTACCCTTGAAATTACATGTAATTGTTCAATAATGCAGATAATTGTAGGAAGAAAAATATTGCCCTACAGGTGCTTTGTCGGTTTGAGATTATCTGTGGAAGATACCTTCTACTGTTGCAACAATTCAAGTAATAAGATCAACATGAGTAAGCATGGAGCCTTTATTTTTGTTTTTTTTTAAATATAAAAATACACTTCAAACAACTAATTGAAGAAAAGGTGATGGGAAAGCCAGTACTTTAATACATCTCTGAATGTACAACTTCTTATGAAGTCCCCACCCATGTGCCTTTGTCAAGTCTTCTGTCAAGCCTTTAGAAGCTACAATTACCAAAAAACCCATTTTAACATGTGTGTGGAGTTGCCTTTTTGGCCACAGGAGGGCAGTATATTCAAAGCTATTTCTCACCTCCTCATCACTGTGTCTGATTATGGGCAGATAGAAGAACTGGCTCCCATGCTCTTTGGGCAGGATAGAGTTAACTCCTGCAGCGTGTGGGCCAGTCAGCTGCTCATTTACTGTCAGATTATCCGCTGGTGGCACAAAAGATGTTTAGCACATGTAAAGCTTGAAAGACACTGTGTGTGAAATATAATTTGATGTAAAAGCTGTGTCTGCCTCACCATTCAAATCCAGGAAGAGGACCGGGATGTGAGCTTCCATTCCTGCAGGTGAGGTCCTAAGATATTTGAACACAAAGTTAATGGTGGAAAAAAAGCAAAGAGCAAATGAAGTAAATCTCTCATGTATATTGGAGTCTGATTAGTTTTTTTTACCAGTCTGCAGGAGCTCCAGGGATGCCACTACCAGGTGCAGGTACCAGCACAGCGTTTCTTTCTTCGGTCAGGCCAACCCACTGCTCCACCAGCCGGGCTTCACGCTCAATATCCTCCTCTGACTTTTCTGGATACACAAAGAAAAGAAGAGAAGGGAAAGTGAGCATAGTCGGGGGCAGAAAACACAAAAAGCCCATCAAGGTGGTAGCTTTAAAATATGGCTCTAGACTGACCATGCTTGTTGATGATTTTCTTGATTTGTTCGTCAAGGTACTCCCGCCGTTTGATCAGGGCCTCTGACCAGCGCTCTCTAACACAGTTGAGATCCTCCTCCTGGAACCAGACAGAGACCAAAATCAAAGCCAACTGGCTTAGTGAGGCTGCAAGGCACAGCTAAAGGTTTCCCGGGAAGGGCAAGGGTACACAGGGCTGACCTGTCTGAAGGAGTAGCACGTCTGCTCCTTAACACACCCACAGCTAGTATTTTAGAAAAGCTGAGAGAAAGCTAATCCTGATTGGAGTTACCCCACCAAATGTGTTACAAATCAAAACCTCCAGATCTGTATTTTTGGCTGAAAACTATTGTTATATTTTAAAACACACCCACATACAGTATAATACCTTCCTTTAACCCCTTTTGCAATTCACATACATCCATTCACACAGACACACTTTCATGCAGATCCTCATGTGCAGGCACAGCCACACAGAATCCTACCTGGATACACAGCATATCACTCAGAAAGCAGATTCCCCTCTGCAAGTTCCAGACCTCAAAGCCAACAATTTAATGCTCCTGACATCAGAAAACTCCCACCATGCAAAGTAATGTAAATCATGCAGTCATGCAGTGGCCATGTGATTAAGGGTAAAATTATTATTCCTGTGGCTTTTCAGTAGTAATAAGCAAACAGTAGCATTAGTGTGCACAACCTGAGGGAAAGGCAAGACAGAGCGGGACAAGATCCCTGGCAGACAGACATCTGTCTGGGAGCTCAGCCATGGGTGGAACTGTATTTTGCACACAGGACTGCCAAAGAATGGTTGGTGTGATTGATAATTACAGCATCAGAAATCGTCCAAATGTGCAACTAGTGTTTAATAAAGCACTCCTTTAGTCGGGAGAGGCACAGCCCTCTGCCTTTTTCCTCACATGCCCTCAGCAACAGGCCTAGTCACAAAACACATGATCAGTTGGTTTCCATCATGCTGCAGTGTGAACTACAAGGGGAGCAGCAGCAGGAGGAGACTGAAATGGTACCTGATAACTATCCATATCGTCTTCCACCTCTCTCTGGCAGGAGAGAAGACACTCAGTCAAATGTGGGGCACCAGAAATAGCCCTGACATGACAGCTCAGAGTATACCATTCATGTGTTTAGGAATCTTTTGGAAGTGTCTGTTTAGATTTTCAAGGTCTTCATCAACTAAAAACGTGTTCAGCTAAGCATATGCTTTTGAGTAATCAATTCCTGTAAGACAGACCCAAAATGTATTCTTTCAATTATTCTGATAGATTCTGTGACTATTAACAATTTATCAAGTCATTGTTTCCTGTCAGCATTAAGGCATGCCAGCGCATGTTAACAGGACTAACAAGATACTAATGAGTTTATACATTCCTTAGCCTGCTTTAGACCCACTGCCAGCAACCCAAATGAACCAGTCATTGCACGAAACCCAAGACAGGCTGAACATACTTTAGTCAAATAAGCATAATACTGTATTTCACTGGCTTGAGATGAGCATGCTGTTCCCAAAACACTGTTCTGTTTTAATGCAGAAATAACTACATATATCATCCTGTTTATATTAATACAAAAGGTTTGTAGTCTAAGTCTAAATGAGCATATGTGTATGTGATTATATGCAAAAATGTGTGTTTTTGTTTCACTGACCTGGTAGCTGTCAAGGGGTCTCTGTAGCTTGGTGGAGCGAGCCGACACACAGCCAATAGAGACAGACAGCACTGCCTCCACCAGCAGAGGCAGAGTGCCTGAGTTTTGGACTGGCTTCACACATACCTGCAGCCTTCTGGAGTGACCCTGCTTGGACAAATCATCCCCATAATTCAACATCAGTGTACTGCTTCCAGCAAAGCACACTTACATTTCTACATGAAAACGGCCATTCATATTTACATAATTAGTTATGATCCTCTGAGCTATGTGTTTTGATGTATTGCAGCCAGTCTGGCCAAAGGGAAACGTCTTCATATTTTTTCTCTGACCTGTCGGAGTTGGAAGACTCCCCCTGTGCTGATGTCTTTTCCAGGATGCAGCTCCACAGACGAGTACTCTCCCTGATCATTCAGCTCCTGGATGGAAATCCACAGCTCGATCCTGCGAGACACCTCACTCCACCTTGAACATGCAGCAAACAAAGTTAGGAAGGTGTAAAAGTCTGCGTTTGTCTGTAAGGGCAACACATGACACACATACCTGTCTCGAAGTGTCTGGGTCTTGGCCTCTAATGCATCTAACTCCCAGAGTGAACGTCCATTCCCAGCACAGCGGTGACCCCACACTTCTATTGCCAACGCTCCATCCGATATAAACTCCAAAAACTCATCTGTCACATGTACAACATAGTCCTGCACACAGACAAGGGTGTTGTAGTGGAGTTCATTTTCATATAAATGTAACTTAAAAAAGCATTTATATTAACTTCAGTTTCAAACAATCAGCAGCTCCCTTTTCTCACCTTGCAGTGGTCAAACTGGACAGTGAACTGGGCCTCCGGGCTCCGAGGGGAAGGTCTATCTGGGCTGACCATTGGAGGAGCCACAGTGGGCTCGCCATGCTCCCAGAAGGTGTACTGACAGAAGACAAAGTTGGACAGGTTGTGAGGCAGCCCCGTGGCCTCCCTGATCCGCACCTGCAGCGAAGCGACACATAAACAGGATGAAACCAAGTTGCTGCCAAGTGTTGATGTACTGTGAAAGTCATCAGTATGTCTAAGGCATGTTGCTCATACCCTGCAGGTGAGCCTCTTGGCCATGTGGACAATCTCCCCGTTGGTGTCCATGACTTCGTAGCAGCTACTCTCGCTGGAGTTCTCAGACGAGTCATCTCCCCCACACAGGCGCTCGGGCACAACTCCACTGACTCTCATGAGCTCAATATGCAACCTGCCTGCTACCTGTCCACACAAGGGGCAAGCAGACATCATCTCCACAGTTTAAAAAGATGCTAAATATCCTTGATATACAAACATCAAATCTGCTGCCTTTGAGGTAACAAATTTCAAGTAGTAAATTATTCACTTCCTTAAACTTGATATATTTGTGTATAATACCTTCATACAGACTTGACATATTAGGATTACTGGAAAGCTGCACCATGAATAATTCATCTCTGTATTAATTTCTTTATGGTGTACTCTTACCTCTCCCTGCTGGCTGATAATGGGGACAGCATACTGCAGTTTGACATCATGGAAAAGGCACTCCAGAAAGATGTTGGCCACTCCGATCAGGTTGTGGTTCTCTTGCGCCTCGTAGAATGGGTCACAGTGCTTACTGTTTGCCTTGTTATACTGGAAAAACAGGCGAATAGACAATAACCCAGTTAAAAAAATCTTAACATTGACTTTCTACTTATCTTTTTCCTGTTTATCATCTGTTTCTTACAATCTCCTCTGTGCCTTCCTTCCAGTCCCTGTAGTGGTCTCTCATGTCTACCAGTTTGTTCTCAAGCTTCTCGATGGTCCAAACCTGAGTGCCCTTCCCTTTCCCACGCACTTGGATGGCTGGTTCGCTCACTATTGCTCCACGCTATATAAAAAAAGATGAATAGTTTAGGTACTTCATCAGAAATATAAACTTATGGTTTCGTAGATGGTAAAACCTTAAAAAGTCAATTCTAAAGGCATAAATGGCAATGAAATCAGTAACAATGACATACCATACAGCATTTCTGTTAAGTTGGACTACAGGGGGTTCAGGGGTCTGACCTTGCGGTTAGCGCTGAGGTTGGCTGCAGGAATTTGAAGGGTGACCTGGTAGTCAGTCTGTTTGCTCATCTCCTCTGCCAAAAAGTTGGCTTCTCTCACCAAGGTGTTGGCTTTCACGACCTGCTCCCTGAGTCGAGAAAGACTCTGACGAAAAAGCTCATCCCTGACGCACACAAAGAACACAAAAGAAAGACTAAGTTGAAAAAGCAAGTTCATTTAAGTTTACATGTGTATTTGTTCTTGCCAGATGAACCAATTCCTGCATCTCAGATATTACTCTCTTCCTGCTATTTTCAAAATCTACAATTATTTAAATTTTAACATGAATGGAAAAGTAAAAGAGAACAAGATGTTGAGGCTGAATCCAGGATACAGTATGCTTGCCTGGTTTCAGTGTTTGAGGACAGGTTTGGCCATGTGATAGTGATGGTAATTACACAATTGTGCATAGTTTGACTGCCACAGTGCACCACTACACTGACTCTGACCAAAGCCATCCTTTCACTGTAGCTTTTATCAAACTATATTTTTAGAAAGTGTAAGAGTCTCATCAATTCCACAACACATATTTAGGATTAGGTGGAACATGGTGGAATAATGCTCCATGGATAAACCTGCAGGAGCTGCAGCAGACAACATCTCAGTTAAATGTTCCAGGCACCATATTTAATCTGAGCTTTAAAAAGCTCTGGATATTCTGTGAGGAAAACTTACTTCTACATGTTGGCTGCACATATTAAGGTAGATATTGAATGTATGTCATGCATCTCTGTTTAAAGCAGTGTAATCAGAAAATTGTATTTGATAACATGATGAAATGACACAACAGAGTTTGAAAATGACTGCATTTCTTTGTTTTTCCAGGCCCTGCTTACACAGATATACACATCTGAGTATGTGTACAGTTGTGTATCCGTGTGTATGTCTGTGTTCCACTGACCGCTCCTCTGTCCACAGTCGCAGCTTGCCGTGCGGTGTGTGCGTAGGGAACGTCAGGCGGTCACTGCTGCTGCGGTGGTGCTGCGGTGTTTTCTCCGGAGACAGCTGTTGCCGTAGTGACTCCAACTCTCGCTCATACATCAACCTCTGTTCCTCCAGAGCCGTCCGCTTTTCCTCCAGGTACTGTTTCTCCAGAACTTGGACCACATTCTGCATGGGGTCTGCACACACATACAAAAATAGTACAATTTACAATTCAATACACGATTCTTAATTAAAACTTACAGGAGCAGCATTGGATTGAGTTCAATCAGTAAAGAAGCAGGAACCGCAACCTGAGTGTTGAAGCCTGCATTTGAATTACAATTCAATTCAGATAAAAGTTATTTACATTATTAAAAATCTTAGGTTAACTATAAAGCTGTTTCAGTCATCCAAATGATGTTGTTTTCTCTCACTGTAAGGTTTGTCTAGTTTGCCGGTTGAAAATGTTGGTGCAATGCTTACAGAAAATTAGTCAACTCTATTTGGATAATCAGTTACCTGTTTTAGTCATTATCAAGCCAAAAATGTGACAATGTGAATGCTGCTTTTCTTTGTTTGTCTAAAAGTAAATTAAACTGTTGGTGGTTGTTGCTTGTTGGTCCCACCTCAGCTCCACCCAGGCTCTATTTCACAATCCAAACGAAGATTTGTGGCACTGACAAATATCTCCAAAATTGACACTACATTTGGGCTTTTCTATACTCAGTAGGATAAAAGAATTATTGTTTTACAAAGATGGCATTTTAAAAAGATGTTAGATCAGAGTTCCTGGAAAAAGCTGAAGGTTCAGAAACCTAATTTTATCCATGTACATACTGTATACAGCTGTGGCCTGAAAGGCTTAAGGATCATGTAGATTGCAGAGGGCAGATTATCCTAATCATACCATTGTTCCCCAGAGTCTTCATTATGACCTCCATCTGGGCAAACTCGTAGCTGTAGTCCTGCTCAGAAGAAGCTTCACTAGCAGTCTCCACATCTGACTCGACAAAGCTCTCTCTGGGAGATGCTCTCTCCAGCTCCTTCAAGCGGTCCCGCCGCTTTCGTTTAGGCAGATTGATCCTAAAGCACAAAGGCTTCCAGTCAGTGACTTCACAGTAATACTTCATGTGTTCACATGTTTGGGGCCAAAATATGATAAGACCTGAATCTGACCTGAAAAAGTGGTTGTTGCCCCATAAGATACGGTCTCCGTGCCACAGGTGTATCAAGGAATCAATCATTGTTCCGTTCACACAGGTTCTATAGAAAACAGAGAAATTAAAATCTATTAATGGAGATGTCAGACCGCATTATAATGTCTAGCTTCATACATGGAAAACTAATTGGGTGTGTGCAATTCCTTTGTAGTGGGAGGGAGACATGGTTCTGATATCAAAGCAAGGAGTTCAGATCATAGATTCCTGCATAGTGAGGTCATGTGAAACACTGAGGTCCAGTCATCCATGAAGGAGAGACAACAGAGAGCAATACAGTAGATAGAGAGTACGTTGTACAGTAACTCACCTGGCGTTCTCTATGGGCGTCAGGGTGACATCACCATCTGGGCAGAGCTCCAGTATGCAATGCTTCGGCTGGATACCGATCCCAAAGAGCTGGATGTCCTGAGACGTGTCGGCACCCACACGTGAGTGCTCCTACACACAGGCGGAGGACAGATTAAGGAAACAATAATAACAGCCCTGAAAATAATTACATTCATGGTCTTATTCCAGCTTTTTGGTCATAACCCTAAGAACTGCAAATAGTTATTTATTCAACCAAGAGTATAGAAAGAGAAAATAAATCTTAATAATGGTTCAATTTTAGGAAGAAAAAAGCGAGAATAAAACCAAAACAAATCCAGGCCTAAGTGAAAAAGCTTGTGTTGCTCTCATTGTGGAGTGGGCGTAGTTAAACAAACATCCCAGTTTCTAGAGGATGTCCTATCCTGCAGTGAACTAACCCACTTAACATTACCATAGTCATTCCACACTGATATGTCAGGCCGGCATGCAGAACCCATACAAAGGCTTGTTGTTCTGTACGCAGCACAGGCTGCTTTCTCACATGCTTCTGCTCTTACAGGCTCAGCTAGCTGCTTGGTTGTTCTACTTCAGTGCTTTGCAGAGTCCAAACCTGCTCTTACTGGACTCCACTCTGCTCTCATCATGCCATATGGATCACTGCAACATATGTGCTACAGTATGTTTCAGGGCCTCTGTCAAGAGTAAATATTACCACTAACGTATGTGTGCTGCCAAGGTAGCGGGTGAAAATCTAACCTTTTGTGGGAAATAATCCTCAGACAAAGATGGTTATAAAGAGAACAGTTTTTTTTGTTTGGCTTCTGTGAAAGCCGTTATGACGTGTTCAGATTTATGACTTTGGCAGCATCCTTGGGGAAAAAAAACTTGCCATTAGCAAATCCTACTAGCGACATTGCCTATTGACACCAAGATCTCCCATCTGTTACAGCATTCAATCATACAGTTGTTTTAAAACAGGAAGAAAAACAGCTTCTTTCACAATGTATAGTGGACCAATATATCTAATTGTACCAATGTATGTAGTCTTAATTCAATTTTACAAAACTGCAACTGACAAATTCAAATATTTGGTATAAAAATGAACAATCTTAGTCTGTCTAACACCAGACCCTACCTCAATCTCACGTGAGATTGAGGTAGGGTCTGGCGAGGAGTCGTTCATTTCCTTGTACTTGAGGCGGGATCAACTAATGTCGATCAAATGCTTCTGTATGCTACTGGACAAACTTACAGTCAATCATATCAACGATAGACGATGACGTAGGGGGCAGGGCAAACACATGCTTTTTATGAAGGAAAAATCATGTAGCGCAAGTTTTTGTTCTATTTTCAAAGTGAATTTGCCTTCCCATTTTTTTAGCACACAATCTACTGCTGCTTTGAACGGTTGCTGCACCTCCGTGGCCGCCATGCTGGATGTAAACAGAGTCGCTCTACGGTCGTCATTGCCTTGAGCCCGCCTCCCCGTTCTGTGATTGGTTCCCTATCTCAGGCAAAAATGTTGTCTTGGTGGCCATGCTAACTTTCTGAGCGAAGTAGAATTTCGTTGGAATGAGAGCATGGGTATACCCAGGCTAGAACAATCTGAGGACACAGCTCAACTGAAGCAACACCACAGGAGACAATTACAGTACACCAGTGGTGGAAAGTAACTATGTACATTTACTGCACTTAAACACTACTACTACTTTTACTGCAATACTTTAACTACATCAAGCTGCTAATACTGCTGTACTTTTTACTCAAGGATCTGAACACGTCTTCTACCACTGCAGTATGCCACTCAGTTGTAGCATGTTAGTAGCTGGTTTATCTGCAGAGCAATTCATTCCGCTACATGAAACAGAAAATGATTCCTCCAGTACCCGCTGAGCCGTGATAATACTGAGTGATTAAGTACTGTTTGGACCAACAGACATTTATCTTAATTCTTGTTCAGATCATGAATTTTATACTAAGGTATATTTCTGACATCATAAAAATTACCATTTTAGGATCGAATATTTAACGCAATACAGGCATAATAATGATTTTAAAGAATCCATGGAAACAAGATTATATGTGTGACATTGCCTTGCAGTGGGGATAATATATTTATCTTCTTTTAGAGTTACCTCTCAGTCATCCAGCTCATGTCAACTGGACTTCAAGTTTTTCAACTTTTAGATTAAGATTACATACAAATTAGTCTTGATAGTTATGTGCAAATTGCAGCCAGCAGGGTAACGTAATAGCATGAATGATTCACATCTGAGTATCTGCAACCAGTTTTCCTGTTTAAGTATCCTTGAGCAATGCAATGAGCCTCTATCAGCACCAGAAATAGTAATATTGAATAGTATTAGATAATATCACATTTATGATCACATTACCTTCAGGTAGTAGACCAGTAGCTCATTTAGGGCAGGATCTGCATTCAGATTGACCAGGAAACACTTATCTTCACCCACTTTAATCCCAGATGTTTCCAGAGAGATGCCCATGCTCTCTAGCTGCCTCTGACGCTCCTGTAAACACAGAGAATAACATTGTAACTGTACACATATTTTTGCTGAGTTAAAATAAAGTTCATGGCATCTTTTTTATGACCAATGTGCGTACAGTGGCAATCTCTTCTGTCTTTCGTAGCTTCTCCTCCCAGGTGACAGTCATCTCCTGAATGAGTTTCTCAGACTCGTGCAGTTTCTCTTTTAGCTCAGGAGCCTTCATGGACTGATGGGAAGAACAGAGAGAGCAAATCAGCAGGAGTGGAAACTAAATCATCATGTCAGTGATAACAAATTGGCCATGAATACATTTGTGAGGTCCACTCAAGGTCTCCTCTCACCTCAGCCTGAGAGAGCTGAACTTTGAGCTTCTCCACCTCTTCCCTGAGCTCTCTGATTATCCGTGCGTTGGGGTCTTCGTTCACCACTGCGTGGTTGACGATTCTCTTGGCCCTATCGGCGTAACGTAGAGTCGACAGAGTCTCCTCGTAGTTATCAGCAGCTGGACTCACTGTGGCGATCATGGCTGTCTTGCTGTTTCCACCAAGGTTATCCTGAAGACAGAAAACATCGTAAGAAGAGTTACACCACATATTTCAACACAGTTTTCTGTTTTCAGTTTTCTTTCTATGTGTATGGTGCAAAGACTGCGGCAGCAAAGGACACATGTAATATTTTTGTCAGCTTTCAGTGGAACCAACATTTCAGGCAACAGCTAGTGCTATGAGTTATTATACATCAAAAGACAGTGATGTATGTACAATATGATGGTCAAACCTTCAGTAGCCAGGTGAGAACTGAGTCTCTGTAAGGCACAAATTTGGCCTTCCCCTTTCCTGCTGACTGGTCAGCCAGGGCAGAAATCACACAGCCTAAGGTGGTAAGAGACCTAAAATCACACAAAAAATGTGAAGATTAACAACTTATCAAATGATTACTTGGGAATTACACATTTCCATGCATTAAAGGATTTTAAGATATACCCACTTGTTGATATTGCTGCCTTCTTTGAGTCTCTCTCCAGCCGCTCCAGTTTTGGACACCCTTTCACTCCCTGCCAGGTCAACCAGACTCAACTTGCTCACCTTCTCCCCTGAATTCTGTTGATTGTGACCATCATGCACAAACAGTCAGAACCACGATAAGACAAATACATTCATAGGATAGGATAAACATGAATGAAGACAAAAAAGACTGACCCCAGACTGTAGATCATACAGTGTTTGTGTGACAATAATACTGAAGACAGCGTGTGATCGACTGCTCTCTTCATTCATGTTGGTGGCTGCGACTGTGCGAGATTTGTTTCCCTCTGACATCAGCACCTCAATGTCCTAAAGAGGCAGAGAGGGGTTTCAAAAGAAATGTAAAATATGCTCTAAAGTTTGACAAAAACATCACTGAAAGGCATAACTTACAAATGGATCATTAAGACAATAATAAGGGCAGGAGGTATTAACATATGGCTGTGTGCCATGTGATCTAGCTGGGTCACAGCAGGCACAGGGCCAAGGCTCCGTGAATTCTGCTGGACTAATCTCAGGCAGACCGGAGCACAGAGGAACAGGGTGGAGATGTTTAAACTTAATTAAGGAAGGCCCTGCCAAGGCTTGGCATATAAACTACACAAAACCCCATGACTACATCCCACATCAGGAATATGTGTCATTGGAGTTTCTGCACTTCGGGAGGATTTTCAACTAAATGGTTATTCCCAATGTAAATCAATAGTTTGACAACAGGGGATATGTTATACATGCATTTCTGCTAGATGTTTTAAATAATATCTATGTGTATGTCAAATATGAGGCTCTGGTCAGTGTTACGGGGTGGATTCAGAAGGGTGAGAGACACACCTCAAAGCTGGTTACAGCCAGCTGAGATAGACCATCCACGTATGGACCCAGGACTTTGTGTTCCCGAACTTTCAGGGACTGTCGGCTCCTTAAAACAAAAAATAGGCAACACATGAGTGAAAGTAAAAGAAGGAGAAAAAAAACAGGAGGAGTTATTCACTATTCCCAATCAGGGACAAATATGAAAAAAAGAACAAAGAAAAAATGGAACGGAAGTGGAAATGGAAGAGCACATTTAATTTCCTCTTTGAGGAGAGAAATGAAATGAAATACACACTTTGAAATTAATTATTTTCATGTAAGACTTAATGGCACTTATGGCAGCTCAACAAATACTCCCTCCCTTCTGACCTTGAGAGGCTGATCAGCATGAAAGAAAACTTAGATTAATGTTGCAACATTTGAGGAGCTTGTTCATTCAAAAATGCTTTCAGTTTTTTCTGAAAAGTAGTATTTGGTAACAATGGTATTTCTTGAAAAGTTAAATAGCGTAAATGTCTGACAATGACCAATGACTAATTTAAAAAAGTTGTCCTAAAAAAAAAAAAGTACATATCCTGTACTACTTTGATGCACCGCTGAATCACTTTAACATGCACTCCAACCACTGTATGTTAACAGGAGTTTGATGCCAAGTTATTACATGAAAAAATATGTGTAAATGTAAAAAGTTACAGATTTTTTTCATGATTTTATATTTTAATTACAATTTAAACACAAGCCATGATTGTACAGTATATGATATTTTTTTAAATATATATATATTTTTAAACATTGCTTAAACAGGACTGGTAGGGGACTCTTTTCAGCTATGAGTATTTCCAGGTAGACAGTGAATGTCAGACTGACTCAAAATAGACTAAAGGGCGTGAGTTCATCATAATAAAGAGACATGTCACCCAGCTCAACAGTGTGGCTCACTACATTTTTGGACAACAACAGAGCTCTATTTCACAGAGCAATAAACTGTAGCATGCCTTGGCTACACAGTCAGTACTGTATATGGTAGTAGGATCAGTTCATGGTTAGTTTTACTTTTTTCATATGATAAGTTGAAAGTTAGAAAAATATACTTTTCTTTTAAGAAAATGCATGATGGTGTTAGAATAAACCTTTCTAAATTCTAACTCCGTAAACTGTTCTCAGCAAGTTACTAAGAGCAATAACATTTTTCCTAAAGGTTAAGTCTGATGATATTCTATAGTTTACTTCATCCCATGAAATAATCCAATAATGAAACCATCCACTGAAAAGACAAAAAACCGACAATGTTTGATGATGATTGATCATACTAACAAGCTGTCTGTAGATTAGCCTCTGTGCCACAGTTTTCACATGAGTCACACCAT
Source organism: Scomber japonicus (assembly GCF_027409825.1). Classification (NCBI taxonomy): domain Eukaryota; kingdom Metazoa; phylum Chordata; class Actinopteri; order Scombriformes; family Scombridae; genus Scomber; species Scomber japonicus. Next base: position 12,357,526 of record NC_070587.1, on the reverse strand, counting down.
CAAACTCAGTGACACGCTCCTTCATTACCAGGAACCTGGCTACTGTTGTTTATTTGAATCAAACTCACATAAACAATTCTGCTGCTGTAAATAGACACTAACGCACCAATTCTGGCACTGAAAATAATCCACAAAAATGGCATTATTTATAACTCAACACTACAGTGTGATGCCTTACAGCTTTTTAGTAAGCCATTATAAAAGATTAAATTCTATATTCGTGACCCATTTTTATAGATGTACATCTGCAATGGGAACCAGCTGGCTTGGGGCTGAGTGCAAAAGGCAGGCTCGGGCGGGTCAAAACCTATTGATTTGTGTCTTATAAAAATATAGAATATTTCCAGTCTTATCCTTTAAGAAACTATAACTTAGTGTAGGTAGGTGTTTTACTAGATGACCTGAAGCCCCTCCTCACCTGGCTGCCTGCCAGGTGTTGAGAAGAAATCCTATAGATCAGTGAATGAATCCCTCTCCTTGTGGATACAGAACTACTGAGGTTAGCAGAAACCAGGTTCCCTGCCTCCACTCGAGTAATCTACCACCCCTCTGCAGCCAACAAGAGGATATAACAGTTAGAAAGACAATGGCCAGCTATCAACTCAAAGAGGGACACAGAAACAGAGATCCTATTTACGCTTGACTCTATACCACGTATCTATACCAGAGTCGATGTTTCATCCTACACACCACAGAGACAGACAGATGGGAAGATCAAGTGAGTGTGAGGCTTGTTATATAAGCGAGAGGAAGTTGCCATCGAAATGGGTCTGGCTGCATCTTCAGACATCTGCAGCGCACAGAGCGATCCACTGTAGTCCCTCTGTGGTACTCGGCTCACAGGCTGCTCTGACCGCTCTCCTGTTCCCAGCTTCACTAACAGATGTCCCTGAAACACACTCTTTCACAGCTCGCCCTCCCCTGCAGTCTGTCTGCCAACCCACATCAGACCACTGAGGCAAAGAATGCAGCAGTGTCAGAGGATGATGCTGGCCGCTGTTCTGCAGGAAATGACCGGATTGAGCTTCCTACACGCGTTGCTCTGTCGGCGAATTCAAGCAACTAGACACAACAGAACTATAAACAGAGAGAGATGCAGTAGGAGCTGCCTGAGAGGTCACTGCTCCTGCTGGAGTTGGAGTGAATCAAGGCTATGAGAAAAATTACACCAAGGTTTGTGTAACCAGCTGCGTCTGTCACCCCAGCTCCAAAGCATTACCAAAGTATTAGCTCATTAAATTCGGCAAGCAGATGCAGGTCACGTGTTTGTTTACTTTAAAGGAAAAGTACAAGACTCACCCTTTGGGATCCAGTAGGTCCCGGACCTTCTCGTTGTAGATCTCCATGAAGGACACCTCCACTTTAAAGGAATGGGCCTCATTCCCCTCTCTGCTGACCCTCTCAAACAGCGAGCAGCAGAGTCGAGGGATCAAACCCGGCTGCTCCCCATTTCCCATCATGGAAAAAGACTTGCCTGAACCTGGATGGACATAGCAGAGTATCAACTTTAGAGTTTCTACTTTTGTGTGGCCATCCAAATCACCAATTCACTTCATCTATTTAAAACAAATGTTGACTTATTAAAAAGGTGCCAAAGCATTAAAAAAAGTATTTACTCATACATCAGGGGACTGGCAGGCCACTAAAATATTTGTGCTCTTCTCTTCAAAGTGCTGACTAGGTGTGTCTCTTTACTAAGTGCTACTCTAGAAGCGGAAGTAGGATAAAGGAGCTAATTTGATCCAGGAAGGATATGAGATCAACCGGTGTGATCAGAAATACAAGTCTCTCCGCTCTTAAACTTTCTATCAAGACATCTGCAGATAACTTGGCCTGCAAATATACTTAAACAAAGACTATAACACAGGCAAAATACCTCAGGCTGTATGGTCTAATGGATTTACCAAAAAAATAAGAAAATGAAAATTTCATGTGGATTTTCAATTACCTGTTTGTCCATAGGCAAATATACAGGCGTTATATCCCTGGAATGCATTTTCAAGTATTCCTTCTCCAAGGCACTTGAACACCACCTCTTGGCCTTTTAGACAAAGAATCAGTCACCATGGAGATTATGTTAAACATATAATTCAGTTATAAACACTTTCAGTTGTCTGGTTTGTGGTAAAATTAGTGAAATTAGTGAAATAGATTGACGATGGCTATTCAAACAAGAAACAATGAGGAAGAAGGTTCATGAAGGGCGACAGATTCCTGTCTGGTCGTGTGGAAAATGCTGGGCCGTGTAGAGAAATCTCTTGTGTGGTTCACTGTCATGCTCCTGTTGAATGGGACAGCTGTTTAATGAGCTAAATAAAGCCTTGGCCCAGGCCCTCGAGGCAGCCCTTCAGTGAACAGACTGCCTTGTCGTTTTCAGCAGAGCCGAGATGTAAGCATTTCATTTCCATTTCAAAATGAGGTTGATATGACAAGCAAAATATCTACAATGATTATGGAAATGTAGTGGCAGTAATAATGTCTTTTTTATAGGGATATTAGAAAAACTGTAGATGTAACCTTTTGTGTGCTGCACTCATTAGAGACAATGAATGGTTGCTGAAAAAAAATGAATTAAACATGTGAGTGGGCATATGAGAAGTATAACTCTGGTAAAGGATTACATTAGCATAGTAAGAAATGCTAATTAGAGCAGCCTGCATTATTATTTGTATGTGATACAAATTCAAGTGATATTTTCATGCTCTGTGTGTGTAAACCTGCATGACTTTATACACACACACCATGCTTTGCTTTGCTTTGCTTTGCTGTTCTTTCCATCAAGTAGGGAGTTTCCCTGTGCTATTACTTCTTTACATGGGACATGATTTGAGTTCTTGGGTGATGAGCGAAGGATCAGTTTCAGCATGAACACTTATGACTCACCAGCATATTTGGGAACGTTGGATTCATCCATGGACCAGAAACAGTGGTCAAAGGCGAACACCTGCATGAGGGGGAGACATCACAGGCAGTGTAAACATACACTTTCTACACCTGTCAGAGCACGTACAGTATAATACCACTTGATCCTGCTCTCTAGCGGTCCTGTTTCTTCTTCTTCTTCGTCTGAGGCACAAAATAGGCTTATTGTGCTGTGCAGTAAATCAGCAGGACTGAGCTTGTCTGAGCGAAGGAGATGAAGTCTACCCGGGTATTGTTCGAGGTAATGCTCGTTAAAGGCTGCGCCGTGACTGTCTGCACAAATCCACTGTTAGCTACCCTAGTGTTTTGTGATAGCGGCTGGAGTTAAATGAATTCATAAATCAGGGTCAGCGCTCTCCACAAGAAATTCCAGCACCCAGTGACCCTCGTTTCCAAGGAGACGGCCGTGGCTGTTCCCGGTGGTGCGTGCTGGCGCTCAGCCCTCAGCGCCGGGTTTCACAACACGGACTTCAGCAAGCAGAGACCCTTTCCCCTTGTGCCCCAGAGGCACCTGCATGAGCTCTGGATGGATGACACAGCCTCATTTACACCAAAGATCCCTATTCCTCACAGACAGAACAGCTCCTGTTAGTGTACATGTTGCATGTTCACTCATTCACTCTTGTACACAGCATATCTGCCTTGTCCAAACACTTAATTGGGGATATAATTAAGATTTAAATATTCAAATCCAGGATACCTCTGTGAATCAGGGCTGTGACAAGAACTAATAATTAAGATTATTTAGTTTGGACATAATATGTAATACTTTTTATAGTCAGATATAGGAGATTTATAATGTCCCAGTGTCTGCACTAAACTGGCTTTTGTGTATCTAAATTGATCTAAGTTGAACCAAATAGTCTCTCTTGAATTCATTTAAAACTGTAAAATCATCTTTTTATTCAAAATCTTGCAATCACATTTATATTAATATCTGATTTTGTGGGATATTTATAGATATCTTGAAGTGGTTGTTTTGTGCAACTCATAGGCAGCATTGTCACTGCTGCCTATAATGGCCAGGACTGTCTTGTAAAAGAGATTTTTAGTTTCACTGGGGCTTTCCTGGTTAATTAAAAAATAAATAGATATTCTATCCCAGACTCTAATCACTTTTCTTTTGCAGATTTCCTTCAAGCTGGTGGGAGAATGGCTGCTACACTGTCATCCTGCAGTGCAAGCACAGCACTGATGCACATGTTACTACTCCTGGCTTTCAGTGCACCCTCACTGCCAAATCACTTCCCCCAACACAAATACCCCAAAATAATTGAACTCCTCTCTAATCATAATAAGGGCTATTGGCCAGGGAACCACTGGTTGCACAGTCAGCATGGGAAGCACTGAGATCACTGAATGCTTTGAAAACAAGACCTCCTCTTGTGACTTCAGACAAGTGAGTGGGTGCCATTCAAAGGAACAAAAGTGCCATCATTCTCAATTAGGGCTGGTTTGGTAACTAGGCCTTCAATCTCCCCTGGTCTGTTTCTTTGCAGCCAAAGGGTGTGACTGTGCAACAAATTGTTCTTCATTGGACAATTACTATTAATCAGCAGTACAAATAATGATGAAGCTGAGAAGCACAATGTGATTTTGGCATTTCTGGGATGAAAACTGGTTGAACGTGATTGGACTGCAGCCTCCATTTCTCCCTTTAGAATGCAGGGAGACTAGTGGCACTAAAACTTAGCAGACAGCCACGTGCTTGTCTAGCTGAAGGGTATTACAGGGTACTCAGGTTCACAGGCCCCAGAGACCACGCACGCCCATGGCCCACACTAACGCTCCCTGGTCCCGTCAGTGGCAGAGTACACTGAGCACAAAGGACGTCCCTGGTGTGTGAAACATCTCTGAGCTAGTCACCAGCGTGTTGTCAAGGGGAGAGGTGGGGGTGCACTTCAACAATGCAGCTTTGAATGTGCACACACACTGCCCCAGTGTCCGCGCTCATCCCTCTCTCATTGTAGAGCCTTTGTGGGTGTTCACGAGATCTTACAGCGCTGACACATTCACACGGACATCTATCCGGCTCCTGCTGACCAACCAAACTACTAAAACACTCTCAATCATTTCCCTAGAAACAACTTCACAACATTACACTGATCTGTGCAGGATGCTTCTCAGCCCCTCAGGGGAATTGTGCTGCTGGTGCTCTATCCTGCCACTGGATTATTTTAGTGTGATGCAGTGACAGTCAGCGAGGAGTCACTACAGACAGCTACTTGCAGTGAAAATAACTACTGACTGTTTCTGCTGACACTGCACATCAGCTATGTCGATGCTGGCCATTTTTTTGTAGCAATAAAGACAGATGAAACTTACATACCTTAGGTTGTTTCCTGCTGATTGAGATGGGCAATCCATCATAAACAGAAGAAATCCGTGGGTGACCCCAGAGAAAGAGAGACACAAAGACAAAATAACAGGGTTAGCATTGATACAGTTTAGCAGTCAGAGCATGCAGCTGCACCCCTCACAGTAGGAAACTTAACATTGTCTGTGTTGACACAAACATATTTTTTGAATTGGAGTATGCACATTGAAAACAAACTTCAGACTTTGTTTTAACTCTCTACACATTAAAAGTCCTCTTGTGACTCCCACAAAAATGCATTCATTCATTCATTTCTACACAGAGGCATTTCCTGGTGGTAGGTGCTGCTGTGATTGGGTTCATAATTGGGCCAGTGGAGCGTATGGAAGGGAAGAGATTTAGGATTCAATGTCCCACTGACTCTGTTAAGTAAATAGCTCTTATGCCTGTGGACTTAACAGAGAGGCCAGGTTGGGGAAGCTGCACTCAGCATTACCAGCTGCCGGAACTAAGGACAAAAGGGAAGCACATATAGCCCTAAATTATGTAGGATACTTGTCTAAACTGTAGAGGGAATTCCCCAAAGCAGAAAGCTTAAACATTGATTTTGCAATTCCTCAAAAATCACACAACCACTGAAATATGTGGCTAAGAAATTAGGAGTGATAAATATGCATGTTGCAGTATGATGCAGTGAAACAACACCACCACCCTAGTGCTTCTACATTTTCCACAGTCCTGTCCTTCAACAGTCAGCACACCCCTTCTGCAGGCGTCTGCTGGCACAGTGACAGAGGTGGGCATCACCTTCACACAGTAACTAATACAGGGCAGGGAGTGAGATTGAAGCGATGCACTAGAGTGTCTCACACGAACTGAGCTGAGTCACCAACAACAGCACGCCTACTGTAGAGAGCTGCAATACCCACATAAATACTCCTCTACACTTTTACTTTCATTTCAAATGTGTGCTGCTGTTAAGGTTTTTATGTGATGAAAAAAAGCAATCAAGCAGGAATTATGAAGAGATATTCTTTGAGGACTACATACAGGCTATTAACTGTGCTCAAACTCATTATAACAGAAAGACAGAAAGAGAGTAAAAGGAAAAGGGCCTCGATTGGGTTCATACGGCGCTTTCACACCAACAGCAGTTGGTGCGCATTAAACAGTCCATTCGGACCAAAAGCTCTTAGTTCAGTTCGTTTTTGTTGGTGTGAAAGCATCAATCGCACTTGGGTGCGCACTAAATCAAGTGGACCGAGACCTCCAAAAAGAGGTGGTCTCGGTCCGCTTGACTCAGCACCAAATGCCAACCTACCGGAAGATGAGGGGACGTCAATCGGACCACTCTTGATTCGTTTGCAGGTGTGAACGCGAACCACACCGCAGCCTGTATGCAACATAGTAACAATTTTACTGCCTGGTGTGGACCAAATAATCGAACTAGTGGTGTGAAAGCGCCCTGAATCTGGGCCACTAACAACCACTGAAACTCGGTCTTAATCAGGGCAGACAAAGACTGCAGGGCCGTGTCCTCTGGTCTGTCCCACCATGATGCAGAGCAGAGAGGGGATGTCCATGAGGAGCTTTGAGATTTGGATCAGAAGCAGACAGCAGGGGAAAATAGGTCTGAAAGACTTCCTTGGGGCACAGCAGGATCCTGGATCCTGGACTACTGACCACTTCCCAATGACCACCTCATGAGAGGAGGGGGGGGGGGGGGGGGGGGGGATCAAAATTTTTCAATTGTCAGTATTGCTACACATTGAAGATGAAGGATGCATGTGGGAGAGCTATGATAACATACCAACAGACAACAGCTACAGCCTTGTGAGGGATGGGGAACAAATAAAGACAGAGTACAGATGTTCCCTGTCAAGAACAAAAGGACAGCAGTCAGAAGACCGGAAAGAGAGAGCTAGAGACAAACACACACACACACACACACACACACACACACACACACACCATAATATGGAGACAAAAGACATGCAGTCAGGACACTATAGCAGAGAAACAGTAACAGAGTCACTGCAGTGGTACAGTACACACAACCAAATCTGGTATGCTGGGAATGCAGAAAAGACAATGGAGGAAATTGTATCTAACTGGCTATATTTAGGATTTCATAGCACCAATCTTTTGTCCTGAAAGTCTCATTAGAATTGTACTTGATTCTCAACACCAACTTTATTTCTGACTTGTATTCACTGTTACACGCTCTGTCTTTACCTCCTCCCCTTACCACAGAGAACTAATTAAGAACTAATTCAATAAGTACATTAGGTTTTCTCCCACTCACTTTAATCTCCCAAGAAATCTGTGTCCTTCTTAGCAATTCCATACCTTGGCTTGTAGAAATCATATAAGTAATGTATTTTTTATTTTATTTTACATTATTACTGGTTATTGTAAAACATATCCAATCCATTTTCCAATGTATTGTGGCGAAAAGAAAACCAAGGAATCCTGTACACAGTTCATAATTTGGATTCATTTTAATAACGTTTTGGGAATTAATAGACTTCCGGTCTATGTCTAAAAAAATATGGTCTAGAGAGATACTGAGATAAGTGTAGCACTATTATGTAAAAGAGTTGAAGAGACAGAACCATCTGATGTTATACAGATGTTCATCAAATCATACAACCACCAAGCAGATTATTGGAGACCTGTATCTAAGTATATTATTGATGAAGAACAAATCAACAGACTACATGAAGCAGAAGTGGCAAAGAGACCTGGACACTGAAATCTTTCTAAAGGAATGAACTCTCGTAATCCACACCCAGATGACTACTACAAACACACAGAGTTAAAGAGGCTTCTGCTGGAAGAGCTGTGTAAGGTTTTTTATAACCCCGAAAATCAAAATAAACTGGACTTCAAAGCTGGAGACAATGTGGACACAGATTACACTCACTTCTTTTGGTCTTGTCTCACTTTGCAGCCTTTCTGGGCTAATGTTCAAGCCACCATATTAGGATTTCTACTTAGGAAACATATCTAAGGAACTATCAGAGACAAATATTTACTAAAAACTCTCATGGTAGCAAGCAAGACAATTACAAGATGCTGGCTTCTTAAAGAGCCTCCCACCCTGAACCAATGTATACATACCATAAACAGCAGTATGGAATGTATGACATTCAGTTTGGGTTTACACACAGAAGTCAGAGAAGAGTATTGGTCTGAATGGTATTCATACAGACTAATGAAGAGTCTGACAGCTCAAACTACAGTAAATGCAATTGTGAAAAACTTCTGTGGTTATCATTTAATTTATCTGAGTGACCTCATGTTTAATGTTATCAAAAATATGATGTTTTAGCCCTTCATTAAGCAAAATGCATACAAACAAACAGCAATATCCACGTAATGCATATGAATTAAGGTCAATGGACTCCTCCAATACAATGTATTGTACAATGTACATGTTTGTATGTATTTGAGGTCTGTTACTGAACTGAGTTCTGAAATCTCTGCATCATCTATCAATACCAAGACTTGACACTCACACTTGACACATGAAAATCAAACTGCAGTGGCAATGCTTTTGTTTATGTCATTCCAGTTCAGAAATACTAGCAGTGGCAGTGTGGCAACAAATGTTATACAGTGCAAATGATTCAAGCATGAAGCCCACAGGCCATGTGCTTATTATTCATCATGCCTGTCAGGTCATGGATTGTTATGAATTGCTTATTAAAAGCTATGTTGTGGCTGAAAAAGGTTGTGACACACATGTATGGCACAGATGTGCCAGATAGCATCAGATTCTGCCCCTGCCCCGGCACTGCAGCTCCAAATCCCATTGGGGGTTGCTTCAGCGTGCCTGAATGAGTCATCAAGGGCACACTTGGGCTCCCACGCCTCCAGCTACCTGATGCCAAGGCATCCATGAATGATTTCAACTTGGCTGGGGATGAAAATGGCCTCTCATACTACTATGAGTCTCCCTCTATCCTGTGTATTACTCCTGTGTCATGGCAGACAGCTTAGAGGAGCACATTTTAGTCATATCTGCCAAATCCTTATTTCTTACCGCTTCCAGTAGAAGATACTTCCTCTGCACAAGACTGTGATTATGTTTAAATTTGTTGCACAGGGTCAGATAAAGTCAGCTCACACATGTCTGTTATGAAACATGGCATCTTTCTGTGCCGTCCATCGCAGATGCATGTGAACCGGTGCCCTAAAGGAAGTTACGAAGAGTGGGAGAGCAGCAGTGGAATCCCCCCTGTGGTTATAGAGGAGGATTAAGGCCACTGGGTTATTATGCCACAGAAAACTGCACTCTTATAGCCCAGTAGGCAACACACCAGATTAATCTACTGTATCATCCACCCACTAGAACATCTATCCATCCTTAAAAATATTGCATTGTGTGCTCATGCTCTCAGATGAAGCCAGCATACACATACTAAAACATTTAAGTGTCATTTAACGTAATCTGACACTCCTTCAAATGAGCGAGCTGGTTCAAATTAGCAAACAGAAATAAATCCCAATCTGGAGAGGAACGACTCCACATTCACAATTGCATGAAGGTTATACAGATTCATCATCACTCATTGAGCAGGCTTTCCAAGGGTTCCTGATGACATAATCCTGCTGCTCAAATGGAATATGTAAATCACTTGGATGAAGTTCACCCCCCATTGAGATGACATTCACAGCATTCTTCTTTCTGCACACACACACACACACACACACACACACACACACACACACACACACACACACACACACTGTAGTTATGCCTCCTTTTGATCTGTGGTTGAAACTATTCCTCCGCCACCACTTGAAACCTCCTTCTTTGACTTTCTTTCCCCTGTTTAGACGTCAACATGCTTTAGACAATTACAATTCAACAAGCTCTGGAGACAAACACAATGCTCCGAGCTCCACACGTGTGTGTGTGTGCGTGTGTAAGTGATAGGTTACAGCGCACTGTGCTCTCACAGGCTGAGCTAACATTTCAAATCGTCTTCCTGTATGTTTAGAACAGAACACGCCGGTCCCCACCCGTTCAAACAGAGGTCACCCTGCTGCACAGAAAGACAGGAGAGCAGGAAAATGCCAAGCAGGGTTATAAAAGAGGGGGTGGGTCTCTTGTCTGACCAATTACACTCTAGATGATTTTAATGAAGTGCAACGTAAGATTGACCAGACTGTCTGTTTTATTCATTAGTGATTCCTGATCAAACATGACATCTGGTTGAAGTCAGAGGTTTACATGCAGGAAAGTATTTCAAAAACAGCAGTAAAAGAAGTTTCTAGCTCTGAATCCTGCAATGCAAACAATTACTGGACCTTTTTAAGCTTTATAACATTTCTAATGTAAATATACAACATCTTGGCTAATTAAAAGCAGCCCATATACTCCTTCTCCCTCACTGAAAAATGCAAAATCTATGAATGCTTAAATTTTAAAAGTTGAAATGCTCTCACTGTAAAGTCTGTTCTCAGTGTATGTGCCATGTAGGCTTCAAGTGTCCACATTCCACTTAATTTGCATAACGGACCATGATTGGCTCCTGATTGGATTGTTGTGATGTCACAAATCATACTTTTAAAGTACACGTCATACTCAGATTTTCAGATGAGCGTAGATAAACTTTCCACTTTTTTAGCAGATTGAAGTGTCAAACTCTGCACATTCATCATTCTGCACAGTGAAGCCCAAACATCCAAATGAAGAAAACATGAAGAAAGACACGCTTTTGATTGGAAGGGGACTTTTAAGTCTTTTTTTATGTTTGAAACAAATGCTTCCATGGGTCATTGTTTAACATGCTAAAATTAGCTTCTTACGAAAATATTTGGGGTGGCTGGGGATATCACTCATTAGGTCATCAACATAACTCCAGAACATTTCTGTGTCTTGGCAACTGCTGTCGTTAAGCAACCGTGGTAAACATGGAGGCAAGACAACCTACCAGCCTCATGAGTCAAAATTCCAAAATGAAAGCCAAGCTCAGGATTTCAAAAACAGCCTTAATGAATAGCACCGCCATCAGCAGTGCACATGATGATCACATCGACTTCTGTTTGGGACTTTGAAGTTTCAGTAACAAAACAGAACACAACATATGATGCAGGCAGGGTCTAATTTGATCTTCTCCAGCGTTTCTGACACCACTGTGACAAGCTGGGTCAGAAGGCCACGGGCCAGGTTGAGTGTACGCTACAATGCAGCGAGGGATACTGACCACATCTGCTCTAAATCCTTAAATCTGGTTTTCCTCAAAGGCAACACAACAAGCCAAAAAGAAAGTGAAGTTCATCAATTTGTTCAATATGGTAAAGCTCCCTCTCCAAAAGGAAATGAAGTGACACATTTACTACCAGGACACACCTCCTTTGACCCTGTCTACTTGCTGGATGTCACTTATCTGAATGGATCTGCTGTGTGGCTGTAAAGGACAATAGACAACAAAAGCCACAGTAAGCATGCTCCTAAAGTTTAAAACATATCACTAAAATCATTAACTGCAGAGATTAATATACCTATTATATTTATACAGTAGTTGCATGCTTGGACATTATGAAACTAATTGTTTTAGTTGCATGGCTTCACTCCCCTTAATGAGACTGCACTTGAGTCAAAATAAACCTCTCCCACCATGACATTAAATTCCTGTAAACACGAGTCAGCTTCATAACTTCAAAAAGGCCTCGCCTGAGAGAATCACATGAGAGAGAAAACCAGAATCTTTATGGTAGAAATGTCAGTTTTTTTTCTTTACGTAGACGTCCTTCAGAGAATGAGAAACCACATCTGAAATCAATGAGGCATAGGCCTGACAAAGAGGGAGGACGCCATCTTTTCTCAATTCCGGATGAAGATGTAAACAATGTCCCACCCTCTAAACAAACAGAGATCAAACCTCAAGGGATTACAATTGTTTTATCAGCAACACACAACACTTTCCCCTAATAGCACGCCTAAATGAAGTCACACAGAAAGAGTTGGGCTATGGTGTGTGTATTTTAGGCCGACTAACTCCGAGGAACGATGTCTTACTGAATGGAAAGGTTGATTATTGGCACATAGAGAGCAAAATGGAAAGACAAAGGGAACATTCCTGAGGGCAGCCAATGGACAAGGCAGCATTGTCATTTAGTTAAGGCTTGTTTTGGAAAGCATGATGACACTTAGTCATGTGTGAAGAGAAAATGTGACAGACCTCCAAAACTTTAACAACATCAGCGACTGTCATCACCGGTCAACACTTTTATCTAACAGAGGGGAAACTTGGTGTTTTTGACATCTGGGTATCATAAGGGTTAACAAACAAATACAGAGCATTAGAGGCTATCTGTAAAGACACACATGTTGACCACATTGGGTTGGTCTCTGGTGATAGAGATCAGTAGTGGGGGATGCAACCAAAGTTAGTTATGAGTCATGAGAAGAATGATGCCACTCATTCTGTAAAACATAATAAGGACATTATTATATTTTACATATATGAAATAAAAATGTATATAAATCTACAGGCAGACACTGATTAGCTTAGCAAAGCATAGCATAAAGACAAGAAACAGAGGTTGTTGTTGTTACACTTCAGGTTTTGTACATTTTAAACAAACTAGTGACTTTTAGAGGTTGTTATCTTTGAACACAGCCAGGCTAGCTGTTTCCCTCTGTTTCTAGTCTTTGGGCTAAGCCAGAGATGCTCTATAACAGAAGATTTGGGCCAATTGTATAAAATGGTATACACTTCCTGTCTCCTATGTAGGAATTGCACACATGAGAGTGGTAACACGAAAGCATTTAAAGTTGCAAAACTGTTTCTTCACACAGCAGCACTTTCACTTTTTTTAATAACTTTTTGAGCCTTTTAGCTTGTGCAGGACCTCACAACACAACATATGTCATAAATATATATTTGTTCAACATAATTCAAAAATATTGGAGCACAGTAGCCCTCCTAGTGGACGACTTTTTAATTGAAGCACATGTCCACAGCAGTAAGATAACAAAGTAAGCTAGATAACAGAGCCAAGTGGCGATAAACCCAAATGAGCTCTTGTAACCATTAGTGATAAGAAAGAGATTAGAGCAGAAATTACAAGCTCAGTTACAGACATTATCAGACAGAGACACACTGTCTTCCACTGATCGTCTTGATATGTTGGACTGCAGAGGAGTAGCAGCATAGGGGATGAGTCTTATTTTACCGCTACAAAGACACATCTTTAGTTAGCTACAACGAAAAAGAAAGACAAAAGACAGCACCTTTCTCTAACATAAACCAGCCTCTCTAAAAAGTTAGCTGTGGCTAGTTTTTGGCTTTGCCTGTGTATTAAGATGAAAATACACAGAAAGGATTTTCCCAAGACTTGATGGCCCTGTATTCAATTGTTGTACGAGGGGCATGCTGAGGCATGACAGATGTAATATGGCCCCATTGTGTTAGACGAAGGCTATTTTCTTGTCATGATGCTCCAGCACTCATCCCCTGTGCAGACAGCAGCCTCAGGTATTTCTCTGCCTCTCCACCCCCACCTTCATTGTGTCTAAACCCCACAGGAAAGCAGACTGGCGCGTGAAAACAAAACTACTTTCCCAGATTCCCATTTCAAGTATGCCAGTCATGCTAGCTTAACTGGCGGATGAAAGACGAGACTGAGAAATATGATTATGAACATTAAGGAAACTTAACCTGTCGCCCTGAAGTCACAACCCATGTTTCATTCGCCCACCACTGAGATTATTTCTCAGGGAACTAGGAGAGGGGGGTGGAGGTCACGAGTGTTGCTATAATGCATTGAAGGACAAAGAATGAGGCTCAGCCTTCAAAGCAACTCTCTTATATTTATTAAGTGATGTTATGTTTTGTTGGTGTTCTGTGGTCTCTGATTAAAATTACAAAACAAAAATACAATTTTCAATGTTTAATTTATAATCCAAGATGGAATGAATGGAAACAATGAAAAACCTGAAGCTGCCAAATTCACCCAACTAGTGCAGTATTTTTAGGTATTGAGCAAAATTACTGGAGAAAAAAAAAAAAAAAAGAGTCTGATCCAAAAAAAAAAGTCCAATCCTGTATTTCAAAATCTAGAGCCTGCGATTTACACAAGAGATCCATCTAATTCAGATGTGTCCGTCTCCATAAAAATAGCAATTACTGCCCAAGCATTCCCAAGAGAGAGAAAAAGTTCCCATGGTCTTGGGCCCTGTAGCCATAATTGGCAGACTAATACTCAACAAATCTGACATATTTCCAACACGCAGGAGCAGGTGTCTTCAAAACAAGGCAAAGTCTTAGCGAATAGGGTATCCCCTTCTGTGGCTCCACAAGCAGCAGAGAGGCAAATTATATGGTTTAAGAAAACCCTGGCAGCCTAAACACAGAGACCCAAAACACCAAAAGCACTAGCACTGAAATGTTAACAAGTAATTATGTGCCTGGGCTACACTATAGAATAGAAATGTGACATAATAAAACCAAATGTTCCAAGGTCATGGCCACTGTGGAGAAAATATTTACTAAAGGCCTGCAAATAGTTCAAATTAAGAAAATAGGTTTGTAAGAGTGAAAATACGTTTGTAAGAGTGAAAATGACCTCAAAGACTGTGTTCACACTGCAGGTAAAGCTGATTCAAATCTGTTTCCAATCTAGATTGGCTAAAAGTCGGATTTTGGCTTGCAGTCTGAACGCAGCCAAATTAACCCAGATACAGTCAAAGTGAACCCAGCAGAAAACATTTTATATCAATGTCTGAGTCTATGAAAGGAATCTCTGTGTGGCTGATACAACATCTAAATCAGATATGGAAACTTCCACTGAATGAAAATGTGAAATTTGTTTGTGTCTCAACAACATGGCAACAAGTAGCTGCGGAAAGATCCAGCGTCAGATCCAACAACTAATGACTTAGCTGAGAAAATATTGCAGATGCAATCATTCTGCATCTCTGTGGAATTATTGTGTCCTCGCTGACCTCTCACCCACAACAGCGTTTTGTTCTGTTGTTATGTGTCCTGTTCCACATGTTAGCTTTGAGTGTGATTTGTTTAATTGCCTGGAACGCTGCCATTGTGTGGCAATTTCTCTTCTGATAATTGCCTTAAATACAGGTTAATGTGTGGACCCGAGCTGCTGGGGGAGCAAGCTCATTACCATTTATAATGCTGACTGCTGATTACATGGAACAGCAAAGTGTTATACTTTAACAAGACTGGATGTGGGCCATGAGAAAAGCTTTGACTGCGGCATGTGTCTGATTCCTATGGCTTCATTTTCAGCGGTCACACTGCTGACTTTTACTGTAGCCTGAAGACTTGTTTGTTCATTTCAAATAATCAGAGAGAACATTATTTGAGTGAGAAATAAAAGATTTTTTCCCCTAAATGAGCATCTTTGCCGATTTATTTGCCCCTGTGGATAATCAGGTCAGTTGTCTAATCATGTGTGACACCTACAGCAGATGAGAGCAGCAAACCGAGCGCATATTTGCAGAAAATAGTCTTGTGTGAATAATATTGTAACTTCCCTCAAGTGCTGCTTACAGGCATGGCATTTCAATGGCTACACAACCATTATTAGCCTGTATATTGACTCCTAATTACAATGTGAGTGGATGTCACCTCTGGAAGCAGAAACTGCAGCTTTTTTTTTTTTTTTGCTGATCTTCAGTGTTGCCACAGCAGAGTGTGAAACATGAGAGGATGCTTAGCTCTCCTTTTGTCGCAGTGCTCTGTATACTTTTCTGCACTTTTTATCCATTAAAAAAATGCCCTGGTGTGGTCTTGAATGTAACATAACTTAAATTAGTTCCAACTCCGGGGATTTACAGTGATACCCTGAGGCTTGACATTAATCTGATCGCTCTTCATGTGTCAGACATGCTCAACTGCCTCTCCTTTCCGCTGAGTTTCAACATTAGACATGCAAAATATGAGGGTGTAATTATTATTATTATTATTATTATTATTATGCTGAGGTGAACACTTTTAGAAAGTTCACACAATTTACATAACATAATATCATGTTGCAAGCAGGTGGATGACAGGCGTGCCCTCAGCAGCAGCAGTGCAATGTGCCTCTTAAACTACTGCATTTTTCTGTTGGCATTTATAAAATGAAATTGTTTGAACTGAGGGTAAAAAGGGAGACGTGCAGGCTTTCTACTGTGTTTTCAGACATTAGAGCTGCACTTTATGTTATTGTATTATAACCTGGATGGGACCAAGTTCATGTTTTCTGCTCTTTCCCTGAGCTAAACAACCTTAACAGACATTTCCAAAACATCCAGAGTTCTCATAATGTGTGCAAGCTTTTTTTTCTTTTTTTTTAACTCTCCAGCAGTCAGACTAACCACAGAGAAGGGGGGGGGGGGGGTCTTAGATACAATAAGATCATTGCACTGTTTTGCTTGCTATGTGTGTCTATGTGCATATAAACAAGATTCATTTGCAAACAATAACAGCTGGCAGTGTTTCAACTTTGTTTACCTGTTCTCCCCTTTTGCATTTGAGGGTGGTGGGTGTAGGACTGTCTGGTTGTCCTCCATATCCACGACACATTTTGTATTCAGTTCAATTTCTGCAGAGAGAATAAGTTTGTTGGGAAAGTAAAGCACTTTGCGTGGGTGTGAATGGTAAAAAAAAAATCCTTGCTATGACTGTGTTAAAACTTTTCTCAAGCCTTAAGTTGAGGCTCATAATTCAGGCTGAAAGCAGCAATGGCGATGAAATAAAAAAAAAGTTGAGATGATAATGTAGCATTGACTCCGAGAAAGACAGAAATGCGAGTTTAGCAAAGAGAAACCACCATTGTCACACTCACCCCTGCGGTTCATGGGCCGAACTCTCACTGCAACTTTTACCTTTGTATCCGACATTTTCGTCCACTTTTTTTCACTCCCACCCTGTCTATGCTCCGAGCTATCAATGTACAGTCCCCCCGACGAGAAGCCCGGATTTCTGCCCGACCAAAAAGAAGGCAGCAGACTCTACTTAAACAAACCCCAAAAAAGTCCAGACCTCGAGGAGAAGAGATAGGAATGTGTTCATTTTTTCCCCTTTATATCCATCCGGGTTCGCTTCTTGTGCAAATCCAGCACTCTGCTCCAGCCCCAGACAGCATCCCCTGCACCGCCATCTTCCACTGGGAGCACGACTGCTCTCCTCTGGCAGACTGGAGACGGCTGTGCCAAAGAGGGGAAAGGATTTACGCACCGCGCCGCTCATTGGTGGCAGAGGGGAGAGGAGTCAGTGAGGCGGTATATGTTGATTTATGATCAACAGTATCTGGAGACGGTTTAGAGATAAAATTGGAAAAGGTTTAAAATGTCGATACAGTTAAATTATGAGCTATTTTTTTCCCTGTCACACACAGGTTTGTCTTTATTGTTCTGAGGATACCAATTAACTACTCCACCACATCTAAATGCCTAAACTGAACCTAAATCCAATTCTAACCTTAACCTTAAACCCAAATTTTAAATCTCTATTAGGCTACACCCCCTTGACACACACACACACACACACACAGACAGATAGACAGGCAGACAGATAGATAGACAGATAGACAGACAGACAGATAGATAGACAGACAGACAGAGATAGATAGATAGATAGATAGACAGACAGACAGACAGACAGACAGATAGATAGAATATCACGGTCAGTTTTACAGTTACATAAATTTACAATAATTTCCTACCCTAACTTTACCATCACCTTGCCTAACCCTAATCTTTAACATAACCTTAATTTTACCCTAGCAATAACCAGTAGCCCAAAAGTCAGCGTCATCATAATGAGGGACACAGCTTTTGTCCCAAATAGACAAGCTGCCCCCAATTAACTGGTTGTAAGTCTGAAATTTGTCCCCAAAAGCAGTCTATTAAAAAAATCATACACTTAAAAACTAGTTTGAGATTAATAATGGTAAATAAGATCAATATAGACAATAACAATACAAATGATGACATGAGCACAAATACTTTTGCACTCAAATAGTTTTTTCATTTTTTCATCCTACATGAATAATTGTATTATCAGTTGTAGTAAGACTGAATTTGACCAATTTCATCGAAAAACTATTTTGAAGGCAATATCAATAATAGGAAATAATAAATATTTGTATTATACTCTCTAGCAGCAGGGCAGTGGCTCACTTTATAAAAAATACCTGTGTAAAAAATATAAAATAACTTCATATTATATTTAAAATATAATTTACCTTTTTTACCTATTTTTTAAAGTGTTTTTTAGAAAAGGCAGGATGACTTCAACAAAAACATTAGTTTGACATGATTGCCTGACAAAAAGTCTTACAAAGTCAAAAAATGGTACCTGTATTTGAATTATGTACACAACAAAGCATTTAATAACACTCAATTTATTAAATTCACATTTATTATTTTCAATGTATGTAATTCATTAGATGTTATAAGTAGTTTTATTTCCAGGTAACTTTCACTACACCACATAATACAACAGTACTCAAACCCTGTTCTTACATTAGCTATTTCATGGGTCCACTTTCAGATTTAGAAGTGTAACTCTTCACCGTGTGGTCTCCACTGTCCAGAATGATGAGCATATTGTTCAATGACACAAGCCCACCTGGGCGGACAAGGTGGTCTCTCACAAGAGGAGTTAGGACTGGGTCGCTCTGGAGCTTCCGCAAACTCCAAATCATCCCCTGATTAGAGTCGATCACCAGCACATCTCCATCTCTGTCAAACGCCACACCTGACATGTTGAGCCAGACTGAGGTCTTTAGGGTCAAACTGAAACTGTCTGTCTGATAAAGGATATGGAAGTCTTTGGTAAACACTCTCAGCCTTGTGTGTTGGTGCTTCTCTGGTGGATGAGTGTCATCGATTAGATGCTCTATCACCGCTGTGTTCCCAGTCCCCCGGCAGCAGGCCACTGCTTTTGGATGCTGAAGATCTGAAACTACTATTTGATGCTGCTGAGTGGTACCATGAGTGTAGTCTACTTTAATGCAGGACAGTGTGCCGGCTTGGACATCAGAGACCAAGATGAGCCCACTGCTGTCTGTGTCCACACCCCATGGCAGCTGGAAGAAATCCTTAACCGTCAACACATGGTTCCCCCTGGAGGTGAAAACCTTCACAGCTTTGTCTCCTGCATCAGTCACCACCACATAACCACAGGGAATCACTGCGACATCCACTGGGTAACAGATATCGTCAGTGCCTTTTCCTCTACGCCCAAAACTGTGTAGCTTCTTACCCTTTGGGCTAAACACTGCCACCCTCTTCTCACCATCATGCGCCACCACTATTGTCCCAGAAGACCCCAAAACAGCTATTCCAGTGGGGTTGATAAGAGTCCCCCAACTGCCAAAAGCTGCGGAGAGGTACAGAGCCTTGGATCGCAAACCTGTGGCCAAACCAAGGGCTGCTTTTGGCCTGCGAGGTAGAACAGAGGATGTGGTACTCCGCAACAACAGCAGCTCCTGCAGGTCACTAAGAACCTGGCAGTGGGAGGTGCTGTCAACACTGCACAACTGTCGACAGAACGGGCACTCCAGCTTCCTCAGGAGAGGGTGGGACAGAGCCTTGATGCATTCCAGACAGAGTACATGGCCACAGGAAAGGTTCTGAGGTCTGCGCTCCCTCTGTTGAGTGCTAAACTTCTCGAAGCAGACTTTACACTCCAGCAAGTTGATCTGGATCTCTCTCAGAATCCCCTCAGGAATCAGGCTGCCACGACGCGGGGAACCAGGACTGCTGGTCATGACTACAAGATTCCTATGTTCTGTAAACCTACCTAAGATAGGTCATGGAGTGATGAAAAGAGAAAGAGCACTGCAACATTTTTGTCAGCACACTAAAGTCCTGTGCTGTAGGCCCAGAAGATCACGTGATATTTTGCAGGATACTGAGGCTCTCTGCTGCCCTCTTTGGGAAGTCAAGTCACACACAAGTTGGAGAGTTTAAAAGTGGTAATTTATATTTTGATCAGTGCAGACTTCTCTGACATATTCAAACACAGTAGAAGGCAGTAGCAAAAAAAATAAATACAATTCCTTATTTCATATGCATATCAAATATCAAAAGACAAAGATATGCCCAAATATTCACTGCTGTCACAACTAGGGTGAAAGGTGTTATGTTTTTTCTCTTTCAGCAGAATTCCTACATAAACGCCTGCTAATACTCATAATGTTTAAGACTATATGACATTTATTGCTGCTCTTTTCCCAGGGAAGATCAACTGTACCTTCAAATACATTCTTGTTATAGGTCGGCACATGGCAGCTATTTCAGTCTGTGAGTTTCACGGTGTGCAGACTGAGTGAAATATGATCTGAGACAGGCAGTGCTTGTGTCAGCCAATCCGGCGCTTCTTTGCTGCAGAGGAGCACTCTTCAGGGGTCAGGCAAGGTCATTCATAATTTCCTATTTTCAAGTACACAAATACCTTCCTACTTACATAAAGTAACAGTATAACAAGGATTTATTTAATGAGTAATAAAAATGTATTAGTTTATTGCTTTAAGTGGGATGTACTGGTGTTGCTGCCACTCTGAAGCCTCTTACCCATGTGCAGTCTATCCCTGAAATGTTCAAGAACATTTTCTGCACGATGTGAATAGAAACAGGAATCGATATTCAGGAACATTTCTACCGCTAATTTCCAATCTCAAGAGCTAGTAACACTTCAGTTCATTCCAATAATAACATCACAACGAGTTTAAGAGGAAATGTAAAACATTTTAATATGTTTCATTATTTCACAGTGAAAAATAACAGCACAAGAAATGTTCAGCAGACTTGTTTTGGCAAATTACGTCTAAATCCAGAGACAATGTACCATTTATAGTGTCTACCATGGGAGCCTGGTCCATTCCACAGAGGTCAACGTCTGGATTGTCAGGGATTATGAGGGATATATCTGTACTGAGATGATACTGACAGAGCAAATTAAAATAAACCTTTAATAAAGCACTCCAGAGCAGAAGAATTACACACAAAAGCTCAAAATTGTGTCTTCATACAAACTGAGAAAAGTTAGTAATAAAAAAAGAAGAACATGCATACAGGCACAAGGGTGAATTAAAATGTTACAATGACAGTGAAAGACAAAAAGTGACAATACTATTGCCCTGGTGTGTGTGGTGTAATACAATGATCCTTTGACTACATTTTCTTACTAAAAACACTTGATTTGACACACATGCAGATGCAATATATGCAATAACAAGAAGGTCGGCAGTAAAACAAAGTCACCCGCACGCAGACAGGTAGAGCCTTACAACACATGCAAGAATCTGAATAATTGCCCTCCATTATCAGTACAGTAAAC
This sequence comes from Scomber japonicus, assembly GCF_027409825.1. Lineage (NCBI taxonomy): Eukaryota > Metazoa > Chordata > Actinopteri > Scombriformes > Scombridae > Scomber > Scomber japonicus. The sequence goes on along the minus strand of NC_070587.1, from coordinate 12,335,974 downwards.
AAGAAAAAAAAAATAGCAGCCACAGATGGACAGGGAGAATAAAATCACTCAAGGTCACAATGATTCACAAAATACTCAAAACATTACAAATGTACAGTATTTCCAAGAAGACATTCTGAAAAGTGCTTTAACGGTGTGCTTCGCTTTGTTCCAGGTCAAACACAAAACCTCAGTCAATTATCCTCCCCAGCTAAAGCCGCCTTGCATTGAAATCCTGTTCACATTCAAGTTATAAACATTAAACAGCGTGAACGTCTATTTGATGTAAACAGACAATAGATGACAAGATACTTATTAAAAAAAAAGACTTAAGCATTTCTATGCTATAGACATAGAGGCTCCAAGTAATGTGATAAATTGTACATAATGGCTTTCTATATATGTCTTGAACCAACATAATGTAGTTAAGGCTGGTGTAAACCAGTCAAATGCACATTAGCCATCAATGATATAGTGTATCATAGGATAAATGTTTGTAAATTATAGTTTATCAGCTACTATGATCATGCAGTCAAATCTAGAGTCGGCAGTTCTTTATTGCCATTTCTTTCTAACACACGCACGCAAAAATACTACTCGTCCTCTCGTTCTCTTTCACACACAGAAACCTGCAATCAGTGGTTTAGGAGCTTTTATGACTACAGCACACATTTTAGTGTGCTTCACTGTAGTCCAAGCCTTCTGTGCCCTCCTAATAAACACTGTATGGAGCTGTTCATCCACCACACACAGTCTCTCCAGTCTCCACTCCCTCTACTGTAGTTGGGGGGATTTCTAGACTTCACAATTACACCAGGGAATGGTCTTGTCTTTGTTTTTTTTACCTCCCTTTATCCAACCTGTGATCCTTCACACCCGGCTCCTCTGAGTGAGTTCAGGAGTCGCTCACCAGCCTCTGGCTCTGATTCCTACTGGCTGTCCAGGCCATTGATGGATTGGGTCTTTCCTGAGCCCTTTCCTCTCCGTCTGGTTATAGGACTGTCGCCGTCCAGCTCTGTCTCTCCTGACACACGAGGATAAAACACTCGAAATAAGTTCATAAAAAAGTGGGACTGAACTGCACATTTACAATATGAGTAACATACCATTTCAACACTAGGGGTCAGCCCCCCATAGTATAACAGCTGAAGACTGATGAATACATTAATAAGCACTTTTATGTGGTTGATGAACAACAGTGAAGTGAAGTTACTGTACCTTTAAATCCTTCTGAAAGGTGGTCAGCAGAGTCTGTGTAATAACTGTCCTCACATTCTGAGAGGCTCTGTGAAAGGAGAAGTTCAGGCACATGACACACATACCATTAACTACACAGAGAAAGTATAGCAGCTAGAAACAAAGTTAATATTCACTGAGGGAACACATAACATCGCAGGCTTCACATATCTGTAACGGCTTTTTGCCTTTCAGATATGAGAGCTGCTATACTCGTGCAATACTGGTTCGAATGTGGGATCAGTGGCACTGACTTGAAAAGTAATGATATAAAAGAAGAAAAGTGTTTTTTATTATTCAACAGTGATGGGGTTTTGTTTTTTTTGTTTTTTTTTACAATATCTTGCCACTGAAGCCTTAATTACCTTTCACAGTGAAACTCACAAAATGTTTTCTAACCAACTTCATAATGTATGAGAAAGGGAATTTCAGCAATGCAATTACGATAAATGGGACTCACATACATTTTTTATTTACTTAAATTCTGTATGAAAGCATTTTGCCTGATATTCATAATTCTAATCTTAGAGCCAGCATGAATGAAAATTGAAAATATAAAAAAGGAGTGCAGGTCTGACTTGTTGTTGAATGAGGGTTTCTTATCTTCACCTTTTTTGCCCCTTACTACAAAGGGGAAAATCATTTTTATAAAGTGCTCATCTCTTTACAAGTGTAATATAACTAGGTCTGATCCAATAGGTCTGGATTAAAGTGACAAGGGTAATTATTCAGACTTCAGGCCACTGTTATAATATTTACCTAAGTGGTCCGGAAGGGGCTTTTGTTTTAACACTTGTGCAGGTGTGTAAACAGACTGCAAACTAACTAATAGCTGCAGCAAATAGTTTCCAGGAGATAAAGCATTCCCAACAAGGTTAAAAGGTACAGTTAATCTGAGGCCAAATGAGCTGCATTTTATTAACATACCTTTTCAAAGACAAAACATACCTTTTCTCTTGGACCATAATTTTCAGCATACCAAACCATTCCATATAAGCACAGGAATGTGATGAAGGCCTAAAAACAGACAAACAGAAAGTTTAATGGATATAATGGATATAATGGATATAATGGATATAATCAATAACCTACTGCAGTAGTTAGTTAAAATGTGTTTAATGTTAAAACAGAAGGGTATGTATGTCTTTGATGTTATGGCAGTAATGTTAAAGCATGTTAGCCTTTTAATAACTGCAGAAGACCATGGTAACTCATTTAGACACAGAATAGTAATAATACTGTGATGCTGATCTTACCAAGCACACCAGCCAGAGGATCACATAGAGGATCTGTGTTTTTGAGAACAAGTCCTGTCCAAACTTAATACATGCCAAGGCCTCCAGGAAGGCTATTGCTCTGTTAATGGGGAGAAAAAACAAACAAGTGAAACCTCTGACCCACCTGTAATCAATTTTAAATTTCAGTACAAAAAACCCCCCCAAAAAAATTCAAAACAAGTATGCCATTTTCCCCCTATGCTCACTGCCTTGAACATTTGCTTAGTGAGATTTACAGCATTATAAAGTAAACTCTGTGGTGCCTGGACAAATATCACTGTTCACACCAAATAGTACACATTTGTCATGTTTAATCATCCATTCTTTATCTGCCCTTGACACCCTCACTGACTGATATGCACACCACAGGAATCCAACAGTTTGTATATTAATATGTAGTGTAATATAACTGACTTTTTGGGCCTCACTTGAAACCAAACTAGGTCAAAACCTTGTATATGGCTGGTGTGTGAAATTGAGGTCAGTGAGTTACAGGGGCAGTGTATAATGTGAATTCTTGGATATTAAATGCTGCCATTTTCTGTAGTGGTCCCAGTAGTATGTGCTCGGAAAGTGTACTGAAGTAGCATATCACATGACATGGCTACACTATGTTTGAGTAGAAAAAAAGATTATAAATGCAGTTGCAAAAACAATACTTCCCACTCATATCTTATGTTTTATTTGAAAGAAAACTTATTTTAATTCTGATTACAACTATTCGAATTACCTATCAATTAGCTGTCCCTACTCTTTCATCTGTTTCACTCTGTGCATGTCTCTAATTTTTCACTCTGCATTATGTGTTATGTCAGTGATGGTTATTTGGGTGATTTCACTGTGCGTTCTCTCTCATGCCTCTATTTGCCCTTTTTTCATCTTTTCCAGTCATTGATCATGGAGGTTGCAGAGGATATTGTAAATTGAAGTTTTGCCAGCATTTCAGGTTCAAATTCAGAAGGCTTATCTCCGCTGAGTTTCAAATCAAGCGCACCTGCAGGGCCACCACCCCACGTTAAACTGATATAACAGCTACATGAGTCGCATGTTTACCTGCAAGACTTGTGTTTTAATGCTGTTATTCATAATCTGTGATGTGAAAACATCAGAGAAATAAAAAGCTTGAGTTCATTTATAAAATCCATCACAGAGGATCTCTTCTACCAGCCACTGTCATCTCTGCCAGCTGCTGATCAATCACACTGGACAGTGGAGGAGGAAATGGTAAATAAGCTGGTACATGTTTGTTTAAACAGGAGTTTAGTCAAATTTGCTGTGTTTAACACTGGAGCTGAGAGCGTCAGAGCTCAGAGCAACAAACACAGTCACTCTGTGTCATACTGCTATCCTCTGCTTGCTTTATCTTATGATTCATTTTGAAAGAGAACCGGCCAACAAGGAAACTGAAACAATCGGCTGGCCAACTCATAGTGTAACTTCATTACTCATTCAATCACTCACTCACTCATAGCAGAGCACATATAGGACTGGTCTGTGGCCAGTAGACAACAATCCACATTAGTCAAGACAAACATTTAGGATTCACTTACCCAAACACCCAGCACTGGGTCCCAACTCTCTTGCACTGTGTGTCTGTAAGGTACGCGTAATACTGCCTGAGGCAAAAACAAACATAATGGAAACGTTAGCAAATTTCACTTGCAGTACTAGTCTGTCAAAATGTCGAAACAAGGACATGTAAAAAAACCAACATTAAAAAAATGTAACATCCGGCATTAGAAGTTTGTGGGACTCATTTTCTTGTTGGTAAAACAGTATTTTTACCTCACTGTTGGAGCTGTGATGATACCAATGAACAGGATCCGACACCAGCTAAGAGCGTGGCTCGCAGGGAAGATAAAAATGTGTTTGAGGAAGAAGGTGTTCAATTCTGTTAGCTGTGAACAAAGAGGGAGACAGAGAGAAGACAATAAAATGCAGTAGCAATATAACACTTATACTTTAAAGTAAATTAACATAAATACTTAAGATTTGATTCTAATCCATATATACAGCCATAAGCACCTTGTTTGCCCTTAGTCTGGTTCAGTGGTGCAACACATTCTCAATAGGATTGAAATCAGGTGACTGAGTTTGCCAATCAAGAACATTTTACTGTTTGGCCCTAGAAACCTTGTTCATTTGTATCTGTATGTTGAGGAACATTCTCCTGCTGCATCAACCTAAACCTGCAAGACTATGTTTATAAATCACACCACAGTTTCAACTCTGTTCACCCTCTAAGAATGAGAACATACTTAAACACACTCAAAGCTAAAAGTCAGCACTTTAATCTCATTGTTTCGATTCAAATTCAATGTGCTAGAGTACTAAGCCACAACAATGGATGTGTCACAGTGCTACTTCTTACGAACACTGTACTACTCTCAACTGGTGCTTGGTACGGCATTTCACATGAGGATTAAATATTATTTTAAGGGGGAGCAGTAAAGGGTTTATGTAGATTAAAGCAAAACACAGTTAACTCACAGAACAGCTGTTTAATTCTCATGCCATAATATAACATCATAATAATAATATTTCCATGGAAATATGTGTGAGGAATAGTACAGTAATAAAAGTGACCTGAATCCGATTTGTTCGCTCAAATGTGACCCATATCTGATTTGTTTCTGACAATGTGAACAGCACACTCCGTTTTTTAAAATAACCGGGTACGTATAAACGTAGCCTAAGAGTGGTCCACCATTCAACAATATTTGTATGTCCACACGGATGTGTTGGTGTCATGGCAGAAAAAGCACAGGTGCAACAAATAACATTTAATGACACCTCTTCAATTAACGTGCCAGTAAGCCACGTCAATGAGCTGAAACTGGCTGACTTAAAAGGAAAGAAGCCATTATTAACGTTATTAGTTAGACCTGACAACTCAGACTGTTTCCTGTGAATAAGGTTTGTTGGCAATGAGACTCACTGAAGTAGCACTTTATTAAAGGCAGATGCACTGAAACCAGTTCAGCCCTTAGTTAAAACATTCAGACAATGGTAACATTTGTGAAAGAAATATTCAGTACTGCGTGTAGTCTGCTCGACTTTGTGATTTCACTAATAAAAGTTTGAGCCTTTTTTCATAATATGTAGATAATTTCCGATAAAATAAAAATACAATATTTCTTACATTTTAGGGTTTTTATAATGTTGCTTGAAGATTGTTCAAAATATTTTCACTGGCAATGTTTACTGATTATTTAAAGAGGACATAACAAGCACATGTCCAGGTAATTCATATCCTGGGGCTCTACTGGAATATCTTTGCATGATTTACAGTTCAAAAATCTCTTTATTTTTTCTCCCATCTCTTTAAAAAGGCCCACTTGTGATGAGCATACTCTGTTTTGATTGGCCAGCTCTCAGAAGCTGCCCCTTGGCAGACTACCAGCAGCCCTGGAAGCCACATAGACAAACAATAGTAAAGGGGTATTCAATTAAAATTCACTGAGGTTCAATTTGTGAACATTTCCTCAAGTGACGGTCTGGAACATCATAATATCTGTGTTATTTTTCAGTAGCTTGAAGTAGCACTGTAGTTACAGCAGCATCTGTGTCTAGTGGGTAGATTGTAGACTGTCAAATTAATTTATTAGTATTTACACTGGGATTCAAATAAATAATCAAATAGATAAAATAACAATAAAAAAGAATAAGATAAATACATTTTCTTTTCTTATATCAAATAAAGATGGCATTTTAAAATATAGTGCATTACAGAAAGCTTTAGATTGTGCTTCTTAAATAAAGCTTAGTTTTATAAAAAATAAAAAATAACATAATAATAACAATAATATCTATTAACTTTATAAAAAAAATCTCAACACACATTAACTCTTTTCTCCGTGTGTATCTCACTGACAGTCGAGTCTCTGGTCTGTGAGTTTCTGAGGGCCGCTTCACTAGGTGAACATTAGGTATAGAATTAATCTGCAAATGCCCCAGTTCAAGATGAGATCAAACTTTTCTGTGAATGTCAGTTTTGTCTTTGTTTTTTGTCAGTGATCAGCAGTTGTTGATCACTTGTAGCCCTATCAGTTTAGAAGTGTGAGAAGTTAGGAGTTGATTGTGTTATAAAATTGTGGTAATCACTGCTATCAGAAGAAGTCATTCAGCATACAGTCATAAATGTGGTCAAGTAGTATGTGAGATTAACCGCAGAGAGCTACACAGACATGCACACACTTGACAAAACGCATGAGATAAATATGTGAGTGGACAATGCTAACAAGCTCTGAAACTATTTCAGCAACAAACGCTACAGAACAGTGGCTGTTTATGGGTGTGCATGAACAGTCTGACATTAATTTGACCGGGAAGTAGAGATGACACAGCAAATAGTGCATCCAGAGCATACTGAAGTCAGGGTTTTTACATACTTCCACCTCAAATTTTGGAATTTTGACCATGTTTAACATCACACATCTCTCATGGTAACAGTATTAAGAAAAAAATCACAAAGAGTATGTTATGTCCCCTTTAACAAAACTGAAAGTAACAGAAATTGGGACACTGACAGATTCCCTTTACAAAGCAAGTGGCACTTGGATTAACACACTGGCAGCAATAATAACAGGGCATTCTGAGGGACACTTTGTTCAAGTCCCTCTCATCTGCACTGAAAGATAATGAGAGGGTGGACTGCTGCAGTGTTATTCACTCATTTGGCCCGGAGCCTGCGTGGTTGAAACCAGTGGAGAGCAGCTCAACTGTCACCACGCTGAGCACAGCGGAGCCGTTCCCCGTCTCTTCAGCTATTTCTCAAAGACTGGTAATTACTATTAAAGCCTCAAGAGAGTTGGGAGCTGCCTGACTCAGGGCGAGAGGGTGGCAATTTTGCTTCATCAACACACAAAAATGAGGGAAACTGCAGCTTTCCTTACCATGGCAGCCACAGGCTACAACTTTAGCAGCCATAGTTGACTCAATTTCTCCATCCATGGTTTTCTCATTACCATTAATTGCTCCCGAGCAATCCAGCCTGTCTGTCACTCTTATGGGATTAGCTGTTAATGTGTAAACAGCAGGACACCAGGTCATTATATGGATCCACGTGAGACTAGGTTTTAGATTTCAACAACAGAGGAGGAAATTAGATTAGCCTGGACTTAACACCCACAACACACTGGATGATCCCCGACTAGTCAGCACTTAGTCACCATGGGATGGTGAAAGAGGATTTCTTACCGACCCACCTGCCAGATGATCATGAAGAGATAGACGCCTGCCACTCGCTGCAGGGAAGACTTGGGGTCAAGCCAGCGTACATAGGTCCAACTAGCTGGGGTAAACTGTAACGCAGCTCGTTTGATCTTCCCTGTGGTGGTGTGGATGTCCCTAGATGGGAAGCACAGAAGAAGGATTACAAAGACTTGCAGATAGACTTACAGTAAGTATTATGTTAGTGCAGTGTGCAACGTCAGATGAAAGTAAATCCATCACATTAATCATTCAAGTCCACTCCTCACTAATGAGAATGTGGATCAGATTTCAAAACAACAATTTATGCATTTTAACAGGTTATAGGAAATCCCTTGCTTGAGCTGAGTACACTTAATTAACCTGATGCAACAAAATAGTAAAACTAA